>NC_142043.1:49014385-49314385 GCF_982192425.1 Myodes glareolus
CATCATTCCGCGCCGCCGCGCCGTGGGCATCATCTGGCCCCGCCCGCCCGGCGGCCCGGCTCCTGTCAGAGCCGGCTCCAGCCATGGTGCTGCCCAGGCTTTTGTAAGTTGGCAGCGGAGGCTCGGGACGTGGCGCAGGTCCCGATGGCGGCGGCGGCGGCGGCCTTGGCGGCGGCTGACCCTGCACCCGCGGTGTCGCAGGCGGCGGGGAGCGGAGGCGCGACCTCGCGCCGAGACTTCTACTGGCTGCGTTCCTTCCTGGCCGGAGGTAGGTGTCCGCCGCCGGGACCCGGGGGATGGGTTGGAGAAGTAGGGCCACCGGCGGGTCAGAGCCGGCGGCCGCGGTGACAGCTCGGGACTTCCGCTGCAGCGCGCTGCCGGGCAGTGATCTCAGCCGCTGGCGACTGATCCGATCCTCCACCGGCCCCCAGGGACGTGGACGAACTGAACTAAGCACCTGTTCCCTATGGTTGAAAAGAAAAGGATTCCTTAGGTGGGACATGATGGGCAGGCACCTCTTTCTGTTACAAATAATCTGACTGACAGTGTAGGCTTGGGTTTTGCCGTTTGCTTAAAAGGAAAACAAATATTGGGGAGGTGGGTGGAAGCCAGCTTGCGCTCGTGCTCCCTTCACACGTGGTGTGTGTGTGTGTGTGTGTGTGTGTGTGTGTGTGTGAAAGAGAGAGAGAGAGAGAGAGAGAGAGAGAGAGGGAGACAGAGAGAGACAGAGAGAGACAGAGAGAGGAGGGGGTGAGATTGAGAATATGAGACTATTTAATGTAGTCCCTCCAGCCTCCTTATGTATTTGAAGCTGGGTTTGAACACCTCTACCTCCCAAGTGCTGGAATGACAGGCGTGTGCCACTGTCCGTCTCTGGAGGCCAGCTTTTAAAAATAGACTAGGACATGAGGTGAACGTGGGTGGCACGTGCCTTGAATCTGACATCAGGGAGGCAGAGACAGGCAGATCTTGAGTTGGAGGTTCCTGGTCTACGTAGCAAGTTCCAGGCAAGCTAGGAATGCATAGTGATACCATGTCTCAAAAACAAAACAAAAATGACTAAGGGTATTGTGCAAAACTGCCTACGACCAAAACTGGTTCCGGAAATCGTGGTAAACAAAGCTGCAATTGCTTGAAAAGAAGTACTCTGGCTGTGGCGGCAAGGCCAGAAGGTTTCCAGGTTCCAGATTTCCTCTCCCTTCCTGTGTGCAGATGCTGCTGTCCTTTACCCCTCCCCTTCCCCACAACGACTGACTGCTTGAGTTGTTACCACCTAATTATTTACGAATGGCAATTAAAAAAAACCCACATTATGAGGACTTGTGGAAAGATTGTGTCCATAGCTTGCAGTGGTATTGAGAATGTAATTATTTTCTTCTGCAGATTGAAAAAGCATCTCTTGTTTCTGGCATTCAGGAGGCAGAGGCAGGTGGATCTATGTAAGTTTGAGGCCAGACTGTCTCAAAACACAAAACAAAACAAAACAATGACATGTTTTTATTCATACTGGAACACCTGAGTTCCAGTTAGGTGCCCACTTTGGCCCCCCCCCCTCTCTCTGTGTGTGTGTGTGTGTGTGTCTGTGTGTGTCTGTGTGTCTGTGTGTGTATCAGAGGACAAAAGAAAGATCTATTGACTGGGCCTGGTGTCACACTCCTTTAATCCCAGTGCTTTAGGAAAATGGCAGGTTGATGTCTGTGAATTCAAGGCACACCTGACCTACAGAGCAAATTCCAGAACAGCCAGGAATACATAGTGAGACCCCATCTCAAAAAAAAAGTGTTTAGTTGGGCTTTGGTTTCAGAGTTCACGATGGCAGAGCAAAGGCATAACTTCAGCAACATCTGAGAGCTTATTCTGATCTTTAAACAGGAGGCATAGGAAGACACACTGGTGGGAGTCTTTTGAAACCTCAAAGCCTGTACCCACAGTGACCCACATCCTTCAACAAGTCCATGCTTCCTGAGCCTTCCCAAACAGTTTCACCAATTTAGGACCAAGTATTCAAGCATATGAGACTATGGGGTTTGTTCTCATTCAAACCACTACATGAACCCTGGCCACACTGTCCTAGGGCTTCCCAAAGGTACCCTGTCTATTTTTCCGAGTCCTAGGTTGGGGGTCAGCATTGAGATCAGAGATATAAACACCCATCAGAAAACTGTCCCGAAGGTCTCTAAGGGGAAACTGGACACCCAGCAGGCTGCATAGACTACCAAGGAGGTTATACTTGGCAGCTCTTGCGTACCAGATCCACAGGAAGAAAGAAACTGGTTGACCGAGGCTGACTTTAAACTCCTGATTCTTCCAGTTCTGCTGCCTTGGCCTAGTCCTGCATTTGTAGGCCATGTGCCACCATGACCAGCACTTTGGAAGGGGGAAAAGATTCTTTTTATTTATTTAAAAATTACATTTATCTCTCTCTGTGTATGTGCGTGTGACAAGCCTAAGTTAAGGCTAAGCATTCATAATTAATAATAAGTCTCTCTGTCTTTATTTGGGACCTGGTTGTCAGCTCAAAGAAAATTCCAACTCCAGTGACTGGCCATCCACCTTAGTTTTTGAAGCAGTCTTTCCCTGGAGCTCACTGATTGGTTAGGGTGGTTGATCAGTGGGCTCCAGAGATCTGCCTGCTCCAGCCTGCCAGCGCTGAGGTTACAGTCAGATGCAACCATGCCCAGGTTTTAGATGGGTACTCGCGATCTGGACTCAGGCCTAGATTCGGGTCCTCATGTTTGTGCAGTAGGTGGTGGTGGTAGTGTTTTGAAACAGGGTCTTATGCAGTCTAGGCTGGCTTCAAAGTTGATATGACCTGAGGCAGATATTCTGCGTCTGCTTTCCCAGTGTTGGTATTATAGGTGTGAACCTCATGCCTGACTCTGGTAGAAAAGTCTTCATAATATTTTGTATGTGATTAAATTAAAAAGTTTTTCCTTTATTTTTATTTTATGTGTATGGGGTTTTTGCCTGTATTTATGTCTTTTGTTTGTTTGTTTGTTTTTTGTTTTTCAAGACAGGGTTTCTCTGTAGTCTTTGGAGCCTGTTCTGGAACTAGCTCTTGTAGACCAGGCTAGCCTCAAGCTCACAGAGATCCACCTGCCTCTGCCTCCCAAGTGCTGGGATTAAAGGTGTGTACCACAACTGTCTGGCTGCCTATATGTCTGTCTTCACACCATATGCAGGGACTGCCAGTGGATGCCAGAAGAGGGCATCCTGGTACTGGAATTACAGATGGTTTGAGCTACCCTATAGGTGCCCGTAATCGAATTCAGGTCCTCTGGAAGAACAAGCAGTGCTCTTAACTGCTGGATTATCTCTCAAACTCCTAAAATTTATTTTCTTTCTTTTGCTTTTCTTCCTTTCCTTCTTTCTTTTTCTAAGACAGAATTTCTCTGTTTACCTCTGGTTGTCCTGGAACTTGTTTTGTAGACCAGGCTGGTCTCCAACTCAGAGAGATTCACCTGCCTCTGCCTCCCGAGTGCTGGGATTAAAGGTGTGCACCACCACCCAGCTTTCTTTTTTCCTTGAGACAGTGTCTCTCTATGTAGCCATAGGTGTCTTGGAACTCACTATATAAACCAGGCTGGCATCCAACTCACACAGATGACCTACTTGCCTCTGTCTCCCAAATACTGGGATTAAAGGCATGGGCTATGCCCTGTTTTTTTTTTTTTTTTTCTTTTTTCCTTTTCTTTTTTTTAAGATATGATCTCACTCTGTAGTTTAAATTGGCCTGGAAGTGCATATCTGCAGCAAAGGGAACTCACAGCAATCCTCTGTCACAACTTTCCAAAGGCTGGTTTATGTCACCATGTCCTCCGTTTGATCATTTTAAAACCATCTTTATTGCTGGGCTGACATCTCAGGGATCTAAGTGAACTTCCTGTAAGCATGTCTCTGCTTCCATGCCTACCATGTGCTGGTGGAACAGTGTAGGCACCAAATGCATACTTGCTGCATTGTAAATGAATGATTAATTTCATGAGCAAAGGTTGTTTTGCTGTTTTAATGAAGAATATATTTCTAGAAGAAATCAGTTTCTGTTTTTTTTTTCTTTTCAGTTTTTCGAGACAGAGTTTCCACGATAAAGCCAGAAGAAAAATTATTTTTGGTGGTGGTGGGGCGGCTCCTCACCATGCATGGAGCCCTGGCTGGCCTGGAAGCCACTACATAGACCAGGCTGGTTTGGAAACTTGGAACTCACAGAGACCTGGTTTCTTTTTTTCTTTTCTTTTTTTTTGTGTAGCTTTGGAGCCTGTCCTGGAACTCGCTCCGTAGACCAGGCTGGCCCCGAACTCATAGAGATCCGCCTGCCTCTACCTCATGAGTGCTGGGATTAAAAGCGTGCACCACCACCAGTTGGCCAAGAAATCAGTTTCAAGTAGAACTTCCTGGTTGGGTATCTTGCCCTCTGCTCATCAGACATTGGGTATTGCATTGCTGTATACTCTTAAAACTAGCTTTTAGGTTGCAGGGATTGGGGGTCAGTCATCTGCATAACCCTAATACCAAGCAGTTCTCATTACGGGGACCAAACTGAACCATAGTTGGGGTACTCACTAGACCCGTGATGATTTCCCTTTAGGAAGAGATGGTATCCAGATTCTATCTGACCTTTCCGTTTTCTTTTAGGTATTGCTGGGTGCTGTGCTAAAACCACAGTTGCTCCTTTGGATCGAGTAAAGGTTTTATTACAAGCTCACAACCACCATTACAAACATTTAGGTGAGTTACAGATGCTGTCCTAGTGTGGACTTCTAGTGCTGGGATGAAGCACCATGACCAAAAACAAGTTGGGGAGGAAACAGTTTATTTGACTTACTCCTCTATATCACAGTTCTTCACTGAAGGAAGTCAGGAACTCAAACAGGGCAGGAAATTGGAGGCAGGCGCTGATGCATAGGCAGCGGAGGAGCGCTGCTTACTAGCTTGCTCCTTATAGCTTGCTCAGTCTACTTTCTTTTTTACTTTATATATTTATTTATTTATTTATTTAGTTGGTTAGTTATTGTTTTTCAAAACAGGGTTTCTCTGTGTAGCTTTAGAGTCTGTTCTGTTCTGTCTACTCTGTAGACCAGGCTGGCCTCGAACTCACAGAGATCTGCCTGCCTCTGCCTCCCCAGTGCTGGGATTAAAGGCATGTGCCGCCACCACTAGCTGGCTTCAGTCTACTTTCTTATAGAACCAAGGACCATCTGCCCAGGGATGGCCCTCCTCCATCAATCACTAATTAAGAAAATGCCCTATAGACTTGCCTACAGCCCTATTTTATGGAGGCATTTTCTCATTTGAGGTTCTCTCTTTCACATAACTCTAGCTTATGTCAAGTTGACGTAAAAACTAGGTAGATGCTGAAGATGGAAAGGAGTGAAGCATTGCCTACCTGTTTTCTTGTGCAGAGAAGAGTAAGAGAGTTGATGTTTGGGACAAGCTTCCAAGAGACTACTCGCTACCCCTCTTTTTAGACCATGTCTCCCGATACAGCTCTATCTGTTCTGTAGCTGTGTAGTCCAAGCTGTCCTTGGACTCCTGTCTCAGCCACCCAATTACTAGAGTATAGGATTGGGTCCCCATAACTGGTTTTCTTTTATCTATTTTGTTTAATTAATTTTTTAAATATAAGATCTCACTGAAGCCTAGGCTAGCCTAGAATTCACTCTGTAGCAGAGGTTGGTCTGTTCTTGTCAACCCTTCTGTCTCAGTCCTCTCAGTGCGGATGTCACTGGAGCAAACCACCATGCACAGCTTACTGTGCCTGATTTACGGATTAAAATTTATCGTAAGTATGTTTGTACAGGAAAACGTAGTGTTCCTGGGGTTTGATATTATGTGAAGTTTCAGCTATCCACTGGGGCATCTTGGCACATGCCCCAGTGGATACTAATGGATTAGTGAGTCATGTTGCTGGAATCTAAAGATACCCACAGGTGGAGCAGAGCGAAGCCCTTTGTCGGTATTCCCAGGACAAACAGTACCCTCGGCATTAAGCAGTTCCTAGACTTTTTTGTTTTTTTGTTTTTGTTTTTGTTTTGTTTTGGTTTGGTTTTGTTTTTCAAAACAGGGTTTTACTGTTTGGCCCTGGCTGTCCAGACTGCAACTCTGTGGACCATACTGGCCTTGAACTCAGAGATCCACCTGCCTCTACTTCCTGAGTGCTGGGACTAAAGGTGTGTGCCACTTCCTCCTGGCTGACATTTTAAAGTTTTGTGTTTGGTACTGATTATTGAACCTGTTGCCTCACACAAGTTAAACAAGAGCTCTGCCACTTCGTTCTGCCACCGTCTTGAGTACCCAGAGGTGCCTGTTCCTGCTACTTCCTTGTTTCTTATTTCCTTATGAAAATAAACTTGTACTTAGGCCAGCCTGAGGAGCCTTCTCTCATCATTTCAGATAGATCCTTATAATCCTCAGTGCAACATCTGAACATCAGATATATTTATTGCTGCTGCTAAGCTTGTTAGGTGGTTCTGGTTCATTCAATATATTTGCTATGACTTTGAATATAATTTTTTAAAGATTAATAGCTGTTCTTTTAGTGGTAAGGTTTTTTTGTTGGTTTATTCATTTATCATTTTATCTATCTTATCTATCTGTTTATTTTTATTGCAGGGTCTCTTTACATAGCCCTGTCCTGAAACTTACTGTGTAGATCAGGCTGGCCTTGAACTCACAGAGATCCACCTGCCTCTGCCTTTCCGGTGCTCGGATTAAAAGTGTGCACTATCATGTCCATCTCAGTGGTAAACCGTATATTTTGTGTTAGTAAAGCTTATTTATATGACTTAGATAAATGATGCAGTTTAACTATAATATAGAAATTTACCATTCCTGTTGTGGGCTGGAGAGATGGCTCAAAGATTGGAAGCACTTTTTGTTCATGTAGAGACCTGGGTTCAGTTCTCAGCACCCACACAATGGTGCTAATGGTCATCTATGGCTCCAGTTCCAGGGAATTCAATACCCTCTTTTGAGCTTTATGGGCACCTGTCACTCATATAATGCATACATACATGTAGACAAAAGAGTTGTATACATGAAATAAAATAAAGAAATTGGAGCTGGAGAGTTGGTTCAACAGTTAAGAGCATTGGCTGATCATCCAAAGGACCCAGATTCAATTCCCAGCACCCACATGGCAACTCACAACTGTTTGTAATTCAAGTTCCAGGGGTTCTGACACATTCACACAGATATATACACAGGCAACACACCAATGCACATTTTTAAAAAAGCTTCATCATCAGTCTCTTAGAAATAAGAAAATAAACTGTTAAAAAAATAAATAAATTACCACTTGTGGTCAGGGCTGATGGTATACACTAATAATCCCAGCACTTGAGAGGTAGAGGCAGGAGGATCAGGACTCAAGGTCATTCCTGGCTGTGTTGTGTGTTTGAGATCAGCCTGGGTTATAGGAGAACCTCTCTAAGAAAACAAAGCAAAACACTCATGAAATTATATAATTCCTCAAATACAGTTTTGTTATGAATGATGGTTTAGTAATGTCTGTCTGTTTTCTATGAAAATTTGAATTTAGATATGTTTATTGGAGGAGAGAGCATTGAGACATACTGTTCTTTAGGTTGGCCTTGAGTATGCTATCTTCCTCCCTTATGTTGAGGTTACAGTTAGGAAAAAGAACAAAGCAGGGTCCAGCTGGTGGCACGTGTCGTGTCTTTAATCCCGCAGAGAGGCATACAGATCTCTGTGAACTACAGGCCAGCTGGAGCTACATAGTGAGACCCCGTCATAAAACAACACACCCACAGACACCACACACAACAACAACAACAACAACAACAACAACAACAGAAAGAAAACAAAAATGAGGATCAGCAAGAGGGCGCAGTGGGTCATATGCTTGCCGTTTAAGCCTATTGACTTGAGTTTGATCCCCAGAACCCATATAAATATGGAAGGAGGGAACTGGCTCCTCAAAGTTGTCCTCCGACTCCACACATGCACAGTTACATGAACACACCAGTGTGCACACATTCTCAAGCACATACATAATGGCAAATAGATACATACTAACAGAAAAAGGAGAACAAAACAAAAACAGTTAAGAAAGCTTACAGATGGGGCTGGAGAGATGGCTCAGAGGTTAAGAGCATTGCCCGCTCTTCCAAAGGTCCTGAGTTCAACTCCCAGCAACCACATGGTGGCTCACAACCATCTCTAATGAGGTCTGGTGCCCTCTTCTGGCCTGCAGGTATACATGTAGACAGGATATTGTATACATAATAAATAAATAAATATTTTTTTTTAAAAAAAGCTTACAGATGTGAGCCATGTGCCTGGCTCGAAGTTATAGTTTTCAAGACTTTAATAGTGTTTTTCTTCTAAACTCTTTCCATAAATAGGGGTACTTTCTACGCTGCGTGCCGTTCCCCAAAAAGAAGGATACCTTGGACTGTATAAAGGAAATGGTGCAATGATGATTCGAATCTTTCCCTATGGTGCAATCCAGTTCATGGCGTTTGAGCATTACAAAACGGTAGTTGGATTTTCTCTTTTATCTCTTTAAATATTATGTTTGATGCCAGACATTTGTTTTCATTGTGTGTGTGTGTGTGTGTGTGTGTATTGTAAATGTCTGGTGCCTATGGTAGCCAGAAGAGGGTGCTGTATTCCCTGGGACTGCAGTTATGGTCAGTTATGAGCCACCTTGTGGGTAGTGGGAAGAGAATCCGAGAGCAGCAAATGCTCTTGACCTCTAAGCCATCTCTCTGGCTCTTCTAACTTTAACACATAAAATATAATCTCATTTAATTCAGTGTTTTTGGTTTCTAGTTCATTACTACAAAGCTGGGAGTTTCTGGTCATGTACACAGATTAATGGCTGGATCCATGGCAGGTAAGATGAATAAATTATATTTGGTATATTTATATTTGGTAAGTAAGTTTTCTTTGTATTAAAGTCCTTAATTTTGGTTAGAGAGATAACTAAGCAATTAAGAGTACTTGCTGCTCTTAAAAAATAGATTTATTCAAATATATTTATTCCTTTTTTTGACATACAGTCTCACTATGTAATTGTGGCTGGCCTGTATTTAAATATTTATTTATTTTTAAATTTTGTTTATTTCTGTTTTATGAGCATTGGTGTTTTGCCCGCTTGTATGTCTATATGAGGGTGTCAGATCCCCTGAACTGGAGTTACAGTTGTGAGTTGCCATGTGGGTGTGGGGAACTGAACCTGGGTTCTCTGGAAGAGCTACCAGTACTCTAACCACTGAACCATCTCCTTAGCCCCTTAAATATTTATCTTTATTTGTGTGTGTGTGTGTGTGTGTGTGTGTGTGTGTGTATACACTTGCCCATGGAAGCCTCCCGCACTAGAAGCCAGAAGAGGATGTTGGATCCTTTGGAACTGGAGTTATTGACTGGATGGGCTACCCAACATGTGTGCTGGGAACTGAACTGAGGTCTTCTGGAAGAGTAATATGTACTCTTAACTACCACACCATCTCTCCAGCCCCATTTCTGCTCTCACAGAGGACCAGAGTTAGGTTGGTTCCTAGCTTTCACTTCACGTGGTTCACAGTTTCTGGTGACCCAGCTCCATGAGGATCTGATGCCTCTGACCTCCATGGGCATCTGCACTCTCTTGCATATACCCACATACAGGCAGACAGACAGACACACAATTAAAAATAAGAAAAATTAATCTTTATTTAAAAAAATATTTATTTTTAGCCAAACAGTGGTGGTGCACTGCTTTAATCCCAGCACTCGGGAGGCAAAGGCAGGTAGATCTCTGAGTCTGAGGCCAGCCTGGTCTACAGAGTGAGTTCTAGGACAGCCAGGACTACACAGAAACACAGCAAACCCTGTCTTGAAAAAGCAAAAAACATTTATTGTTTAGGTAACGGAAGACTATTTAGTCTGTGGCTGTCTGATGGTTCTGTTGTTCCCTGTTTAATTAATTACAGTTTATATTTTGTTCCTATTATTTAAATATGAATTAATGTTCTGGTTAATTTATTTTTAGTAATCTGTTATCTTTGTTTTCCTTTAGTCACCTTTAAATTTAGCAATATGAATTTTATATTTTTCAAAGTAAAAAGTGGATTTTTGAAATGATTGTTTCAGCGCATCTTATTTTAAACCTTGGCAGAGCCCATTCCCCCATTCTACAGTTACAGTTCTGTACATACTGAATGAAAAGCCACCGGCTGAGAGTCAATGTCATGTTCTTGAGGAAGATCTTCTTGCCTCTGTCAGTTCTCATGGAACTAAGGATGACAAGATAAAGGTGACAGAAAAAGAAGGGAATTTCTAGAACCTAGATAGGAAGTCATGGTCTTTTCTTGCCTGCGGTTCTGGGTGGCTGAGCAGACAGCACACTTCCTGGGAGCCAGGCTGACCACGGTTACTCATCCGCCCTTTGGCAATGGTGAATCACTCAAGACTGCTGTAACTTATTGATTTGTTCAAGTGGAATCCACAGCTGTGTTCTCATATTGTTTCTCCTTGTGTATGCTACTTCTAGGGTACAGAAAAAAAGATTGTGGGGCTAGAGATGAACCTCAGTTTGTAGAATGCTTGCCTAGCATGCAGGATCCCCTGGGTTTATTTCCCAACATCACTTAAACCAGGCAAGGTTGTGTTTTCCTGTCATTTCAACAATGGGAGGTAGAGATAGGAGGATCAGAAGTTCAAGGGCATCCTTGATTAAATAGTAATTTTGAGCCCAGCCTGGGCAACATGAGACCATGTCTTAAAAAAACAAAAGGTGCCAGGCAGTGGTGGCACACACCTTTAATCCCAGCACTTGGGAGACAGAGGCAGGTGGATCTCTGTGAGTTTGCCTTAATGTTGGGATTAAAGTGGCTTCCTGGCCTCAGACACAGACCTCTGCTCTCTACCAAGACTGCAAATATTCCAGGCGAGTACTCTTCCCTGAACTGTGATTCCAGTCGGAGACTCTCTTTTCTGTGTGAAAACACAGCTCAGAAGGCTCTGCACCACACAGTTTGTTTTATTTTAATAATGATTGTAACATGAGGGCCGGCTTGTTGGGGTATCTGTCCCGCCTAGTACCCCACAGCCGGCAAGCCCCAAGGAAAATCACACACAAGACTCCATAAGATTATAAACTGATTGGCCCATTAGGTCAGGCTACTTATTAGCTCTTATAACTTATGTTACCCCATTATCCTTATCTACTTTAGCACATGGCTCAGTACCTTTTCCAGCGGGGCAGCTTACATCTTTCCTCTCCGGTGGTCTGGGCAGAACTGCGGAGGGAGCTTCCTGCTTCCCAGAATACTCCCAGTCTCTTTGCTCCACCTCTACTTCCTGTCTGGCTTTCCCACCTATCCTGCCTGCCTGGCCAATCAGCATTTTATTAAAATATGATTGACAGAATACAGACAATTCTCCCACAGCAAATGATGGCTCCTGTGGCCCTGGAGTGTTAGAGAGATTTTAGAGAAATTTTTTCTTTTTCCTCTCTCTCTCTCTCTCTCTCTGTCTGTCTGTCTCTCTCTCTCTTGGTGGCTTTTCGAGATGGGTTTTTCTGTAGCCCTGGTTGGCCTCACACACACAGAGATGGACCTTCCTCTTCCTAGTGTGAGGTTAAAGATGTGTCTACAATGCCCAGCAGAGTCTTTTCTTCGGTGGTCTCGGCTGTCAGCTCTTCTTGCTCCCAACTATCCACAAGTCTGTGTGGTTTCCTCCAACTCAAGATCAGGGAGTCATCTTCTACCCCAGACACACTATAGAACTGGACTCCTTACAACATCTAAGGAATGTCATTCGCTTTGTGGCTTAGTTTCTGTATCTCTAATGCATTATAGTGCTCTTCTTTGTTACTGTGGCAGAATACTGGAGGCTGGGTACTTTAGAAACACAAGAGATTTATTTAGCACACACTTTCGTATGCTGGAAGTTAAAGAACTTGTGGCTCCATATGTATGGCATCCGGTGAGGGACTTGGGAATAATGACAGCCCAGTGTTATGAGAATGTATGTGTGAGGGCTATCACACTGGGAGACAGGAAACCAGAGACCAGGAGGTTAGGAGACAGCTTGCTGGAGCAGACTCTCTTCTCCTGTCTCAGGTTGTCAGACTTGGCAGATAGTCCCTTTACCCACCGAGTCATCTCACACCCGAGTCTCCTCCTGGACACTCATAATTCTG
This sequence comes from Myodes glareolus, assembly GCF_982192425.1. NCBI lineage: Eukaryota > Metazoa > Chordata > Mammalia > Rodentia > Cricetidae > Myodes > Myodes glareolus. Next base: position 49,026,534 of record NC_142043.1, read on the forward strand.
CCTCAGCCTCCTGTGTGCTGGGACCAGAGGCGTGTACCCCCAAATATTTTTGGTTTGTGTACACAGTGAATATGCTGACTAGGTCGAGAAGATAATGCTGAGTTCCTCCAAGCTCTTCTCAGTAGACAAATGCCATCATTGTCCAGTACTGTGAAAGTGTAGGCAGGAGGACCTGAGTTCCCTGCCTGCTGGGGCTGCACAGAGAATCTGAGGTAACCAAGGCCGCAGAGCATGGTCCTGTCTCAAAAGAGGAAAGGAGGGATAGAGGGAATGAGAAAGTAATGCATGGTGTGCTGGCTCATGCCTGTGATTCCAGCACTGTGATTCTGGGTAGAGGCAGGTAGATTGCCAAGAGCTAGTGGCCAACCTAGGCTACAGAGTGAGACTTTGTCTCCAAATACCAATTAAGAGAGAGAAAAATAATAGCACAACACAGTTGTCTGTTTTCCGTATGTGTGAGCATGTAGACAGGGAAGCTTTCCCTGCTTCAGATGACGGTTAGTTCTCAATTTCTTGACTCAAGAGGAAAAGAGGAATTTGCCTGTCTACAACAACCAGAAGTACATTTTATCTTGGCTGAGGCTCATTCCCCCTGGAAGATGAAGGTGTCCCATTAGTGCATTGAAATCATATGTTCATGGGGAACTGAGATGTCAGGTGTGGGGGCACACACTGTAAATCCCAGAATTTGGGAGTCAGAGGCCAGCCTGGTCTGCATTTCAGAGTTCCAGAACAGCCAGAGATACATAATAGAGGAACCCTATATTTAAAAAATACAAAACCAAAACAAACAAACAAACAAAAAAACATTGAGGGCTTACTATTGAGGTTCCCGAGACAAGAGGTTTTGCCAACACAGTGGTATGTGCCTAGAATCCTCGCATTCTGAAGGCTGAGACACGAGGATCATCGAAACTTGGTGACCAGCCTGGATTATATAGCAAGATACTGTCAAAAAAGCAAAAAATAACTGGGCAGTGGCGGTACACACTGTTAATTCCAGCATTTAGGAAGCAGAGGCAGGCAGATCTCTGAGTTCGAGGCCAACCTGGTCTACAGATTGAGTTCCAGGACCAGCCAGGGCTACACAGAGAAACCCTGTCTTGAGAAGTAAAACAAACAAACAAACAAAACAAGGCAAAAAATAAACGCAAAGTAAAAAGGTATTTTTCCTGCCTTACAAAATTTTAAATTATATGTGTGTATATGTGGGGTGTGTGTGTGTGTGTAGATCAGAGGAGAGTGTGTAGGAATTGCTTTGTTTCTTTTTCCTGGAGATTGGGCTCAGGTTAGACTTGTTGGTAAATGTCTTTACCTGCTGAACTATCTCACTGGTCCTTTAATTTTTTTTTTATTATTTAACATTTGGGTGTGTGTGTGTTCATGGGTGCGTGTACTCATGAGTACACATGTGAAGGTCCAGACAACTTTGGAAGTTGGCTCTCCTACCATGCTTTCTGGGGTTCTAACCCAGATGGCAACTTGTGCTGCTGCAGGTTCTTTGACCTTCTGAGCCATCTCCCTGCCCTCTTGCCCCCTTTTGATTTCCTCTTATTTTGACTGACCTCAAATTTCATATGTAGACCAGGCTGGCCACAAACTCAAAGGTTCCTCTGCTTCCTTGAGTGCTGGGACTAAAGCCACCATGTCAGGCGTGTAGCTTAGGCTGGCCTTAAATTCATTGTGTAGGAGCTGGAGAGATGGCTCAGTGGTTAAGAGCATTGCCTGCTCTTCCAAAGGTCCCGAGTTCATTTCCCAGCTCTTCCAAAGGTCCCGAGTTCATTTCCCAGCAACCACATAATGGCTCACAACCATCTGTAATGAGGTCTGGTGCCCTCTTCTGGCCTGCAGGCATACAAGCAGACAGAATACTGTATACATAATAAATAAATAAATACAAATTCATTGTGTATCTGAAAATACACTCTATGACCAGCCTTTTGTTTGTTTGTTTGTTTTTTGAGATAGAGTTTCTCTACAACTCTAACTGTCCTGAAATTTGTTCTGTAAACCAGGCTGGCATCAAACTCAGAGATCTGCCTCTGGGAGTGCTGGGTTTGGCGTTACTTTGTAACCTAGGCTGCTTAGAATTTACTAGGTAGCTCATGCTGGCCTGGGGATTTGTGGTAACTCTTTTGCCTCAGCTGCTGGAATGCTGGGTTGCTTGTGTCAGCCACAATACACAGCTGACTATTCATATTTTTTTCAAAGATTTATTTATTATGTATATAGTGTTCTGCCTGTATGTATGCCTATGGGCCAGAAGAGGGCACCAGATCTTATTAGGGATGGTTGTAAGCTGGGAATTGAATTCAGAACCTCTGTACAAGCAGCTGGTGCTCTTAACCGTTGAGCCAGCTCTCCAGCCCCACAGATTTTTTTATTCTATTTAGTTAATAATAAAGTGATCTGCTGCTGTCTGGGGACCAGCCTCCAGCAGCACAGGACCTTGACAGGAATCCACGGAGTCGGCAAAGCTAAACTTTTCTATCTGAGGGCGTTAGGGAAAAAGGCACTCACAAACTCTCTTAATGGTTCCCTTCTTTATTCCTCTTCTTCTTTATTTTCTCTCTAGCTCATGTTGTTTTACAGCTTTTATACCCCCACAGAATCTTCTAGGCAGTACAAGAGTCAAAACAGTTGCATTCCGTTTTTCAAGTGAATGATTTTGAGTAAACATATGTTTCTCATCTTCTTCACATGATCAAACATTTTATGATTACAGGTGAAAAACAAATCATCCCAAGAACCCACATGCATTCAAACCCAAGCAACTTGTTATAGATTAACCATGTGACAAGCAAGGTATTTTTGTCAGGTCTTTTACTGGCAAGCTGCATTTTGCAGTTACAAAGAAAGGACCAATTACTTTATTACTTTTCTTGAAAGGTAATCTTGTAAGGAATCTTAAAGAAATCACAAACCTAAACTTTTATATATGAAAAAGAATCATTCAACTCTACTTAAATCTTTAGGATGCATATCCATTCATTAATAGTTTTTTCATTAGGAGATTGAGGAGAGAAATGGGTATAAGGAGTTACTCATCACCTTTCGTCATCAGCCAGCCCCAGCAAAGAGAGTAATAATTGGTCTGCTTTGTTCTTGTTTCCTGACTTTGAAGAGTTCCGCATTCACCTGTGGCGCACTACGCCCATCTGCGCTCTATGTGCCACCACACAGTTTGTGAACTGGGCAAGGGCCACTGAACTGAACAAAGACACACAGACAGAGACACAGGTCATCCTTGAAACAGGAATGCCCCAGGAATACCCCCTTTATTGCTTACCAGAGCCGCTTAGATAGAGATCCTTAACTGATAGCCACGCCCCAGCCAAACTCACCAGAAACCACTCCCCTGCCATCAGGAACTCACGAGGGTCTCTGCTCAGAGCAGCTGCAGGCTGTCTCAGAGCAGGGGAAAACAAGTTGTTTACAAGAAATTCAGGATCTGGGGGTTCACTGCTCCCAACATTCAACTATGTGCCTTTCTAAAACTTTAGATTGTCTTTTGAGGTTTTTTACCTCAAAGTTATTTAACAAAAACAACTTAGTCTAACTCTGTTATTTTCAAAGGTTTGTTTCAGCTGTGATGCCCTCCGAGACCTGTGAACACATCTCCCGACATTAATGTTAAAAGAATTTAAACTTGGGCTACTGGGATTCAGTTGTTAGTCATTAACTTGAGCTATAACCCATGCAGCTCCTTAGGTGAGACTCACAGGCCCAGGCTGTGAAACATATGCTTGTATTTATCTTTATTCATCAGAACTCTGTATAAGCTATCATTATTATTATCAAATTGAACAGCACAGCTTAGGGAGGGGTCATTTTCTTGACAATCCTCAGGTAAAAATGCCCGATAGAACAGGATGTTTCCAAGAGATAAACACACTACCTTACAGGCAGTGGAGATCTCCCCATGTCCTCTTATACCATGCTAGATGCCAGAGAAAGAGTCACAGCCAACATGTAAAGGCACAGCAGAAGCAGAAGACAACGCAGGGTCTAAAGTCCTGTGACCTTTTCTAATGAGATTGGCCCATCAGAGGATGCCCTTCAGGTGGGCTGACACCTTCTGGGAGCAGCTCACTGCTCCTCTGGCATGGCCGGCCCATGGCAGTGATCTAAATTCTAAAGACAAAGTAGTGATTGTGCTCTGAAGTTAATCCTGTAAACTGGGTACCAACAAGTAGAATAGATTCCACTCTGTGAAACCTTAGGAACTTCTCTCCCTACAGAACACCATCAAAGATTCTGGTATCACTATGGGATGCCTCCCAATGCTGCAGGGGTTGTAAGAACAGGCTACACCCAAGTCTCCCTTCTGCTCTGGTATGTCTGGTGCTAAGATCTGCATCTTTGACCTGATGGAAGAAGGCCGGTATGGATGAATTCTTGCTGTGTGGCCACTGGTGTCAGATGAACAAGAGCAGCTCTTCCAAAGCCCTGGAGGCCATCCATACCTGCACCCACAAGCACATGGCAAAGAATGCTGTGAAGTTGACATTCATGTTCAAGTGTGTTTCTACCCTTCCTGCATCATCTGCGATGCTGTCCTGTGCGGGGTTGACAGGCTCCCAACAGCCAGATGTTCAGGGTGCCTTTGGGAGGCTTCAGGACACAGTAGATAGGTTCACTTTGGCCATGTCATTATGTTGATCTTCACCAAGCTGTCGAATAAGGAACATGTGACTGAGGTTCTTTGTAGAGTCTAGCTCAAGTACCCATACTACCCCACATCTCAAAGAAGTGGGGCTTCACAAGGTTTTATGCAGATGTATTTGAAGACATGGTTGTTGTAGAATATTACTTTATTTTTTTTTTCATGAACAACGTAACTTTAAGTTATTTATTTAGGCCATCTCTTATAAGCAAAGGGATGGAAGATCAGTGTAATGGTCACTGTTGGATGCAAGGAAAGATGAGCTTAGCGCCCCATGCGCTTTCATGGTCCACAAGGAGTAATGGTCCAAACCAGTGCTGTGGTCCCTTGTTGCCTGGGGGAAGGTCCTCTTTACTCATCTTCATAGCCAGTCGGAAGTGGGTTCACATGAGGGTTGTGGAAGAGGGTATGGTTACCATCTCCCCAGGGGAAGGGCTTGGTCCTGATGCGGAGATGGGGGTAGGCGACGAACTCGGGTCTCTCGTGCTCTTCGTGCCGCGACTTCAGGAAGACGTTGAGCATGCTCACTCCCACCCCGGGCAGCGCCACGAAGTAGGTGAGGGCCTTCCACATGCGAGCTGAACCCTCCTCGCCGTGGGCGCCACTCGACATGGGCCGCCCCACCCGTGGGAGGGCTCGGCCCAGCAGCCCCGACATCCGAGACCCGCACAGCGACGACACCATCTTGGAACTTAGAATATTACTTTAGCTAGGCAAAAATTCGTTACAACTGTTTATATTCCATTTGTTTAATTATGTAAAGAGTGTTGCTGTTTCACCTTGCCTGCCTAAGGCACCTGATTGGTCTTATAAAAAGCCAACTGGCCAATAGCTAGACAGAGGAGGGTTAGGTGGAGCTGGCAGACACAAAGAACAAGTAGGAGGGATGTAGCTAGAGAGAGAGAGGAGAGGAGAGGAGAGGAGAGGAGAGGAAAGGAGAAGAGAAGAGAAGAGAAGAAAAGAGAAGGAAGAGAATGAGGGAGAAAGAGAGATACCTGGCGCCAGGCAGCTGCCAGCCAACCAGACACGGAGTAGGTCATACAGAATGAAAAAAAGATAAAAAGCCTCAAGGCAAATCATAGATAAAAATATCAGGTTAAATTAAGTTCTAAGAGGGATGAGCATAGGATAAGGCTGAGTATCCATAACTAATAATAAGTCTCTGTGTCGTGATTTTATGAGCTGCTTGGTGGCCCAAAAGAAAATCCTCTACAGTCGGGTGGTGGTGGCGCACACCTTTTGTCCTAGCACTCAGAAAGAAGGGACAGGCACAGGTCTCTGAGTTCATAACTAGCCTGATCTACAGAGTAACTTTAAGGACGGGCTCCAAAGCTACAAAGAAACCCTGTCTCAAAAAATGAGAGAGAGAGAGAAAGAGAGAGAGAGAGAGAGAGAGAGAGAGAGAGAAAGAGAGAGAGAGAGATCAGTCTGCCAGACACAAAGCAGGCCCTGGGCTTCTGCTGTGCTGCCCTCCCACCCCACCCATTTTTACAATCTTTTCTTTTTTTGGGGGGGATTCTTTGTCTTTCTTGCTTATTTGAGACAGGGTTTCCCTGTTTAGCCTGGCTGTCCTGGAACTCATTATGTAGACCAGGCTGGCCTCGAACTCAGAGGTTCACCTGCCTTTGCTTCTAGAGTGCTGGGATTAAAGGCACATGTCACCACTGCCCGGCCTACAGTTGTTTTTATTACTAACCTCACACCCAGTAGAATGAAAACCATAATCTGTTTGTCTGCACCACTTTGGGATTTCACTATGAGAGGTGCTTGAAATGATGTTTGGAAACTGCCTCTTTCTGGGACGGATGGATAGCACACACCTTCACACCTAGTACTCGTGGGCAGAGACAGGCATATCTCTTGAGTTCTAGGCCAGCTAAGGCTACAGAGTGAGATCCTGTCTCTAAAAACCAACTAACTAAAACCCCCTAACTCACCTTAGGGTTTGTTTGTTTGGTTTTAAGTACTGCTATTATCTGATCTAATCCTTTAGTCCCTGATATCACCTTTCTCGGATTAGGTTTCACCATTTTCATAATGCTGAGAATGTTATTATAGGGAAGGTGTGTGTGTGTGTGTGTGTGTGTGTGTGTGTGTGTGTGTGTGTGTGGAGACACTTTTTACATGTATGATTCTGTTCTTTTCAGGCATGACAGCGGTCATCTGTACTTACCCTCTTGATGTCGTTAGGGTGCGTCTAGCCTTCCAGGTGAAAGGAGAGCACACCTATTCAGGGATCATTCATGCATTCAAGACAATTTATGCCAAGGTATTTCATCCCACTTTCCTAACTGACTGCATGTCTTCTCATATTTAGGAAAGTATTGAAGGCTTTCTACTTTTTCCTTTATTTGGAATTAATGATGCTAGATCAGGAGTGTAGATTAGTGCTAGAGCACTTCCTTACCTTATGCAAGTCCTGGATTGATCTCCAGTACCACAGGAAAAAGAGAGTGGAGGAGGGAGGGAGGGAGGTCATTGTAAGTGATCACAGCAGCCCTAATCCTGAGAAGTTCATACTGTGTTTCAGGTGAGTCCTGGGGTTGTTTCTAGTGTATCATATGCTTTTATTAGGATGTTTAACATAGTGAACTCTATATAATCTTCTCATTTTCTTCATTCAAAGGAAGGTGGTTTCCTTGGGTTCTACAGAGGTCTGATGCCTACTATATTAGGAATGGCTCCATATGCAGGTATGATTCAAATTGGGCTAGACAGGTGGTGCACATCTCTAACCCCAGCGCTCAGAGGCAGGGGCAGAGGCAGGCAGATCTCTGTGAGGTAGAAACCAGAGTGATCTACATAGTGAGCTCCAGGCCAGCCAGGGCTACATAGTGAGACTCCATCTCAAAATTAAAACACATCAAAGCAGAGCTAAGTGAAATTTGGCAGCGTCCTGTTTGTGTTCATGTCATCAGTGTTTTTAAGTGACAACGTGAGAGATGCTATCTGAAAATGGTTATTAATTAATGATGAAGATAGAGTTATGTTTCGTATATGGTCTTACAGCCCATTGCATATAAAATTTACTATTTAGGTACTCTGAGTAGAAATGCAATTTTTATGTCTTTTATTAACCATATTTAGTTAAAGCCTTAGTAATGAACACTAAAGTTAAGACTTGAGATTTGGGACCTAGAGAGATGGATGACTCAGTGGTTAAGAGCAAATGGCTGCTCTTGCAGAAGACCGGGGTTTGGTTCCCAGTACCCTCAGGATGCCTCACAATCATCTGTTACTCCAGTTCAGATATCTGACACCCTCTTCTGCAGACACCAGGCTTACATGTAGTGCACATACAAACACTCGTATATATAAAATTTTAAAAATGTGTGGTGGCACATTTCTTTAATTGTGGCACTGGGGAGGTGGTGGCAGGAGGGTCAGAATTCCAAGATCGTCCTCTGCTACATCCCATAGTGGTAAATACCTGTAATCACATCAGAAAACTGAGCCTGGGAGTTTGGGCCAGTCCAGGTAATATACATGAATCTCTTTCTCTTGTTTCTTTTTTGGTTTTTAGGTAAGTCTTGTAGCTCAAGCTGGCATAGCGCTAGGATTATAACTGCGACTGCTCTGCTGGCTACAGCACTGCCTTTTTGAAAATTTATCTTGTGTGTATGAGTGTTTGCCTGTGCATGTGTATGTGCACTGCATATGTGCCTATTGCCCTTGGAGGCCAGAAGAGGGTTACAGACAGATGTAAGGCACCATTGCTGGGTCCTTTGCAAGAGCAACAAGTACTCTTAATGGCTCGGCTATTTCTCCAGCCCCAAAGTGTCTTTCAATGAATCACAATTCAGTTGTTTTTCAGTAATAACTTTATTGAGTTATGACTAGAACACCATAAAATCTGTCCATGTAAGGGTCCAGTTCAGTGGTTTTTAGCTGATTTTAGATTTGTAGCATCATCATAATTTGACATCATCTTTCACCCTTTCTATCTCTGTAGGTTTGCTTTTCATATAAAGGAATCATGCTGAGACTGATTTCTTTGGTTGTGTGTTTTCAAGGTTCAATGTGTTGGAGACATACTGTATTTTCTTTGCTTTTGCTATGCTATTGTTTCATATGCATGCATATTTATTTTTGAGACAGGGTCTCCTGTACCCTAGTCTAGTCTTGAACTTATTGTATAGCTGGGAATGACCTTGAAATCCTGATCCTCTTGCTTGGGACTCCCAAGTGCTGGGCTGACAGGTGGTTTCCAATGAACCTGGCATCGATGTCTTTATAGTTAAAATTTTTGATTTTATCTATTTATTGTGTGCATGTGTATATATAATTACGAATTATGAGCCAGGTGTAGTGGTGCATGCCTTTAATCTTAGTCCAGGAAGCCAGGATTACATGGTGAAACTCTGTCTAGAACTTCCCAGAGTTATGAATTATGAGTTTAAATTTCACTCGGTTTAAACTTTGAAATGCTACTTAATTCTACTCCTATATGATATGAAATTGTGTTCACTACTGCCCCTTCAATGCATAGTACATTAGTGTGTGGAAAACCAATGCTATCATTATAGGTGGTAATATCTTTGAATTAGTATTTGTAGATATTAATTAAATATCTTATCTTAAGACAATTATCATAGACTAGGAAATGCATACTTTGTCCCTCCAGCTGATTTGGGATGGTGTAAGGAAGCTGTCTCTCTGTTTTTGTCGTGGTGAGTCCGTACTTTGCTTTGCAGGTGTTTCCTTTTTCACCTTTGGGACCTTGAAGAGCGTCGGGCTCTCCTATGCCCCCACCCTGCTTGGCCGACCTTCGTCTGACAACCCCAATGTCTTAGTTCTGAAAACTCACATCAACCTTCTCTGTGGCGGTGTTGCCGGAGCCATCGCACAGACGATATCGTAAGGGTCTCAGCTTCAGTGGCCAAGTCATTGCATTCTCTCTCCACAGTCAAGTAGGACTTAATTTTCCTAAGTATTAGTTTAATACTTTTCAGATATGCTTTCATCCTAAGTATATTATAGGTCATTACACACCAATAGTTGATTATGTGAATCTGGGTCCTCTCAGTTTCCTGTGGATTCATTTGAAAAAACTCAGGAGAATCCTTTAAATATGATGTTCATTTGTTCTCATCAATTTGCCCACAAGAAGTTTCTGAAGTTTGAGCTATTTATAGTGTGTGTGTGTGTGTGTGTGTGTGTGTAAAAAGTCCTTTGCATTAAAACTTTTTTTTTCTTCTGAGACAGGTCTTTCTGTGTAGTTCTTGCTGTCTTGGAACTAGGTCTGTAGATCAGGCTGGCCTTGAACTCACGGAGATCTGCCTACCTCTGCCTACTGAGTACTGGGATTAAAGGCACGTGCCACATCTAAAACTTACTTTGTTCCAGATAATATATGAAGCATTGTAAGGTTCACTGAAGGAAAAGAAACTTGCTGACTCAGAAAGTTCCCCTTTTGTTTAGATTTTGTTTTATGTTTAACTGTGTATATATGTGGGTTTGTGTATAAGCGTACAGTTCCCTCAGAGGTCAGAAGAGGCTGTCAGATCTGGAGCTGGCTTTACAGATGGCTGTGAGCCATCAGACATCTTCTTCTTCTTCCTTCCTCTTCCTCTTCCTCCTCCTCCTTCTCTTCATTATTATTATTATAATATATATTATTATTATATTTATTAATATTATATTATTATTATTATTATTTGTGTTTCCTAATCTAGTGAATGATCTTTGTAAAAGAAAAAAATTTTTTTTCAAGATAGAATTTCTCTGTGTAACACCCCTGGCTGTCCTGGACTCATTCTATAGACTAGGCTGGCCTCAAACTCAAAGAGATCAGCCTACCTCTGCCTCCTGAGTGCTGGGATTACAGGCATGTGCCACCACTGCCTGGCATCCAAGCTGTTTTTAATTGAAACAGTACAGTGTTTAACTGGAGTTAAATCTGCTAGCATATAGAGGGAACATTATAATAAATACATTACTATATCTAACTTGGATATTTCTGTAGACCAAGAGAGATTAAGTAGAACAAGATAAAAGTGCTGGAAACTAAACAGCAGGGGACTCTTCAGGGAAAGAAAGTCAGAGAGCATTTGTGATGGTGAAGGCCAGGTCCTGAGCACCAGGAAGGGAGCAGGAAGGGAGGGCTGTCACCAGACTCAGCAAGAGACCTGGGTGGGAGAAGCAAAGCCAGAGTCAGCTGGACAGGATGCTCACGACCAAGAATTGCTGTGGATTCAGATGGAAGCTGATGTTATGCGTGGAAGATAAAGGACAGAAGGTGTCTGTTTAGCTGTGGAAACTTTCCTGTGGACCATAGCTCCTCTGTGGACTCATGATGGCCGTCTCCCTACATTCCTGACCTCTTTTGGGATCTGTCCCTTCCCTTTCCTCACAATTGACTCGTAACTTAACCTGTCTTTTCTTTCTTTCCATGTCCCCCTCACCTGAGACAGGGTCTTTTGTAATCAGAACTGGTCTCAAACTTGTTATGTAGCTGAGGATGGCTTGAACTTCAGATCCTCCTGCCTCTACCCGCCCTGTGCTGGACTCTGTACCCAGTCTTTCTTGTCAGACTTTCTTTGAACTGCCAGCCCCAGATAATGACACAGAGACGTTACTAATTATGAAATCTTGGCCTTTAGTTTAGGCTCGTTCCTAACTAGCTATTATAGCTTTAATTAACCTGTTTCTACTAGTCTATGCCCTGTCACGTAGCTCTTTACCTCACCTCCATTCTGTACATCCAAATCCCTCCATGTCTGGCTGACATCTCCTGCAGTGCCCTGTTCTAGCCCTGAGTTTCTCCCTCTGCCCAGAAGCCCCGTCTATTCTCTTCTGCCTAACTATTGGCCATTCAGCTCTTTATTAACTAATCAGGTGCCTTAGGCAGGTGAAGCAAACCATAGAAACATCTTCATGCAGAACAAACAAATATCCCGCAAGAGGAGTGGCCAGTGGATGTGGGACTTTGATTTTGACCGTTGTCAAATAGGAAATGAAAGGTAATTTGAAGTCTTTAATTCTTCTGTTTCTTTAGCTACCCATTTGATGTGACCCGTCGGAGAATGCAGTTAGGGGCAGTCCTACCGGAGTTTGAAAAGTGCCTGTAAGTGTTCCTAATCTTTAGAAATGTATTGTTTCCTCAAACGTTTCTGTCTTTTTGTTGTTGTTGTTGTTGTTTCCACACGGGGTTTCTTAGTGTAGCCTTGGCCATACTGAAACTAGCTCTATAGACCAGGCTGGCCTCCAACTCAGAGACCTGCTTCTGCCTCCCTAGTGCTGGCATTAAAGGAGTGCTCCACTACCACCTGGTTTAATTTCTACTTTTTTTTTAAAAATTATTTCTATTTTATGTTCCTTGGTATTTTGCTATGGGTGTTGGGCTTTCTGAAACTGGGATTATAGACAGTGTGGTTATAGACTATGTGGTTGCTGGGAATTGAAAATAGGTCCTCTGGAAGAGCAGTCAGCTCTCTTAGCCACTGAGCCATCCCTCCAACCCCTTAATTTCTACTTTTGAAAGACAGAATCTCAAGTGGCTCTGATTGGCTTCCAACTTTGTATGTCACGTGGCTGACCTTGAACTTGTGATCTCCTTTCTTTAGTTTTAAGTGCCTGCGGTGAGAATGTGAGCCTCTGACTTGGCTTCTTGGTCGGTTGGTATTTGAGACAGGATCACACTATACAGTGCAAGTCTGGCCGTGACCTTGCACCATCCTCCTGCCTTAGCCTGCTGCGTGCAGCAGTGACAGGCATGGACTACCCTCTGCTGAGGAAGAGTGATGTTGAAAGTCAGGAGAAAGAGAGGACCCTTGTCTCTCCAGCAGTCATTTCTTCTCCTTTATCCCCACAGGACACAATAGTAACTTCATAAAGTGTCAGCCGTGTCCCCGTCCTCTTATTAAAAGTCCCCTCCTGTGCTGAGCTGTGATGCACTGGTAGAGCACTTGCCTGCCGCATGAAAGGCTCTAGGTTCAGTTCCCCCAAACACAACATCAAAACAAAGCAATTTTGTTCTTGGTTTGTCTCAAACTGTAGCATGAACATGGAGCCCAGGCTGACCTCAGCTTGTGATGCTCTCAGATGCCCAGGGCTGGGATCCCAGTGTCTGTCCTGTGCCCAGCTCTAAAACCTATTTTAGAAGCTTCATTTACACAGAGTAGAAAGTGAGCTATATGTGTAATTTAAATTTCTCTGCCTTTTAAGTTTCTCTGCAGGACTTTAATACCAGCACTTGGGAGGCAGAAGCAGGAAGATCTCTGTGAGTTCAAGGCCAGCCTGATCTACGTAGTGACTCTGCAGGACAGTCAGGGCTACTTACTGAGACTCCTGCCAAAAAAAATAAAAAAATAAAAAAAAAATAAAAAAATAAAATTTGGGGGCTGGAGAGATGGCTCAGTGGTTAAGAGCACTGACTGCTCTTCCAAAGGACCCGGGTTCAATTCTCAGAACCCACATGGCAGCTCACAACTGTCTGAAGATCCAGTTGCAGGGGATCTGACACCTTCACACCAATGCACATAAAATAAAGTTAAATAAACCATAAAAATATTAAAAAAATAAAATTTTCTGGTACTCACATTTTAAAAAGTATAGCATGAAACAGATAAGATTTATATTTTTCTGCTTAGCTTAATTATTCCTAAAATATTATGGCATAAACATGTCAATGTTTTGCCTTTTTATACTAGATTTTGAAACCGAGGGTATATTTTGTGCTTGGTTCGTCTGTTTGGATTGCCATGTTTCCAGTGGTTGCCTATGGTTAGTGGCTGCTGCTGCTACACAGCAAGTTGTCAGGTTTGCACCATCCAGGTTCTGTCCCATGACAAATACCTGACACAATCAGTTAATTAAGAGACAAGTTAGGGGCTGGAGAGATGGCTCAGCAGTTAAGAGCGTTGCCTGCTCTTCCAAAGGTCCTGAGTTCAATTCCCAGCAACCACATGGTGGCTCACAACCATCTGTATTGAGGTCTGGTGCCCTCTTCCGGCCTGCAGGCATACACACAGACAGAATATTGTATACATAATAAATAAATATTTAAAAAAAAAAAGAGACAAGTTAGGCTGTGGTGGAGCCTGCCTTTAATCCCAGCACTCAGGAGGCAGAGGTAGGCTGACCTCTGTGAGTTCAAGGCCAGCCAGGGCTACAGAAAGAGGTGTGTGGGGGGGAGAGAAGTGTTTGACTCATGATTTCAGCTCATGAACCAACCTCCTTGTTTGTTTGACTTGGGGCAAAGCAGCACATCATAGCTAGAGCTTGTGCTGCAGGTTGAGCAGGGTGGTCTCCTCTTGTCCTCTTGGCATTTGGGAGGCAGAGTGGGGAGGATTCCTTTGAAACCTGATCTACATTGCTAATTCCAGGCTAGTCAGGGCTACACAAGACCTTGTCTCAAAGAAACACGACCCACTCTATGGGCAAAGAAGGGGTAGGGTCCTCTAGTCTTCCCCAGCTGCCTCCTGTGAGGCCCCACCTGGGAAGAGTTCCCTCATCTCCCGGTAGCATCCCCTCAAGCTGTTGCCAAGCAAACACTGCACTGTTAACGAAAGCTTAAAGAGTGGACGCTCATCCAGCCTGTGCCTCCATGGTGTGATGAAGGCCTAGGCTGTCAGCTAACATCACAGATGTGGCCCAGAGAGCAACCTGGAAGTAGCCACAGGATGCTTGCCCTTTTTTGGAGTGATTTGATTTTTCATTGTGATTTGTTAGTACGTGTAACCCTTGTTTTCCAGAGCTATTCCAGACGGCACCTTAGACAAATTCTTATGTGCTCAGGCCACTTTTTTTTTTTAATTATCTCTTTTATTATTTTATGTGTACGAGTGTTTTGCTGTATATATGTTTATGCACCATGTCTGTTCCTGGTGCTTGCTGAGGTCAGAAGAGGGTATTGGATCTATTGGAACTGGAGTTACAGATAGTTGTGGAACACCATGTGGGTGCTGGGAATTGAAACTGGGTCTTCTGGAAAAGTAAGTAGTTCTCTTTACCTTTGATTCAACTCTCTAGGCCGGGTCTCAAACTTCTGATGTAGCAAAGGCTAGCGTGGAACTGCGTGCGGGTCCTCCTGTCTCCGTCTCCCAAGTGCTAAGCTCAGTGTGCACTAAGGTGTGCACTACCTGGACTCATTCATTTGTATGTCTGTATCTATATGTAAATGGTTATTGTTTTCTATGAGACAGAGTCTCTCTGAAGCTCAGATTGGCCTGAAACTCCTGTTTAGCTTTCAAAGTGCTAGGGTCACCTCTGCCATTTGGGATGCAAAAGATTACAGTTCAAAGCCAGCCCAGGCTATAGAACAAGATTCTGTCTGAAGAAACCAACCAACCAACCAACAATAAACAAAGCTCTTCTGGTTCTGAGGTTGTCTTGCTGCCTCATGAATAGTTGCTGCATCATTTTCCCACTGTCTTTCAGTACCATGCGGGAGACCATGAAGTATGTCTACGGACACCATGGGATTAGGAAAGGACTGTATCGCGGCTTATCTCTGAACTACATCCGCTGCATTCCCTCTCAAGCTGTGGCTTTCACGACGTATGAAATTATGAAACAATTTTTCCACCTTAACTAAAAGAAAAAAATTATGATTTGTGATGGTTTTCCTCTGTAAATCCTTAGAGGAAATATATATATGTTACCTTAATTGTGAGGAAAATGTTACTTGAAGGGGATGTTTGCCTTGTCACAGGAACCACTGGGATTTTAATACTTGATTTCTGTATGTTTTTAAGTCATGGATCAAAAGTGTTTAGCAGAATTTTTTGTTTTCCCTTTGATGGGATCTAGACATGTAACTCTTGACTGGCTTGGAACTCACGGTGGAGACCAGGTTGACCTCAATCTCACGGCAATCCTCTTGCCTCTGCCTCCCAAGTATGAGATTCCAGGCGTGTGCCACCATGCCTGCTCTAATGTACTTTTTAATGCCAGACATTATACCTTAGAACGCTGAAAAACCATCTCGTGCTGACAGTGGCGACCTGTTGTTTATTTTAAAGTTCTGTTTGGAAGGAGAGGGAGGTTCATATTGGAGTTCAAGAGGTTGCCATTAGTCTTACCACACTGTCCTA
Organism: Myodes glareolus; assembly: GCF_982192425.1. Classification (NCBI taxonomy): domain Eukaryota; kingdom Metazoa; phylum Chordata; class Mammalia; order Rodentia; family Cricetidae; genus Myodes; species Myodes glareolus. The sequence continues at coordinate 49,042,236 of NC_142043.1, forward strand.
AACTTCTAATTGTAACCATGGTTATTGATGTGGGGAGGGACTGGAATCGAACCCAGGGCCTTCTGCATGCTAAGCACATGTTGTACCCACTAAGCCACATTCCCCAGCCTGTAATTATGATTGTCTTTTTTCCCCCAGTGCTGGGGGAATTGAGGCCAGGGCCTTGCACATGCAGGCAAGCACCATACCACTGAGCTACATCCCTGGCTGTTTGTTTGTTTGTTTGTTTCTTCCTTCCTTCCTTTCTTTTCTTTCGAGACAGGATTTCTCTGTAGCTTTCGAGCCTGTCCTGGAACTAGCTCTTGTAGATCAGGCTGGCCTCGAACTCACAAAGATCCACTTGCCTCTGCTTCCTGAGTGCTGGGATTAAAGGCTTGCGCCACCACCGCCCAGCGCCCCTTTTCTTGTTTTAGTGAGGTGCTGGGTCAAACTCATGCATGCTAACCGCACACTACCAATGGCCTACAGCTGCAGCCCTCTAACACTGCTTGTTTTTATCCCCCACACCCGCTCTGTCCTCCCTTTCCTTGTGCTGGGGAGGGAGTAACCTCAGGGTCTCTCGCCTGTCTTGCTAGATGAGCGCTCTACCTCTGAACCACACCTCCAGCATTCTGACATTGTGTAGTGTTATTAAAACCAGCAGGCTTAGTTTTATTTTAGTGGAATAAGAATTGAATATTTAAGTTCTATGAAACATAGCCAGCAACAAAGTAGTGCTCTGGTTATGTTTTTTCTCTAATTCTGCTCCTTTCCCTCCATCGTCTTGAAACATTTTTCTTTATTTATATTTTCCTCTCTTTGGGGATGACTTTAGGACCTTGTACGTGCCAGACAAGTGTGGACCTCCCACTGAGCTACATCCTCAGGTCCTCTTCATTTCTCAATAAAGTTAGTGTTGTTTCAAAAAAGAGAGACTTAATCAGTCTTTGTTCCAATGCTAATACCGGGTACATTGGTTTTTGTGAGTTTTAAAAGCCACTGTTCTCTCCCAAAGGCAGGAATGATGATAATTAAATATCTCTGCTCCTAAAAGGAGAGTAGCATTGTAGATGTTTGTCTCAAATCACTTGATGTACTAGAAAATTTAAGTGGACCATGAATATAGCTGAAATAATGTTTCCAAGATATTATGTCAAGACAACAAGTTCTTCCATGTAAAGTAAGCTTAGTGTGTTATACTCCTAAGTGTAAATATAAAACATGCTTTGATCATAACATTTTAAAGAAAGTTGTTTAGAATGTCAGAATTCTGATCATTCTGTTTAGAGCACTTTTTCTCTTTTGTTGTAAGCATGACCATGGCGTAGAAGCGATAGACTGCCCATCTTTAGAGGTAGAGATTTGTAGAATTGCTGTGAGTTTTAAGACATTAAATCTAAGCTGCTAATGTTACTTCTGTATTTTTTCATGTAAAGATTTCTTGTCATAGCTTAGTAAAATTTAGATAAATTAGTTTCATTTTTATAATCTTTACTTTAAAAATAAACATGTACTTTGTGACTTTTAAGTGTACCAGGAGTGGGATCCATCTGTTTATAAAGCTCTTTTGTATATTTTCATTTCTGGACCACACTGTAGCTAATTATTCCATTCAATCTTAAGGTAATTTAAACCTATAAAATAAATATCTCAGTTATATTATCAATAAAAGAGAACTGAAAATATTTTTTAAAATAAGAAATTGTATTCTATGTCTGTTATAAAATCCATAAGATATTAAAAGTAATTTTTTATCCCGATTTTGATTGCATCTTTTGTTTATTTATCATCTATGGAGCCTGAGATCAACCTGAAGCCTTTGCACATTACGAAAACACTACCACTGAACTGGATACCCAGCCAGCCCTATTTAGTTGGTTTTATTTTTCTTACTTATTTAATATTATTATATGTATGAGTGTTTTGTTAGCATGTATGTCTGTGCCCTACAGACATGTGTGGTATACCCAAGGAGGCCCAAAATAGGATATTGGATCCCCTGGAACTGGAGTTACAGATTCTTAGGAACATCATATGGGTGCTGGGAATTGAACTGGAGTCCTCAGAGAGCAACCAGTGCTCTTAACTACTGAACCATCTCTCTCCAGCTCCTTATTTATTTTTGAAGCAGTTTCTTTATGTAACCCAAGCTGGCCTGAAACTCACAAGATTCCTGCTTCTGCTTCTCCTGTGTTGGGGTTATAAATATGTGCCACCACATCAGGCAATATCTTTCTTTTTAAATGTTTGCAGCATTATTATTATCTTTTAAAAATGTTTGCATATTTATTTTTTATTTATTTATGATTTTTCGAGACAGGGTTTTTCTGTGTAATAGTCCTTGCTGTCCTGGGACTCACTTTGTAGACCAGGCTGACCTCGAACTCACAGAGGCCCTCTTGCTTCTGCCTCCTGAGTGCTGGGATTAAAGGCATGAGCCACCACTGCCCAGCCTTAATTTTTTTTTTTTTTTGAGACAGAATGAGAAGTATTTTTCAATTCCCAGTTGTGGATTTATCTGTCAATGCAATAAGCCAAATCCAGCCGAATTAATAAAACCAGGTTTAATAAACAGAGCAAGTAACTCCCCTCTTGGGGGAGGCATGAGAGAAGTCATGTGGCAGGTCTGGGGCTGGTCTTAGTTGAACCTGGCTCTGGAGAGAGAGACCCGAGGTGGAGCTTCCACCTAAACACAGAGTTTCTCTGTGTTGCCCTGTCTGTTCTGAAACTCATTATGTAGACCAGGCTGGCCTCGAGCGCAGAGATCCACCTGCCTCTGCCTCCCGAGTGGTGGGGTTGAAGGTATGCACCACCTCTGCCCAGCTTTAAATATCTGCATTTTTGAAGGAAAAAATGTTAGATATAAAATATCAGAATGAGAGGGCTATGGAGATGGTTCAGTGACAAACATGTAACCTACTTTCAGGTTCCTAGCTCCCACACAATAGCCAGGTTTAGACACAGGCCTGTCTCATAAAGTGACGAGCAATAGGTTCTTCTCTGAGATTCGAGCCACTGGTCTCCCCACCCTTGCACACATGCTCAGAAATCAGAATGGAAGAATGCTAAATTTATGAAATGGTTTCTTTTAAAGGAAAATTTTCGACTTACCTTTTTAAAAGATTTATTTTGTGTACGTACCCCTGTGAATATGTCTGTGTGCTATGTGCATGAGTGTGCCTTCTGAGACCAGAGGAGTCCTCTGGAACTGGGATTATAGCGAGTGGGAAGCAGCCAGGTGTACTGAAAGCTCAACCAGAGAGCCCTCTATAAGAGCAACAGATACTCCCCTTCCTCCCAGGGTTTCTCTGTTGCTTTGGAGCCTGCCCTGGAAATAGCTCTTTTAACCCAGGCTGGTCCCGAACTCACAGAGATCCGCCTGCCTCTGCCTTCTGAGTGCTGGGATTAAAGGTGTGCGCCACCACCGCCCAGCGTGCAGCAGATACTTTTTTAAACTACCGAGCCATCTCATCTCTGCAGGGGTGCGTGTGTGTGTTCTCACTTTCGATCACACGTGGAACTCCAGAGGACAACCTGCCAGGGTTGATTCTCCCACCACCCTGTGGGTTCCAGAAAACTGAGGTCGGCAGCCCTAGTCACAATCCTCTTTACCACCTGAACCATCTTGTCTTCTCTAAAACGTAGAGGGGGCCTGGTGATCGCTGCACTCAAAAGACCGAGGCAGGGGATTGATGTGACAGTTTCAAATGACTTCTTAAACTGGGCACCGTGATCACTGCAATTGAAAGCGGGAGACGGGGCAATGCTGTGAGTTCCAGGGCAGCCTGGAATACTTGAGTCGCTGTCTCAGATCTGAAACACGGAGCGTATGGCGAGCGTGGGTGTGGGGACCCGGCAGAACCACTCACCCCGCAGGCGGGAAGGCGGGAAAGCGTCTCCGGTCCTGCGCGGTGCTTCCCGGAGTTGAGAGCGCGGGAGCCCCTAGGCGCGGGGGCCTCTCCTGCGCATGCGCACCGCACTGGCGCGTCTCTGGCGCTGCGAGTTTCAGCCGCCGGGGTCGCCGTCCGCAGCCGCCACTCCTGGTGGGCTCTGTAGTGATGGAGCCGCTGGACGAGCTGGACCTGCTGCTGCTGGAGGAGGACGGCGGAGCGGAGGACGTGCCGCGGGCTGAGTTGTGAGCCAGCGGGCGGGCGGGCGGGCGGCGGGAGGTCCGAACGCGGGCGGACCGGCGCTGTCTTCCCTGGCTTTAGCCTCAGGGTCAGCGCCTGTTAATTTGGTTCGGTCTGTGTAGCCGGGACTGGCCTTGAGCTCGCTGTTTCCCACGCGATAGCTCACCAGTGTCATTAATGCATTGCATTTTCTTTCTTTTTTCATTTTATTTATTTGCTTGTGGCGGTCGGAGGAGCACCTGTGGGAGTTCTTTCCTTTCACGTGGGCCCGCGGGAGGGAACTCCGGACTTCAGGGCCAGTCCTATCTTTTGTTGTTATTAATTGACGTGTTTATGTGCCTGATTTAGAGGTATCTCCTGAAACTGGAATTAAAAACCGCAGTGAGCTATCTGATGCGGGTACTTAAGTCCCCAAGTCCTCTGCCAGAACAATACACGTTCTTAACCGTTGGGCCATTTATTTCCAGCCTTTTTGTGAGCTCCTGTAGGTGTCACCGCCTACCTCAGGAAACTCTTGGTGTGAGGCTAAGTCGGGTTGTTGAGTGATACATTTACAAAACAATGGATTGTGCAACCAGCTGAAGCGGACGGGAGGAGGAGGAGGAAAACATTTATTTGTTTGTTTATTGAAGCAGTTCTGAGCCCTGGCAGCCCTGGAACTCTTTGTAGACCGGGCTAGTCCTTGAATGCATAGAGATCCTCTGGCGTCCGTCTCCAGAGCGCTGAGATCAAAGGTGTTTGTTTGCCCGCGTGCCTGATAGCATCTGATGTTTTAACTGGAGAGTGCAGGTGACATGTTAGGGTTTTGGAAACCCGACCAGAAAGTTGTAAGAAGAGAAGGGGTGTCGCTTTGAAGCTGAGTGTGCACAGTTTCAGTATTGTGAAGCTGATTTGGTCGTTCTAACACATATAAGAAACTCCTGAGTTACTAAAATGAGATCCGCTGACGTTCTAGTGGGAGGTAACGGTGTGGCTCAGAAGCTGCTGTTAGTGACTCCGGCTACTCAAGGGACCCTGGAGTGCTTGAGACCTAGAGTTGAGGCCAGCCTTCGCTTGAGCAGAGAGACCTTTTCCTGGAAAGCCAAGGAGGAGTAGTTTGCTTTATTTACAGGAGAGGGAGGCTAGAATCTCTTCCTGCGTCCTGTAGCATGTTGGACTAGATTTCTTTAGTGGTGCTGGGGGAACCAACACCGGGTATGCAGTAGACCTAAGCCTTCTAATGCTCTAAAGATTGGCAGCTCCTGGCATGAAGCTCCCATGCAGCTCTCCCCACCCCGTCCTTCAGGCAGCAATGGGGATGAGGCACAGGCTGGCAAGCAGGTGCTATGCTGCGGAACTATGTCATGGCCAGTATAGCAGCTGTTTGGAAAGGTTCAAAATCTCTCTTTTTAGTTGTACTTTGTAAGACTTTCAACAGTGGTAGAAACCTGCTCCACTACTTTACAGGTTCCAGGTTTTAGGGTAGCCCAGGCTAGCCTTGAACTGAGATGGGCAGCCCAGCCCAGGATGGCCTTGACCTCCTCATCCTCCTTTTCCCACTTCCTAAGTGTTTGTTTTGTTGCTGTTGTTTTATACAGGGTCTCATTTTGTAGACCAGATTAGCCTTGTGTGGTTGGAGGCAGGAATTGACCATAGAGGCCCAAGAGAAAGAAACACAAGAAAGCCATGTGGGCTGATGAATATCTGGTTCAGGTAGCTGTGAGAGTTGGCCAAGCCTGTGGGTACTCTCCTGCTTGTGAAAACTGGCCATATCTGTCCTGCAGACAACCCCCACAGCCTACTAGTTTAAAAAACCAACCACAATATATGTAACCATATAGAGAGGACAGAGCCAGAAATGTATAAAAGCACAGCCTTGTGCTATTGGGAGCTCCCTCGCTTTGGGCTTGACCCTCTAGAGATAGACTGCCCCCTGAACTTACAGCACCTTGGGTGTCTCAGTCTTTGGTTTAATCTCTTATAAGACTTGAACTGCCTCAGCCTCCCAAGCCCTGGGTTTACAGGTTTGAGCTATCATGTGCAGCTTCTCTTATTATTTATGTATGTTTTACAAAGAGAGGAGTCGCTTTTTGTTTTGAAATGGTGCTTCATGTAGTCCAGGCTAGCCCAAACTCCCTATATATCTAAAAATGACGTGGTTCTCCTGCCTGTCTTCCAAATGCTGGGATTACAGCCAACACACTCAGATACCCAGCTTATGCAGTGCTGGGGATCACATTGACCTTGGGGCCTTCTCCATGATTGGCAACACTCTACCAACTGAGCCTTAGCCCCGGTCTTTGCAGCAAGGATTCTCTGCATGTCTTTGTTCAGTTTAAGGTTTTCAGAAAATAAAACCAAACCTAAAAAACTAGAAAACTGACCTCCAGATAGTCCTGTCTATCGGCTCTGATAGGATGGTTTTTATGTTTACTCTTAGACTTCAGGAGAAGGTGGAAGCTTCCTTTCCTAAGACAGTTCTGAGCCGAGGCGAGGATAACCGATACCTGGTGCTAGCTGTCGAGACGGTCCAGACTGAAAGAGGCGATGAGGAAAAGCACCTGGTCATCACGGCCTCACAGGAGCGAGAGCAGCAAGAGCTGTGCATCTTGAGGAATGGCTGGTGATTGACCCTTGACCTTGAGCGCCAATTTGGTGGTCTGGTGGTGGGTGGTGTGTTTTGGCTTGCTTTTGGATCCAGGGTCTCACGTAACTTATTAGGCTGGGGTTAAAGGGGTTGAAGTTGGCTTCCACCTGCTCACCTCCTCATGTCGGGATTCCCAGAGCTCCAGTCCCAACACCAGGGTGTCATGTGAAAAACCATCAAATACCTTGTGTGGATGAATTATCTCAAAGGAGGTCGAGACAGTTCAGGGGTAAGGGTGCCTGCCACCAAAACTGACAGCCAGAGTTTCATGCCTGGGGCCCACATAGAGGAAGAAGAGGACTGATGGACCTCCCCTCCCCCCAACACAGGCACACGAAATAAATGTGTTAGAAAACGACAGAGAGAGAGGGCTCAGCGGTTAAGAGCACTGGCTGCTCTTCCAGGGGACCCAGGTTCAATTCCCACAGCTCACAACTGCCTGTAACTCCAGGCATTTAAGACTCTCCTGGGCACTGTGCTCATTTGGTACACATGCAATCAATCAGGCACATGTATATACACCTAAATAAATAAAATGATAATAAAAATTTTTAAGAAATGAGGAAGATTTTCTGGCTTATTAAAAGTGTGGCCTTCACTCCGGCATCTTTTTTTTTTTTTTTTTTTTTTTTGAGACAGGGTTTCTCTGTAGCTTTGGAGCCTGTCCTGGACCTCACTCTGTAGACCAGGCTGGCCTCAAACTCACAGAGATCCACCTGCCTCTGCCTCCTGAGTGCTGGGATTAAAGGCATGCACCACCACCACCTGGCTGACTCCAGCATTTTAGTTCTTTTGCGCTCCAAATGGATAATTTGATTTAATTTTAAAAAAATGTTTAATTAAAAATAAATTTTAAAAATTAAATTTAAAAAAATTTTAATTAAAAATGTTTATATGTGTCACTGGTTTGCCTGCATGTATGTATGTTTGCACATCATTTGTGTGCCTGATGCCCGTGGAGGCCAGAAGAGGATTTTGGGTCCTCTGGACTTGGAGATTTAGATAGTTGTGAACTGCAGTGTGGGTGCTGGGAACTGAACTAGGGTCCTCTGCGGGGGGGCAGGTAGTGTTCTTAACCATACTGTCTCTTTTAGTCCCCTTGCCCCTCACTAAAATGACATTTAAGACCCAGAGGTTATAACTGTTTATTCTTGAGATAAAATACTCAACACTTCTGGATGTGTTTAACTATGGGAACCTAAATTATACATTTCCGCTTCGCCCTTGCCTCTTTTGTTCAGGTGTTCCGTACCAGTAGAGCCCGGGGACATCATTCATTTAGAGGGAGACCGCGTGTCCGAAACCTGGATAATAGACGATGACTTTGGGTATTTTATTCTGTACCCAGACATGCTGATCTCTGGCACAAGTGTCGCCAGTAGTATTCGGTGTCTGAGAAGAGCTGTCCTGAGCGAGACTTTCAGGGTGAGTGACTTCAGTCTGTATGGACAGTGCTTACCTCTGCGGTGCTGGGGGTGGGGGCCACGGCCTTGCTCTGCTGCCCGGCTGTGTCCTTAGCCCCGAAGGAGCCCTCATGCTTGCTAGGCTCACTGGTCGTTCACTTGCTGCGCTTCACAGAGGGCAGATGGGCTGAGAGCAGTTGTGTGGTTCGCCCAGTGTCGCATACCTAGTCATTGCAGTGTTGTGATTCGGATCGGGTGTCTGGTCTTTCGAACTGAATTTTCTTGAGGATTTCACAGCAATGCTTATCTCTGAGGATGCGTGACGACGTCCAACTTTCCCCCCCTTTTCTTCTTAAGCTCAAGGACAGTTTTCTTAGATTTTATGGAAAAATTCCACGGGAGGCAAGCTGTGAACATCAGCAGCTGCCTAGGAGGGAGAGAGAAAGCCATGTTTGAGCTAGGCCAGCGTGGAGGTCAGCTACATGCTGTACAAGCAGCCACAAGATGGGCTAAGGGACTTGAGGAAAATGGTGAAGCCCTAAGTGTTCCAGCAGCACGATGAGAAAGACAAGAGAAGAGTGGGGTGGTGGCGCACACCTTTAATCCCAGCTCGGGAGGCAGAGGCAGGTGGATCTCTGAGTCTGGGGCCAGCCTGGTCTACAGAGCGAGTTCCAGGACAGCCAGGGCTACACAGAGAAACCCTGTCTCAAAAACATATAAAAAAAAAAAAAAAAAAGAAAAAAATGTTGGGATTAAAGCCAGGTACCACCTGCACTTCTTTGTATCTGGCTCTTTTTGTTTGTTTTCAAGGCCGTTTCACTGTGTAGTCCTGGCTGTCCTAGAACTCACAGAGATCCACCTGCCTCTGCATCCTGAATGCTGGAATTAAAGGCACATCTGGCTATTTATGATGTGGGCTCCAAGAATTGAACTCAGGCCAGTAATTTGTGGGTAAACACCTTTACTAGCTGAACCATCTTGCTCGTCCTGAATAACTCATGCCTTTTACATGCTTTTTTTTTTTAATATTTGGGCCGGTTATTAAGTAATAGTGGAGTACTCTAAAAGTATTAAATTTTTGAAAATATCTTGGATTTTCTTAATAGTGATTTTGTTTTTTTTCCCCTCAGAATGGAAATTTGAATTTCAAAAGACTTATACAAGAGTTGAGATAATTCTGAATAGAAGAAAATTGAAGGCACTTAATTCTCTCCAACAGAATAAAATGTTTGTAGGCTGTGGTGGCCACAGTATCACCTTTAGCTCCAAGCCAAGCTAGACCACTGTGAACCACAGACTAGACTGCCCACACAGCAAGACTCTGCCTCAGGGGAGAGACCCTGAGGGGTTGAAGAGGGGGAAGGAGAGAGTTGCCAGTGAGCTAGCTAGTAGCTCACAACCCTCTGTCCATCTTGTCTCAGGGGATTCAATGCCCTCTTCTGACTTCCAGAGGCACCAGATACGAAAGTGGTGCACAGACATAAATGCAGACAAAACACCCATACTCGTAGGAAAAGGAATTAATTAAAACAACAAAAGTCTTTGCTAATGTATTGACATTTATCTTACTTAGTTCATGTTGGCTTCACAGTGTATAATCAGCGTGTTACTGTGTTGTGGCATGAGATGTGCATATTGCCTGTCTTAATAGGTCTCTGATCCGGCCACTCGCCAAATGCTGATTGGTACAATTCTTCACGAAGTCTTTCAAAAAGCCATAAGTGAGAGCTTTGCCCCAGAAAAGCTGCAGGAGCTTGCCTTTCAAACTGTCCAAGAAATAAGGCATTTGAAGGAAATGTAAGTAACCGAAAGTTGCAGAGGCAGTCTCGGCTTGTAACTAACTTCTTGCCTAGAATTCAGCTTTCTGGAAGGAGACCCATCGGTATGAATATAGCTGAAGTTCAGCCATTCTGTTCACGGTATCCTGTGGTGTCTGGGCTACAGGGACTCTTGGGTAACACTACTGAAATATCCTACATCTGTGTTTAAGGATGGAGTCTGTGCTACACATATTCCTTAGCCATGCTCCGAAACCGATGTAATGAACACTGGGTGGGTTTGGAAGCAGGTAGAGGAAGTGTTCACATCCAGCTTTGCCAGTTTAATGATTTGAATAAGTCTGGAAAGGATGGTATTTTTTGCAGACTTTGGTGGCTCCCTACCCAAAGATTGGCCTGTTTGGGAGGCAGAGGCAGGTAGAAGTCTAAAATTTTCAGGCCGGCCTGGACTACGTATTGACTTCTAAATCAGCCAAGGCTGTGCAGTGAGACCGTCTCAGTAACACCAACACTCTTAAACAAAGGTGAAGTGTCGGGGTGGTGGTGGCGCACACCCTTAATCCCAGCACTCGGGAGGCAGAGGCAGGCGGATCTCTGTGAGGTTGAGGCCAGCCTGGTCTACAGAGCAGGTTCCAGGACATCCAGGGCTGTCCAGGGCTGTTACACAGAGAGTCTCTCTTGAAAAACCAAAAAAAAAAAAAAAAAAACAAAACAAAACCGTGAAGAGCCAAAAGGTTGGAGAGATGGTTCAGTCAAGAGCACTTGCTGCTCATGCAGGTATTAGGGTTTGGCTCCCAGTGTCCTTATCTGTCTAACTGTAGCTCCAATGGATCCAACACCTTTTCTTGCCTGTAAGGGTGCTGCCTCCCGAGTGTTGGGATTCAACAAAAATTATAAAAGTGTGTATATATATATATATATAGTTATACACACTATGCTCAATTTCCTCGTTATATTTTGAGACAAGGTCTCTTCCTGAATGTGGAGCTGGAGAATTTGGCTAGGTTGAGTGGTCAGTGTGCTCCAGAGTTCCAAACTCAGGCCCTCGGGTTTTGGGACACTTTACTGACTGAGTCGTCTGTCTAGTCCCTACTCCCACCCCACTCCCCGTCTTTGAGACAAGATCTGGCTATGGCGCTTAGGCTGGTCTCTAGCTTTGTCTTAGGGTTTCTGTTGCTGTGGAGGGAGACCATGACCACAGCAACTCTTATAAGGAAAACATTTAATTGGGATGGCTCACAGTTCCAGAGGTTCAGTCCATTATCATGTCAGGCAGCATGGCGGCGTGCAGGCAGACATGGTGCTGGAGTAGTAGCTGAGATCCGACATCTTGTTGACAACAGGAAATGGACTGAGACCTTGGGCAGTATCCTGAGCATAGGAGACCTCAAAGCCTGCTGCCCCTGCCCTCCCCAGTGTCAGTTCCTCCAACAAGGCCACACCCACTCCAATAAAGCTACAGCTCCTAATAGTGCCACACCCTGGGGTTATGGGGACCAATTATATTCAAACTACCACCGCCCAGCCTCTATGGCTAACTAGTCTGGTCTGGCTGCTGAGTTTCAAGGTGTGTGCCACCATTGCCTGGCTGGATGCTTGGTTGTAAGAACCGCATCTTTTGTTGATCTTTTTTGTTTATGTTCTTATTTCAAAAATGTAATTGAGACCAACCATTCCAATTAGAACTGACACGGATGAACCTGGAACAGATAACATGAAATTAGATGTCAGGTCATGGTTAATTGTATTTCTTTTTCAACTGGGGGTAAAACATAACAGAAGTGACCATCTTCGCCAGACCTAGTTCATGCTTGTCTGTCAGGAACCTGAATCAGGAGACTCTCTGATAGTTCCAGGCCAGTTAGGTCTTCTGGAAAGCAAAAACCAAACAAAGAAACACTTTTTAACTATCTTTCTTTTTAAAAAGTTTTAAGCTTTATTTTTTTTGGGTGTGTGTGTGTGTGTGTGCAGCTGTGCCTCATGCATGCAGAGGTCAGAGTTCAGTTGTGTGAGTCACTTATTTCCTCTTTTGCTTGAACTCTGGAGTCTAAGTTAGACTTGCATCTCCAGATTATCATTCTTACACAGCAAGCTCCTTCAACTGCTGAGCCATGCCTGGCTCCATTTCTTCCTCTGTTTGCCCGCCTTAGCATCATCTTGCTGTATACCACTAGGCCGTATAGCACTTGATATTATGTGGGCTACCAAACCCACCACAGTTAACACCATCTAAAAAATTAAAAGCTGGGGTCAACCCCAGAAACTTTAACATGCAGAGAATGTTCTGAACCTATGAATATGTAAGTTGTACTCTGTTTTATTTATATATATTTTTGTTTGTTTCTTGACACAGGATTTCTCTGTAAGTCTCTCTGTCCTGGAACTCCATCTGTAGACCAGGTTGATCATTTATATTTCTTTTATATTTGTTTTCTTACTCAATCCCCTTTCCCCGCTTTTTGGCAGGTATCGCTTAAATCTGAGTCAAGATGAAATAAAATGTGAAGTTGAGGAGTATCTCCCCTCCTTTTCTAAGTGGGCTGAGGACTTCATGCATAAGGGCCCTCCCGCTGGATTTCCTCAGATGCAGCTCTCTCTGTAAGAAGTGGATTTTCTTTATTTGGTATTCAGATTTTTTTAGATAGTATTCTTTTATGCTTGTTTACTCAAATTTTTTGTTTATTTGTTTGTTTTAGTTTCTTGAGACAGGGTTTCTCTGTATAACGGTCCTGGCTGTTCTGGAACCTGCTTTTTAGACCATGCTGGACTTGAACTCAAAGAGATCCAACTGTCTTTGCCTCCCAAGTGCTGAGATTAAATGAGTGTGCCAGCAGTGCTGGTTTAAAGGTTAAACTTCTACAATTTATCATTTCATTGTTGTTTTTCACAAATTATTATTGGCAGTATCTTTTCATGACCAAAAAAATGTAATGAGTAGAGAATTTTCCTCTTCTTCTTTTTTTTTTTTTTGTTTTTGTTTGTTTGTTTTTTTTTTTTTGAGACAGGGTTTGTCTGTGTAGCTTTGGAGCCTGTCCCTTTGTCTACTGCTCTTGAACTCGGTAGAGATCCACCCGCCCCTGCCTGGTGCCTGGGATTAAAGGCGTGCACCATCACTGCCTGGCTGAGAATTGTATTTTCATTCTAATGTGAGTCAATATCATTTAAGAACTTTCACTGTTAAAATAGCTTTAATTTGTGTCACTTTTTATGAACAATTTTTTTGCGACATGGTCTCCCTGTATAGTCTTGGCTGACCTGGAACTCACCCTGTAAACCAAGCTGGCCTTGAACCAACAGATCTGCCTTTGTATCTGGAGTGCTGGGATTACCAGCAGGCACCACCATATAAGGCCTTGAAATGACTTACACCACCAAGATTCTCCGACAGTAAAGCCGCAGGGTTTATGTTGCAGGATTCAGATTAGTCAATCACTTGCCAAAGAACGGGGCAGCTTTTCTATCTTGTGATGCCAGTAATATAGTTCAGAAAACGACAACAAAACCCCAGCAACCAGAAAAGATACTTGTGTGGCAGTCATTGCTGCATGTGTGGAGCGAGCTGTGCTCTAATTAAGCCTGCTGTGTTTCTTTTTAGGCCAAGTGACGGTAACAACAGAAGTTCATCTTGTAACATTGAAGTAACAAAGTCACTGGATATTGAAGAAAGCATCTGGTCCCCTAGGTTTGGATTGAAGGGCAAAATAGACGTTACAGTTGGTGTCAAAATACATCGAGATTGTAAAGCAAAATATAAGATAATGCCACTGGAGCTTAAAACTGGCAAAGAGTCAAATTCTATTGAGCACCGAAGTCAGGTATCAATCTTAAACATTTGTAGGGTGTAGGGTCTTTAAGCATGCAGTCTGTTTTCTGTATTCATTCAGTTCAGGTAGTGTTTTTGTTTCATGTTGGCACTTTTTAATCTGTAATTGAAGTTCAGAGTATTTGGCTTTTTTTTTTTTGATCAGTATTTACATCCTTAGAAAATTTTCCTGAGCCAATTAGTAAAAGAGCCGACACTGGGGCTGGGGAGACCACTCTGCAGTTGAGAGTGCTGGCTGCTTTTGCAGAGGATCCAAGTCTGATTCCCAGCACCCACATGGCTCACAACCTCCCTGTAACTGAAGTTCTGGGGGTCTAACAGCCTTGTCTGGCCTCCTCAGCCACATGCGCGGTGCACAGACATACATGCAGGCAGTACATCCATATACGTGATACATTTACAAAATGGAAATAACTGAACTTGGGAGCCATTGAGGCCAGGTAATAATGCTAAAATAGCTGTCCACGATGATACTGAGAAAAGGGAAGAAATGGATGCTGTTTCTAAAACTAAATTCTAAAACTAAGTCCTACATGTGGTGGACTAAGTGTATTTGGAGATTCTGCCATGTACACTGGCTTATTCAAAGCAGGTTTTAACCTAGGGTTTCATGTGCTTCACTGACCGTGGAACAATATCTATATGTAATGTTTACCTAGGACATTACTTGTGTGCCATTTCTTACTGCCAGTCCATCAACTCTTATTTTCAACTTCCATATGATCATTGTTTTTTTTTTGTTGTTGTTGTTGTTTTGTGTTTTTTTTTGTTGTTATTTTTATTTATTTATTTTTTAGGCAGAGTCTAGTTTTAGCTGTCCTGGAGCTCACCGTGTACACCAGGCTGAAACTCATGGAGGTTCTATTGCTTCTGCCTCCCAAGTGTGGTTAAAACATGCATTGTCATGCCTGGCCTGATTGGTTTTGTTTTTGTGTTTTGAGGTCAGGGTTTCTCTGTTCCTTTGGAGTCTGTCCTGGAACTCACTCTGTAGACCAGGCTAGCCTTGAACTCACAGAGATCCACCTGCCTCTGCCTCCTGAGTGCTGGGATTAAAGGCATGCACCACCATCACCTGGTTATTTTTTTAATTTTTTAAAATTATTCTTACTTTATGTGCGCTGGTGTTTTACTTATATGTGTGTCTGTGAGGGAGTCAGATTCCCTGGAACTGGAGTTACACACAGTTGTGAGCTGCCATGTGAGTGCTGGGAATTGAACCTGGGTCCTCCAGAAGAGCAGCGTGCTCTGAACCGCTGAGCCATCTCTTCAGCTTCGATTATGTTGGTTTGGCAAAATGGTGCAGTGGGGGACACATGTGCTGTCAAGCCTGACAACCAGAGTTCAATACTTGGAGCCCAGAGAAGGAGAGAGTCAGGTGTGTGCATTTGGATACACAGGCAGTCCTCCTGCTTCAGGCTTCTTTTTAGTGTAGGGATCTAACTCAAGACCTTGTGTGTGCTAGATAGCCCTCTATTGACTTATATCTACAGTTCATAAGTTTTTAATATTATGTATTTATATGTATGGATATATGCCTATGAGCATAGGTATCCATTGAGGCTAAGAGAGGGTGTTGGATCCCCTAGAGCTGGAGTTACAGGCAATTACAGGCAGTTGTGAGCACAATTCAGACCATCTGCAAGAGTGCTGTAGGCTCTTAACTGCTGAGCCATCTCTTCAGTCCCTAGCCTGCCATTTCTAAAATACTTTATATGATTTATGTATTTTTATTTTATATGTATGAGTGTTTTGCATATGCCCGTGCACCCTGTGTGTGCCTAGTTTCTGTGGACACCAGCAAAGGGCATTAAATCCCCTGGAACTGGAGTTAAAATGTTGTGTGAGCGGTCATGTGAGTACTTGAAATTTGAACCTGGGTCCTCTGGAAATCTTCCCTTTTTTTTTTTTTTGTAGATATAGGGTAGTGGCCTTGTGTAACAGCCTTGGCTGTCCTGGAGACCAGGCTGACCTTGAACTCACAGAGATCTACCATCTCCTGCCTCCCAAGTGCTGGGAATAGAGGTGTGTGTCACCACCGCCTGACTGTAGTCTGTCCTCTTAACTGCTCAGTCACCTTCTCCAGCCCTTGCCAATTCATTTTTTCCTCCCCGTTGGTTTTTTGAGACAAATTCTCTAGTTCTGGCTCACCATGTCGACTAGGCCATCCTAGTACTCAGAGATCCACCTGCCTCTGACTCCCAAGTGCTGGGATTAAAGGCGTGTGCTACCACTATAGGCCAAAGACAATTTGTGCTGGATTTAGTGGCTTCCTCTGCAGGACACAGTTAATGTTACTCTTCAGGCAGGTAATGAGTTCCTGCTTTGGAGAAGTCACGCAAATAGTTTTGTTGACTTGCCATAGTGACTGATGTAAGTCGCAAGCATTTTAAAGGGTTCGTTTGTTTAAGTCAGGAAACGATGTGGCCGTTAACTTGAAAATGGAAAGCATAGTTTGATTAATTTTTTTTTTTTTAAGAATTTTACTATTGATGTGAGAAAATCTTTTGCTCCCTCCCCTCTGTTTTCCCGATTTTTAGGCAGGTGCTCTGCTGCTGAGCCATGCCCCCACCTCCCGGTCCACTATGTTTCTTTACTATCATTGTAAAACTGCAAAACACGAGCTGTGTATTTTGTCCAGATTAAATGTCTGACATTGAATTTGGTTTGTCACCTTCACCGAGTTGGGTTGTGCTGTGTACTCAGCGTGGAATCGTGCGGGTGACTTTTCCATATGGATGTCTGGTTTCAAACGACGTCGGGAGAGAGCACGTCACAGTTTGTCTGTCTTGACAGTCTGTCTCACACAGGTGGTCCTGTACACACTGCTAAGCCAGGAAAGGCGAGAGGACCCCGAGGCTGGCTGGCTTCTCTACCTCAAGACCGGGCAGATGTACCCTGTGCCCGCCAACCACCTGGACAAAAGAGGTCGGACTGTTCCATTCCGGCTTCACCTCTCTGACCCTGCTGCCTCCCTTTTCTGCTGCTTGTTAGGCTCTACGAGTTACGGGATGTAACTCGTAGTTAGATATTTTATAAATTTACCATTTATTTCTATTTATTATCCATGGCAGGAGTGTAGGGATAGAGGTTGAAGGACACCTTTGTTGACGTCTGTTCTCTCTTTCTACCTTTATGTGGGCTCCGGAGATTGAACTCACATCTGTAGGTTTGCACAGCAAGCTCCCTTATCTGCTTAACCATCTCAGTGGCCCATTTTTGCTGTTGTTTTGTTTTGGTTTTTAAGAAGTTTAAGATGAGCATTGTGTGGTACATACCTTTAATCTTTAATGCCAGTACCCCAGCATGTGGGGAAGGCAGGTATCCATGAGTTCAAGGCTAGCCTGGTCTACATATCAATTTCTGGGCTAGCCAGGTCTTTACACTGAGACCCTATCTCAAAACAAAGATTAAAAACAAAATAAACAAACCCAGCCCAACTGTATGTATGTGTGTGGGGGCTCAGAGTTGGCTCAGAACACCCCTAGATACCAAATTCTGAGCATACTCTGGAGGGGCACGGTGGTGGGGGGTGAGTCTTCGGATTGGGCAAAGGCAGACAGCAGGCAGAAGGTGTTGCTACGGGAGTGGTTATTAAGGAGAGAAGGGAAAGGGGAAATCTGATCTAGGGTGAGTTGCTAAGTCGGTAAGTGAACTGGTAGTCAGTGTAGCCAAGTAATGAATGTTGATTGCTGGACCTTGGTGTTTGATCTCAGCAATGAGCCAGTGGCCAGATGAGAGAACAGACCTTGGGAGTTTTAGGAATGTAATATAACGTTTAGCAAGGGAGAGGGAAGGGGAAAGGCAAACATGTCTGCACTGCTTGGGCCTGCTAGCGAGCCCTTCTCTCAGTACTTGCTTGGTATGAGAGGAGGTTGTTTCAGAAATCTTTGGGGACAAGGCTCAAAGTGCGTGGCTGGTTAACTTCTATAGAGAGGCAGGTGCCCATGTTACTCTTTATGTGACTGTGGTTAACCGATCCAGAGTCAGGTGCCCATGTTACTCGTTATGTGGCTGTGGTTAACTGATCCAGAGTCAGGTGCCCATGTTAGTCTTTATGTGACTGTGGTTAACTGATCCAGAGGCAGGTGCCCATGTTACTCTGTATTTTTATTTTGTTTTTAAATCGGAAGCTTTTCCTGGTAGGAACCCTGCTGCATTCTGAAAAGCTGCCTTTACCTATCCCCAGAACTGCTGAGGCTCAGGGACCAGCTGGCGTTCTCTCTGCTGCACCGTGTGAGCCGAGCTGCTTCCGGGGAGGAGGCACGGCTTTCTCCCTTGCCACAAATAATTGAGGAAGAGAAAACTTGTAAATACTGTTCACAGATGGGCAACTGTGCTCTTTATAGCAGGTAAACATGCTGGCATGCATGTGTGTTTGTGTATGTTTCAAGACAGGCTTACATATACCAGGCTGGTCATAAGCTTGCTATGTAGCTGAGATGACCTTGAACTTTTGGTGTGTGGGGGGGTAGAGTCCTAGAACTCACTATGTAGACCACGCCTGACAACCCTGAACTTGTGGTCTTCCTTCCTCCGCCTCTAAAGTGCTGGGGTTATAGATATGCATTGCTTTAATGAATAGTATAGGTGTTTGGCTTTTAAGCATTCAATTTTCATTCGTCTTTGTTTTTTATTTATTTGTACATATGTCTGTGTGCGTGGGCTCCTGTGATTACAGCACTCTGGGGCAGAAGTGAGAGAGTTGCCGAGCATAGGAGGCCAGCGAGGTCTTTGGAGAGAGTTGCAGGTTACCTGGGGCCACACACTGAGACCCTGTCTCAAAAAAACCCAGCCTACCTTTGCCTGTAACTGCAGCTCTAGGGAATCCAGTGGCTTCGTTCAGTCACCAGAAAAACCTGCACACCTGTGGCAAGTTCATGCACATAAATTAAGAAAAAAAGCAAGGTAGCAGATACCTTTATCCCAGAGTGTTGGAGGCAGAGACAGGCATGTCTGTGAGTTCGTTAGGACTGTAGTGGAACCCCGTTTGTTTGTTTGTTTGTTAAAAGAAAGAAATGTTAGCCTGTGGTATAAGCCTATTTCTTGGAAATGTAATGTTTTATTCTCAGAATAGTGTATGCTGTCATATAATGTGTTTGCATCTATGTAAAATGTTTTTAATTATTACGCAAAATTGGAGCCCCTAATTAGTTCTTCGTTTTTTGGGTAAATCTCCCAATGTTGCGGAGCTGAGCTTACAGATACTATGCAGAAAGCAAAAATTCATGTTCAGTGAGCATAAACACCAGGCACACCACACTGAGTTATCAGGGTGTTGTGAGCAGAGGGAGGGTAAGGCAGTATTGAGTTTTCCAATGTATTTCCTCTTCATCTTGTTAAAAAACCACATAGCTTAGAATGTTGAGTAATCTTTTAAGGAAAGCTAGAAGGAGTTAGGGCAGTCATTGTGTGGGGGGAGGTGGGCAGGGTGAGTGCACAGTTTAGGGAACCCTCTTTTCGTAGCCTGCCAGGGAAGGGTGTGCTCAGCTCTGGTTGGAACTTTGTATCTAGAGCAGTTGAGGAACAGGTGGGCGACGCCTCCGTCCCAGAGGGCCTGCTGTCCAGAGTCCAGGAAGAAACACGGCACCTGAAGCCGGCACACTTGAAGTATTTCAGCCTGTGGTGTCTCATGCTAACCTTGGAGTCACAATCTAAAGACCATAGGAAGAGTCACCAAAGCATTTGGTTAATGCCTGCTTCCAAAATGTAAGTGTCTGCTGGATCCGTCGCAGTGGTAGGTGGCACCCTGAAGCATTTGGAGTTGTGTCAATAAACGTTGTGTGGTGTGTCCAGGTCACGGTTCCATGAGGACTCGGTTGGTAAAGTCTTGTATTGCAGTCATGAGGAACTGAGTTTTAATGCCCTACACACAAATCAGAACTAATCCCAGTGCAGGGGAGGCTGGGACAGGTAGGCCCCGGAGGTTCACCGGCCGGCCAGCATTGCCTCATAGTCTAGCTCCAGGCCAGTGAGAGGCTGTATGAGAAATCCAGATGGACAGTTCCCAGAGAAACACCCAGGGTATTGCTGGCCTCCTGATGTACATGAGTCAATGATCATACTCATACACACAGTTCTTAAAAAATGTTATTGAAAGTTCATCTAGTCATGGCCTTGTCATGGGTGGCACAAAATCATTTGAAAAAGAACCAATAGGAGGTTATCAACTTTTTAGTTCTTTATAGTGGATTCTAGAAAAAAATTTTTTTTCAAGGACAAATGTGTTAGTATTGATTTCCAGGGGCCATAGGCCAGCAAGATTGCGGAGTGAGTAAAGGTGCTAGCTAACAGCTAACCCTGATGATCTGGGTTTCATCCCTGCTATCCACACCGTGGAAGGATAGAACTGCCTCCTGGGAGTTGTCCCCTGACCTTCACAGGAGCAGCTCGGCCCATGTGTGCACACACAATAATAATAAGTGATTTTGAAAATTTTCATGGGCTATATAAACAAATAAATTTTGGGATCAAAGAAACCAACATATATACAGCATCACTGGACACGTCTCTCATTCTTTTGTAGGGAGGAGGGTGGCAACTGCATCGGAAGCCTGGTCCGGACCGAGCCCGTGAAGAGAGTCTGTGACGGGCAGTACCTCCATAACTTCCAGCGGAAACATGGTGCCATGCCGGCCACCAATCTGATGGCAGGCGACAGGATTATCTTAAGTGGAGAGGAGAGAAAACTGTTCGCTCTGTCTAAAGGCTACGTGAAGCAGATTGACAAGGTAGCAGTCACCTGCTTGCTAGACAGGTAATAGCATGCGTCTCTGGCCAGCAGCTTTGTCAGTGTGGAACTAGATCATGCATCCTTCCGTTTATGATGCAGTGTAGGTGTAACCCAGTGGCAGAGTGCCCGCCAACACACAGCAGGCCTCAGATTCTATCTCCCGTGCCCTGAAAGTTAAGTAGCGGGGTGAAATGCAGCCATCACTAGTTTTACACATTTTCATAACCCCAAAGAGACCTGTGTCCCCATTTCCCTTCCCTCCCTAGCCAGGATCAGCTATGAATATATTTTTCCCTTTTCTTTGGAGATATGCTTTTGGTATGTAGTCTAGATTAGCCTAGAATTCACTATGTAGCCCGTGCTGTCCAATAACTGTCAATCATTCTATCTTAGTCTCCAGAGTACTGGGATTATATGTTAAAAACTATCTTCTCTATTCCCAGCTCTGCTCACCAGTTGCTAGTTCATTGACATCATCAGTTAAGACAATGGGGGCTGGCGAAACGGTTGAGGGGATACTTGCCGTATCAGTCTAACCTTATTCCAGGAACCCACAGAAAGGCAGAAGGGGCTGGGCAGTGGTGGCATACACCCTTAATCCCAGCACTCAGGAGGCAGAGGCAGGCGGATCTCTGTGAGTTCAAGGCCAGCCTGATCTACAAAGGACAGCCCCAGGACTGTTTCACAGAGGAACCCTGTCTCAAAAAACCAAAAAGAAAAAAAAGGTAGAAGGGAGAGAGCTACCCCACAAACACAGGCTGTGGCATACCCGCCCCACACCTCACACACACACACATACACAGGAATAATCTCCGTGATCTCCATGCCCCGCTCAGAGCCTTTTAGGAAAGCTAGTTCCTCCATCTACATGTTAGCCGGCAGCAGGAGGAGCGTCTGTGAGACTCAACACACTGCAGAAAGGCATGATGGTGGGGTGCAGTGCAACATGGGGGCCTGAGAGATGTGTGCAGTTCTGAGACGTAAGCTGTAAGGAAGGAAGTGATTAAAGAGGCCTTGGTATACATGGTCTGTGTGTGTATATATGGGTGTGCGGGCTTGCACGTGTGGTCCAGGTTGACCTGGATTGTGTGTGTGTGTGTGTGTCTGTAGCTGACGTGACCTTGAACGCTTCTGCTCCTGCGTCTGCCTCCCAAGTGCTGGGATTGCAGGCATACACCCCACACTCAGCCCTTTTGCACTTTTAGCCGGTAGCAGTATGTGCCTTACACAACCTGTGTGAAATGAACACATCCGTGTGTATTTGTTTCACTTTAGGAACTTGTCGACACTCCCAGACACCACCTTGTTCCGATTAGACCGGGAAGAAAAGAATTGTGATATAGATACCCCATTAGGAAACCTCTCTAAGTTGATGGAAAACACCGAGACCAGGTTGGTAATGATGGAGGAACCTGAGTCCCTTTCCGCTCTTCTAAACATACTAATAACAGTACTTTTGCTTTTCTTTGCAGCAAGAGACTTCGAGAATTAATCATTGATTTCAAGGAACCTCAGTTTATACCATACCTCAGTTCCGTTCTTCCACACGATGCGAAGGATACCGTGGCCAACATTCTCAAGGGTATGCCATAGCCAGCACTGTGATTTGATTTTCTCGGTTTTCTTTATAACTTAAAGTATGTTAAGTGTCCAGTTGCCTGGCAGTTGATTAGACATGCTTAGTGCCACGCAAGCCTGATGAACTGCGTTTGATCCCTGAAGCCCATTTGAAAACTGAAGATGCAGTGGCTTCCATCTGAACTCCAGCACTTCTAGGGCGAGATGGGAGGGTGGAAGCAGGAGGCTCGCCATGAAGTTCTTGGGCTAGCCAGCTCACCTTGAGTCCTGCATGGCAGAAGTAAGGGAAACCCTGCCTCAATGTAGTGAAAGGAAGCTAGGCAGTGGTGGTGCACACCTTTAATCCCAGCGCTTGGCGGGGAGAGGCAGGCGGATCTCTCTGAGTTGGAGGCCAGCGTGGTCTACAAAGCAAGTTCCAGGACAGTCAGAGCTACACAGAGAAACCCTGTCTCAAAACACCAAACAAAAGTAGTGGAAGGAAAATACCAACTCCTGAAAGTTGTCGCCTGACCCCCACACATGCACTAGCACGCTTGTTCCTTCATGCACATCACACACACAGTGAGTTTTACAAAGGTGGATAGAGACTCTTTGATGACTCCATGCGATAAGGTACTTGCCACACAGTGTGAGAACTGGAGTTCAGGTCCCATCCCCCACATAAATGCTGGGCATGACAGCCGGCCAGACCAGGGCATCCCTGGAGCAAGCTGGGTAGCCATCCTGGCCCATAATGGTGAATTTGGGGTTTAATTGAGAGATCCTGCCTTACCTGCTTCAATGAATAAGGTAGAACATGACTGAGGAAGACTCCCAGCATCAACCTTGGGCCTCTGCATGCATACGCACACCAGTGCACTTGCACACCTTTGAAAATGCATGCATATACATATGCATACTTAATACACATAAACTCTATAACAAAGCAAGGCGTGGTAGCCCACATCTATAATCTCAGTACCTAGCAAATAGAGACATCTGAGTTCCTGGCCAACTATAACTACAAAATAGACCTTGTCTTAAAAAGCAAATCACTGAGCCTGGCAGTGTTGGTGCATGCCTTTAGTCCCAGGCAGAGGCAGGAGAATCTCTTAAGTTTGAGGCCAGCCTAGTCTATAAAGCTAGTTCCTGGACAGCAAAGGCCACAAAAAGAAACCCTGTCGTAAAAACAAGCAACCAAAAATCCATGCTCAGTTTTCTTTTTCTTATAAAAGGTGAATTTATGAGCTAGGCTTGGTAGTATACAACTAATCCCAGCACTTTAGAGGCCAAGAAAAGAATATATTTCAGAGCCCGGTGTAGTGGCACACGCCTTTAATCCCAGCACTTGGGAGACAGAGGCAGGTGGGTCTCTGTGAGTTCGAGGCCAGCCTGGTCTACAGAGTGAGTTCCAGGACAGTCAAAGATACAGGGAGAAACCCTGTTTCGAAAAACAAACAAAAAAAGTACATTTCAGAGCCAACCTATTCCACACAATTTACATAGCAAGAGCCTGTATCAAAACAAAAGTTCTCTTGGTGGTGATGAAGCATGCCAGAGCTACACAAAGAGAGACTCCATCTTGGAGGGAGGAGTTCATTGAAATTAAATATTCTTGTTTTTGTTCTGTTAAATTGAAATACAGGTTTGAATAAGCCTCAGAGACAAGCAATGAAGAAAGTACTTCTTTCAAAAGACTACACGCTCATCGTGGGGATGCCAGGGACAGGAAAGACCACTACAATATGTGCTCTTGTAAGCTCTGAAACTAACCACTTAGATTGGATCCTTCCTTCCGAGTAGGTGATGCTTGATAACACGACCACTGGATTCTGCCAAATGTGATGGCTCACACCTTTAGTTCCATCACCTGGAGGCAGAGACAGGTGGATGGATATATGTAAGTTCGAGTTCAACTTAATTCACATAGAAAGTTCTAGGCCAGCCAAGGGTACATGGACCCTCTTTCATCAAAATATATATATATATATATATATATATATAAATAAATTAACTTAGCATGGTGGTACAGACATACCCACACCACTCGGGGGTCTTTGGCTAGACAGAGGATCACTGAGAGATTGACATGATTAATAGCATAATAAAAATGCCGTGGGCTGACAAGATGGCTCAGCAAACAAATGCTGTTACTGAACCAGGGGACCTGATTTCAGTTCTGAGGTCCATCTGGCAGAGGGAGAGAAAAGACTCCTGCAGGTTGCCCTTTGGCCTTCACTTGTGTGCCACAGCGTGCACAGAAATAAATAAATAAGATGTAATAAAACATTAGTTCTGTATAATTTTTATAGGTCATTTTGGTTTTATAATTCTTTAGGAAAGTTATTTAATCCGTCTCGGATCCTGGTCTCACTAACTTTGTGTCTATCTGAAAACTCTAAGTTACCTGGGTTCAGAGCGATGTTTTCCTGTCTCTCGGCTCTAGGTGAGGATCCTCTCTGCCTGCGGCTTCAGCGTCCTGTTGACCAGCTATACGCACTCTGCTGTTGACAACATTCTCTTGAAGTTAGCCAAGTTTAAAATCGGCTTTTTGCGTTTGGGTCAGTCTCATAAGGTCCACCCCGATATCCAGAAGTTTACTGAGGAGGAGATTTGCAGATCAAGGTCCATAAAGTCCTTAGCCCTTCTTGAAGAGCTCTATAACAGCCACGTAAGTCTGATTCCCTTGTGTGTGTGCTCGGGCACGTAGACATCACAGGAGACCCTCTGCTGTCTCTCGGGTGCTGTCGTCCTTTTTGTTGTTGAGACAAGATTTTGTCCTGGAGGTTGCCAAGTAGTCTAGGCTGGCTGGCTGGCCATGGAGCTCAGGGATCCACCTGTCTTCATAAAGGTTTGGTTTGCCTGCCTCCCTGCCTTCTTCCTCCCTCCCTCCCTTTTTATTTGTGATGGTCTCCTAGACCAGGCTCACCTTGAAGTCACTCTGAAGTCAAGCCTGGCCTTGAACTCCTGATCCTCCTACTTCAGCCTCCCAAGTGCTGAGATTATAGGCCTGTACCTCCATGCCTGGCCTGCTGTTGAATCTGGGGACTCTTTATGCACGTGTTAGGTGCTGGTCCTCTTTTTGCACACAGGGGTTCCTGATCTCCCTCTGTAAGTTGCCTTCTTGTCCTCTTGCAGAATAAAAGAGTTAGTAACGCACCAGGTATAGTGGTGTGGGTTTGCATCTCAGCTACTCTGGAGGCTCACGCCAGAGGTCCCCTCAGTCCCAGCAGTTTAAGGCCAGTCTGTGCTACATGGGGTGGAGGGGGATCCTAGAGTACATAGTACATCGGAAGAGTCTGTCTCGAAAAACAAGCTATAAATGTTTCGGAAATAATATGAAATAATTTTATGAATTATTTAATTTAATAATTATTTAATGAAATAATATTAAGGAATTCTTGCTGTTGGAAGGGGATGGTTTTTGATCTTTTAATTTAAAAAATGGGAGAGCCCAAGTACCTTCTTTGGCTACTTCCTAACAGGCTTGTTTCCTCTGCTCATGTTTAGCTGATAGTTGCAACGACCTGTATGGGAATAAACCATCCAATATTCTCACGGAAGACCTTTGATTTCTGTATTGTGGATGAAGCCTCTCAAATTAGTCAGCCCGTTTGCCTGGGTCCCCTTTTCTTCTCTCGGAGATTTGTGTTGGTGGGAGACCATCAGCAGCTTCCTCCCCTGGTTCTAAACCGGGAAGCAAGGTAGGTAGGTGCTCTTGGCTTCCTGCTGCTGTGTCAAACACTGATCAAAGCCCTCTTAGGGGAGGGCAGAGTTTATTTGGTTTACAGATTACAGTCCTTCCTTGAGGGAAGTCAAGTCAGGGACTGAAGCAGAGACCATCAAGGAACACAGTGGACTGGCTTGTTCCCAGGCTCACATTCAGCTGCCTTGTTTATGCAACCCAGGGCCCCTCCTCAACCCTAACCCTCACCCCAACCAGTGATGGTACGGTGGGCTGAGCCCTCCTGCTCCGACTTCAGTTAGCAGTCATGAAAACGCCACCAGACGTTCCTGTATGCCAGTTTGATGGAGACAGTTCTTCCACTGAGGCTGCCTCTTCCAGTGTGTTCAACCACAGTGGGGACAGCTGACGTTTCATTTTGGTGTTATTTTATTTTTGAGATAGGCTCTCACTATGTATCCCTGGCTGGCTTAGAACTCACGTTGTAGACAAGACTGGCCTTAGACTCCGAAATCTGCCTGCATCTGCCTCCCAAGTGCTGGGACTAACGACGTACACCCTTACACAGGCTGAGAGTCGAGATGGCCGACCTGCGTCACCACTCAGGACTGATGTTTTCACTGTAGGAGCTGGGGTATAGTCAGGCTCATAAGCCCGTCAGACCGTTTGCCATGCACGAAGCCTTGGGATCCATCCCCAGCAGGGCATAAATCTGGCGCCGTGCACACTGTAATTCCAGCACTGGAGAGATAGAGGCAGGCGGATGAGAAATTCAAGGTGATCCTCTGCTGCCTCCAAGTTTTGGGGCCCACCTGGGATACTTGACCCCCATCTTAATAGAAAAAAAGCAAGTTTTAGTGTTAAGCGGGATTTTTGGGAACCAGTGAGGTGCCTCAGTAGGAAAAGCACTTTTACAGGCCTGAGGAGCCAAGCTTGATCCCTGGGGTCACAGTAAAGGTGGAAGGAGAGAGGCTCCGACCTCCACAAGAACCCTTCATTGGGGTGCAAAGCACACGTGCATATATATATATATACATATGTATATATACATATATATATGTATATCTCCACAGCAGTAGGTAAAGTTAAAGAATTAATCGGGTTCTTTTGAAGGGACGGTCTGAGGTGCTCATGAGCCTGACTGTGGTTTGTTGGCAGAGCCCTGGGCATGAGCGAGAGCTTGTTCAAGAGGCTGGAGCAGAACAAGAGCGCCGTCGTGCAGCTGACGGTGCAGTACAGAATGAACAGGTGCGTGCGGCCACCACAGCCCCGAGCGCCCGGCGTGGTAGCTTTCAGCTCCGTCCAAGCTGAGGCCGTGTTTTGCTTTTCTTCCAGTAAGATTATGTCCTTAAGCAATAAGCTCACGTATGAAGGGAAGCTGGAGTGTGGATCGGACCGAGTGGCCAACGCCGTGTTAACCCTGCCCAACTTCAAGGACGTCAAGCTGAGCCTGGAGTTTTATGCCGATTATTCTGATAACCCCTGGCTGGCTGGAGTGTTTGAGCCAAGCAATCCTGTTTGCTTTCTTAATACAGATAAGGTAAAAAAATAAGGAGGAAGAGTTGTCCCAGTAGTTTTTATATTTGTCCTGATATATTTATATATTTAAGTTTCTCAGTTACCACTACCAGTTTAAGCTGATTACTTAAAACCAAATTTAGTACATACATACCTTCACATCTCAACACAGCATCACGGTCTTGTCTATCATTCCTGTCTTTTTTTCTTTTTTTTTTCTTTTTTTTTTTTCTTTTTTTGAGTGAGGCTTTTAGAGATCCATCCATCTGCCTCACGAGTAGGGGAATAAAGGTGCTTGCCACCACACCACACCTGCTGTTTTCGATACTCTTAGGAGGGTGCTCATTCTACAGGGTGGTACTTGTTAGAGTTAGTGTCATGTTTCTTTTTTTTTTTCGAGACAGGATTTCTCTATGTAGCCCAGGCTGTCCTGGAATTCGTTCTACAGACCAGGCTAGCCTTGAACTCAGAGATCTGACTGCCTCTGCCTTCCAAGTGCTGGGACCAAAGGCACGTACCTCCACTGCCCCATAGCTTCTTTCTTTTTAAGACAGTATTTTGCTGTGTAGCCCAGTCTGGCCTCAAATTTGGAATAATCCTCCTGCCCCAACCTCTTGAATGCTAGGAATTTTCTCTCGTGCTCAGGATTGAACCCAGACTTCCTGTATAGTAGGCCAGCATTCCCACTGAGAACATGTCACACTGCACACTCTAGAAGGAAAGGCTGCCAGCCCGGTGACACACCTGCAATCCCAGCGCTTGGGGTGTGGAGTTAGGAGGATCAAAAGGTCAAGACCATTCTGGGCAGTGTAGTTTGAGACCAGCCCGGTTTACCTGAGACAAACAAAGAAACCCCACATATGTAATGCACACATGCACTCACAGGTGTGTCACACACACACGTCTGATGAAGGCTCTATGAGGATGACGTGAGGAGATACCACTTCTTGGAGCATTCTCTCAGGCTTGGTGGAGGCTGGGACGCTTTTCTGCTGTATTAGTTTAATCAAAGGCAGCAAGATAATGTCCGTGTCAGAGCACTGTGTAGAGCTTCAGTAGTTGGGAGGGCTCTTGCTAGTTCCTGTTTTTCCTGTCTTTGGTGCCTGCGAAACAAACAGTGGTGAGGAGTGTGGGAGCCAGTCTGAGCTGTCGCGAGCCATTATGAGTTGGTTTCGTGTGCTCTTCTGAAAATAAGCTGCCCGTGAGTGCCTGTGTGTGTCTCTGGATTATTTATCCTCAACCCTAGCAGTCAGGGCATTGTAGCCCCTGGGTCCTTGCAGCTTAAACCTGACCGTTTAAGGTTATTTTAATAACCTTAACAAACCTTAAACCGTTTAAGGTTTATTAATAACCGTTTTGCGTTATTGTCTCAAATTTCTCTCTTAGGTCCCAGCTCCAGAACAAACTGAGAATGGTGGCGTGAGCAACCCCACAGAAGCCAGGCTCATCCTCTTTCTAGCCTCAGTTTTCATTGAGGTAATGTGTAGTTTTCAAGGCTGCTCAATATCCGTACAGAGCCATCAAAGATTGACTATTTTATTAAATGTCGCTAGACTCTAAGAAACAGAAGATCTGGTGTTACGCTCGTTTATTAAGATGAGGGGGGTCAGGGCAGGAGAGATGGCTCAGTGGTTAAGGGCTGATGCTCTTAGAAAGAACTGGAATTCAGTTCCCATCATCTGTGTTGGATGCTTCACAACCCCCTCTCATTTCAGCTCCAGGGATCCAAAGCCCAACCCGTAAAAACAAACAAACAAATAAAATATAAAGAGACTAAAGGCTGATTGTTTAGAAAACTTCAGAATCGTGTTGTATTTTGTGGCAGGGTTTCTCTCTACATAGCTCTAGCTGTCCTGGAATTCACTCTAGTCCAGGCTGACCTCGAAGTCAGAGATCCATATGCCTCTTATTCTGGAGTGCTGGGATTAAGGGCGCACACCACCAGGCCCAGTGAAATTAATCCTTTTTATGGCAGTAGCTGAAGTTTCTGTTTAGTATCGTTGTGTAGTGTCTTGAGTGTGAGCCTGGCAGTGGTGGCACAGGCCTTTGTTCCCAGCACTTGGGAGGTGAAGTGGCGACAGGCAGAAATCTGTGAGTTCAAGGTCAGCCTGGTCTACAAGAGCTAGTTCCAGGACAGGCTCCAAAGCTAGAGAAACCCTGTCTTGAAAAACAAAAAACAAACAAACAACAAAAAAAGAAACTTGACTGTGAATGGGATAGCAAAAGGTCGAAGGACTAGGAGAGAACATAGTAGATAAAAGTGCTTTGCTCTGCCAGCTAGAGGACCCGAGTTCAGATCCCAGTACCCATGTAAACGTCAGTCGTACCTGTCTTGTAATAATATCAGGTGGAGATGGAGAAACCTGGTTATCTAGACTTGTCAAATTGGTGAACTTGGATGTAAGGGAGAAACCCTGCCTCCTTGTCTAAGATGGAGAGATCAAGGAAGATACCCGACACCAACCCCTGGCCTCCACGTCCACAGGCGTCCATCCCCCTCAGACACAGGCACCCAAACATATACAAGCCACATCCGTGTGCAAAAGATGAAAATTTAAAATGTTTTATAAAGTTGAGGCAAAAAATGTAAATATTTAGCAATAAGTTCAGTAATGCTTAACGAGCTTAGAAATCAGGGTGTTCTGTTTAAATCATGTTTGTTTTCCTCGTAGGCTGGCTGCAGCCCTTCCAATATTGGCATCATTGCCCCGTACAGTCAACAGCTAAGGATCATCAATGACTTGCTGGCGCGCTCTTCTGTCGGGGCGGTCGAAGTTAACACAGTGGACAAGTACCAAGGAAGGGACAAGAGTCTCATCCTGGTGTCCTTCGTTAGGAGTAATAAGGATGGAACTGTGAGTTGACTTTTTGCTAATTCATCTGCGCTCTTTCTGCCTCCCTCCCGCCTCACAGCATCAGTGCCAGGCAAGCAGCTCACTATGAGAGCTGCTTTCTAGCTCTCTTTCTCAAAAAAACATTTATTTTATATTCATGTTGTGTACCAGTGTGTGTGCCTGGTGCCGCTGGAGGCCAGAAGATGATGTCAGATCAGATCCTCTGGAACTGCAGTTATGGACGGTTGTGAGCTACACTGTGTGTGCTGGGAATTCCAGTGCCCTAATGCACTAAGCATCTCTCTCCAGCCTCCCCTCTTTCTCTTTTTAAATTGTGGTTTAAAAACAAGGTGTATGCGATTGGGAGGTTTTGGGAGATAGGTGGCTCCGTGGATAAAAGCATTTGACTCTTTTTTGAGACAGGGTTTCTCTGTGTAGCTCTGTAGACCAGGCTGACCTTGAGCTCAGAGATCTACCTGCCTCCACCTCCTGAGTTTTGAGGTGGCTGGGATGAAAGGCGTGCACCACTGCTGCTAGGTACATTTGACTCTAAAGTCTGACCTGTGGTTGTTGCCCAGAAGCCATATTGGAGAAGGAGAGAACGGACTCCCCAGAGTTGTCCTCTGACCTCACTCGCGTGCTATAGCACATGTGCACTGACACACACACCTCACTCGTGTGCCATAACACACATACACTGACACACATACCTCACTTGTGTGCACACATGCAGTGACACACATACTTCACTCATGTGCCATAGCATGTGTGCACTGATACACCTACTTCACTCGCGTGCCATTGCACACGTGCACTGACACATACGCCTCACTCATGTGCCTGTAGCACACGTGCACTGACACACATTATATTTGCAATTAATAAAAATGATCAGAACAAGGCATGGGAGATACCCCCTGGTGAGGAGCTCGCCTCCCACGTGTAAGATCCTGAGCAGTTCCCATGTAAAATGCTGTTGTGGTCATGAACTCGTATAATCCCAGTGAAGGCAACATTGGGGTAGAGACAGGAGGATCTCTGGAAGCCTGTGGGTCAGCTAGCCTGGCTTGTGTGGTGACCCTGTCTGACCCAATGTGAGACTCCATCTCAAACAAAAATGTAGAGATGCCTGAGTGGGGGGAACACCTGAAGTTGTCTCTGACCTCCATATCCATGCACCCGGGACCCTTGTCACACTCACACACGCCAACACTCACACTCACAAAGATACAGAAATAAACTGGGCATCAGGAGGCAGAGGCAGGAGGATTTCTGAGGCTTCATTTAAGACCCTGTGTCAAACAAAAGACATTTTAACCTGCACTTTGTTTTTCATTTATTTTAAGATGACATGTTCTTTAGCCTAGGTCTGTCGTTCACTTTGTAAGCAACTCCAGACCCGACCCTCCTATCTCCACCATGAGGTTAGGATTGGTGGTGTGTGTCCCATGCCATACAGAAGCCATCTTAACCGCTTTTGTATGTATAGCTCAGTGCTTTGAAACAAGGCTGTGCAAGGGATCCACAGAGGCAGTTTCGTTTTGTGAATAGCTGTCCATTTCGCATGCCTGTAACCACTGTTCTTTCTTCTGTCCCCGAATTCTCACAGTAGTTATCTCTGTGAAAAGATAAATTCTCTGTGAAAACTGACTTGTTTTTCTTGGGTTGATTCACAATATGGCATGCATCAGGATTTTGTTTTTAAGGCTGGATCATGTTCCGCCGTCTCTCACATTACACCTGACTTTGCTGCTTGTGGAAGCTTGAATTACTTCACCACTTCGCCATTGCATTTGGAGCATTTATAACACAAGATACTTTCAAATCCAGAGATACTTCCTGGTTTCTTTGTTTTGCTTATGTTATTTTCTCCTCCCTCCCTCCCTCCCTCCCTCCCTCCCTCTTTCCCTCCTTTCTTCTTTCCTTCCTTCCTTTTCGGTTTTTCGAGATAGGATTTCTCTGTAGCTTTGGAGCCTGTTCTGGAACTTGCTCTGTAGACCAGTCTGGGTGCGAACTCAGAGATTCTCCTGCCTATGACTCCCGGTGGCTGGGATTAAAGGCCTGCGCCACCACCGCCCAGCCAGGAAGGTCTTATATTGGAGCTTAGCCTGGGCTACATAGCAAGAGTCTGCCTCAAAACACAAAAGAACAAGTAACAGAGCCACAGTCTGTAATCCTAGTACTTGGGAGGTGGAGGCAGAGGATTAGGAGTTCAAAGCCATTCTTGAATATATAGCAAGTTTGAGGTCAGTGAGGGGTGGGTGACTAGAGACCAACTCTGGAAAAGCAGAAGAACAACAACAAAAAATGCTAAAATCATTCAGGGTAAACCATGCCCTTGGTTACAACAAATTCAAACATACAACACAACTTGAATAATTAGAAATTTTCTTTCTTCCAGCTTGGCGAGCTCCTGAAAGATTGGCGACGGCTCAACGTGGCCCTAACCAGAGCCAAACACAAGCTGGTGCTACTGGGCAGCGTGTCCTCGCTGCAACGCTTCCCTCCCTTGGAGAAGCTCTTTCACCATCTGAACGCAGAGCAGTTAATATCCTTCTTCATTCAGAGGGCCACGCAGGCCTTACTGCTGTTGGCCGTGTACTAAGGAAGGGGGCCGTTTCCTAGGAAGTCATGCTCACCCACCAGTAACATAACGGTGGACCAGGGTGGTCTGTGCAGTGAGCAAGGGAGGGGGAAGGGCCTGATCTGCCACCTAGAAGCAGTGTGTACAGAAATGGGCTGTCCCTTCTGGTCCGTAGCCACGGGTATTTTTTTCTTGCTGATACAAGGTAAATCATACTGGAACTGGAACTGTCAGACTGGGTGTAGTGTGGAACTGTGCGCACCTTTAGTCCCAGCACTTGGGAGACAGAGACAGGTGGATCTCTGTGAGTTTGAGGCCAGCCTACACAGTGAATCCCAGGACAGCCAGAGCTTATATAGGCCCTCCTGTTTGGTGAGTTATAGGCGTGTTCCATAATGCCTGGATTTCTATTATTTCATTTATTTATTTATGTTTGTTTGTTTGCTTATTTGAGACGGTCTTTCTCTCAAACCCTGGCCGGCCAAACCCTGGCTGGTCACGGACACAGATCCTGCCTGTGCCTCTCGAGAGTTGGAATTAAAGCGGTAATTCTCAGCCTGTGAGTCAGG
The DNA here is from genome assembly GCF_982192425.1 of Myodes glareolus. NCBI lineage: Eukaryota > Metazoa > Chordata > Mammalia > Rodentia > Cricetidae > Myodes > Myodes glareolus. The sequence goes on from NC_142043.1 coordinate 49,075,452, forward strand.
ACTCCTTTGGGGCAGGTAGTTGGGCAACCCTTTCACAGGGGTAGAATATCAGATCTCCCACATACCAGTTATTTACTTTACCATTTTTTTTTAATATTTATTTATTTGTTTATTATGTATACAATATTCTGTCTGTGTGTATGTCTGCAGGCCAGAAGAGGGCACCAGACGTCATTAGAGATGGTTGTGAGCCACTATGTGGTTGCTGGGAATTGAACTCAGGACCTTTGGATGAGCAGGCAATGCTCTTAATCTCTGAGCCGTCTCTCCAGCCCTTACTTTACCGTTCTTAACAGTAGCAAAATCACAGCTACAAAGTAGCAATGAATAACTTTGTGCTTGGGGTCAGCACAACAGGAGGAACTATGTTAAAGGGTCGGCAGCGTTGGGTGGTGGAAAGCCACTCGATTGAAGGTATTCAGGACACTTGGCTCCTGGTTCCATTGCAGGCAGGTTATTCTGTGAGGTAAAGTCTCAAGTATCCCAGGCTGGCCAGGAATTGACTCTAATTGAATTGAAGGTGACCTTGAAGTTCTGACCCTTTGTCTGCCACCTCCTGACTGGTGGGATTCGGGCATGGTCCACCACGCCTGGCTTTCCGGACTTTTCGAGCAGACTATTCTCTCTCCTCCTCCTGTCCCTCCCCGTCGGGTCTCCTGGATCCCAGGTTATGGTCCACCTTCCTGTAGACCAAACAGTGATGTGGGCTCGAGTGCCGAGGTTGTAGCTGTGCACCACAAGTGCGGTGCACAGGGAAATCTTCATCGCGTGTCTTCCTTAACTTATCCTACATCGTGGACCTTCCACCAAGGGAGCATGAGAGCCTTCGCCACGTTCTGGGTGATTTCCAGAGAGAATGAGCACGCCACACCTGCCTCCAGAGTCATAGGCACTAGCGTGTGACCTGATGGTCCAGCTTAGGTTTGCTGGGAATGCTACACTTAAACTGTGAGGATGACTATTGGCTAAAGGTACAAAGTGAAGTGACTGTATTCTTTTCAACGTTCCAGATTTTTCTTTTCTATTTTTTTAGTGTAATCTTGTTAAACATGAAATTCTGTCACCACATAAAATTTTACTTTCAAAGTACCAGTGTACCCTAAACTGGAAAGTCTAAATTTGTATGTCCTTCAAGTGTATCTGTATTTGATCAAGGAAGGTGTTTAAGATTTTCCCACCTCTAAAGGTGGATAGGCATTGGGTCTGGCACTTTAACCCCTGAGTTTCAGTTATAACCCAAGGTTGAGATCTCAAATAAGAAAATAGAATTCCAGGTCTAATTCCAGAGTCAGAGAAGTTATATGTAAAAGATTGGGTACACTGGCTCGTTCCCATCAGTTAAAGCCGCTCGCTCTGGGTTAAGGGTACAGGTATGATGACTTTGAATTTTGGGTTCGTTTTTCCTTGCTTTGCTTTCCAGTGTCAGCATCCGTGAGTGGTGGCTTCCAGCTGGTTCTCGTTCCTCTGCTCCCTAATCACCGTCTTCTCTTGTCCCCTTTGTTAATTTTTGGAATGCAGCATTTCAACATCAGGAGGACTTGATAGAAAACAAATTCTTCTTGAGAAGGAGTTTTTTTCTGAATTGATGCCAGTTTACACCCCATTTTCATCTCGATTTGCCTCTTTGGGGGCGTTACTCAGTTTTTCCATTTCTGTAGAGATGTTTCAAAATATAACACTTACATGTATGGTGACTTTCACAAAGGGCCCCCGTCTCCTGGAGGGCAAAGCTTCTACCTCACTTAGTGGAAGTTTAATTGTTAAATTGTTGGTTCTTCTACCTTTTTATTATTTAAAGTATGATTTAATAAATTGTTTTGTACTGATAGACTTTACTGAGTCCCTCTTTGTTAAATGATTTCTGTGTGTGTGGAAATAGGGCCTCCCAGATCCCAGTGACCTTGAACTTCTGATCCTCTTGCTTCTAAGGTGCTGGTAATACAGGACACGTGCTAACATGCCTGGTGTGCAGGGCTTTGTGCGTGTGCATTCTACCAACTGAGCTACCCCCTCTGCCCCTGAGTATTGATCAAGCTCTGGTGTCTAGCATTTTTCCCACGGTGATATGTGAAATGTTGCTCATACTGTATCGATTACTTTTCTCTTGCTGAGATAAAGCACCCTGACCAAAGCCGCATAAAGAAGAAAGGTTTTTTTGTTTCGTGTATTTGTTTTGGTTTTTTGGCTTTCCAGGACAGGATTTCTCTGTAGCTTTGAAGCCTGTCCTGGAACTCGCTCTGTAGACCAGGCTGGCTTTGAACTCAGAGAGTTCCACCTGCTTCTGCCTCCCGAGTGCTGGGATTAATGGTGTGCGCCACCACCCAGCAAGAAGAGAGTTGGCAGCAGATGGAAGAGTTAACTATCATTGCTTAAATATCTTTAGGCTGTTATGAGAGTCGGAAGCTGGAAATGATTTCAGTTCCGGGAGGAGCCGAACAGAAAGATTTTTAAAGTGTGTTATTTTTTTTTTTGAAATTCTTTTATTGCCCAGGATTGTTTTGGCTGTCCTGGGTTTTTTGCTTTTCCAAATGAAGTTGAGTACTTTTTTTTTTTTTTTAAGGATTTATTTATTAATTATGTATACAGTATCCTCAGTGCTCTGCCTGCAGGCCAGAAGAGGGCACCAGATCTCATTACAGATGATTGTTATTTTTTTTTTATAATTGGGTGTGCGTATGTACACATGTGTGTGAGTGTGTACAGTCACCTTCTGAGGGCAGAAGAGGATGGCAATGCCTTGGAGCTGGAATTACAGTCAGTTGTGAGCCTCCCAACATGGTGCTGGGAATGAGACCTAGGCTCTCTGTAAGAGCAACAGGTGCCGTTAACCACTGAGCCACCTCCGGTCCCAATTCTTGTCACTTAGTTATGTGAAAGAGTTATATGTTTTCTGCATAGATGTTTCCGTGCTTTGAGCTTTGGGGTTGGAGTTAAGCCCAAATGAGGTCTTCTATGCCTCAACAATGCTGTGTGTGTCGGAGCAAGGGCCCATTAAGATAAAAGCCTTTCAGCAGCCCCATTTCTGGGACCTACTTGAAAACAAGGGAAAATCTCCCCTGGCTTACTAGCTTCACCTGACTCCTCTCTGGCCCAGCTGTCATCGACAACCACTGCTCCTCCCGAGACTTAACCCACATAGCCTGGCCTAGTTACTGTCTAGCCAGTCCTGCAAACCAATTTTAATCTCATCACTCAGGAGGACTGAGGCAGGATGATCACAAGTTTGAGGCTGGGTCTGGCATGTAAGATGCTGTGGAGTAGGCCATGATGCTAATCCAGGTGGGTTCATAGAGCAGTGCCTGCCAGCCGCTGCGCTTCCCTTCCCACACGCAGGGGGCCTGTCCTTCACAGACTTAACCTGCTCACCTGTCTCCATCCTCAGCTGGAGCGGGACTACATTTGCAGAACTGACGGTTTGGGTGACTGTCAGGTAAAACAGGCCTGGTTTGGTAACAGTTCGTTTTGACCTCTGATGTTTCCCCTTCTCCCCTCACTTTAATGGCAGTTTCCTAGAAGAGGCTGCTGAGCCCCCTCTCCCCATTCTGAGTCAGAGTCTAGCCTCAGACTGAGGACGAGCCTAACCCGTTTCCTCCTGAAAGCTGTGATCACAAATATACACTACCCACAGTTCATACCGTGCTGGGGATTGAACCCGGGGTTTCATGCATCTGAGACAAGCACGCTACCAATTGAGCTACACCCCCAATCTCTAGTGACCCTGTGTGTCCTCCAAGGTTCTTCTTGATGGCTGTAGTACATTTTGTATTATTTATTTGACTATTGAGAAGGGATCTTGTTAAATGGCCATGGCTAGGCCCGAACTTACTATGAAGACCAACTTGGCCCCAAACCTTGCAGAAATGTCTAATGCGGGGGATTACAGGCATGTGCTGCCGTGCCTAATGCTCTCCTGGTCCTATGCAATATGTACTTAATCTTACTTGCTTTTTCTGGAAGGACTTAGACTCCTGAGCCTTTTTACTCATCATTTATAGAAGGGAAAAGCGAACAAGTCAGTTCGTATTTCAACTTTTAAAAATTTGTTTTTATGTGCATGGGTGTTTTACCTGTATGTCTGTGTGTGCTGCATGTGCACCTGGTGTGGGGGTGGCACTGGATGCACTGGAGGTCACTGGAGTGACAGCCAGTGAACTGCCATGTGGGTGCACTGCAGTCTTAAACGGATCTGATGACCTCTTCCGGCCTACCTGGGCCCCAGACACATGTGTGATGCCCAGACATACATGCCAGCGAAACACCTATACACATGGAAAAGTGCGAACTAAACCAGGGCCGTGGAGGAGGTTCAAGGGTAAAGGCAAGCCAGATGAACTAAGTTAGATCCTGGAGTGCACATGGTAGGAGAGAGAGGGACAAACCAGAGGACAATGAGAACACGGCAAAGCAAGTAAGAGTAAGACTCCTATAGAGGGCTGGAGAGATGGCTCAGCGGTTAAGAGCACTGCCTGCTCTTCCAAAGGTCCTGAGTTCAATTCCCAGCAACCACATGGTGGCTCACAACCATCTGAAATAAGATCTGATGCCCTCTTCTGGCCTGCAGACAGACACACAGACAGAATATTGTATACATGATAAATAAATAAATAAATAAATATATTTTAAAAAAAAGACTCCTATAGAATAGTAAATCTAAGATAGTGAGGAAAAGATCAAAGACTTGAACAAGGTCTTTACAAATTGCGAAAGTGGGCTGGAGAGATAGTTAAGAGGATTGGCTGCTCTGCCTGGCAGTGGAGGCACACACCTTTAATCCCAGTACTGGGGAGGCAGAGACAGGTGGATCTCTGTGAGTTTGAGGCCAGCCTGGCCCACAGAGCTAGTTCCAGGACAGGCTCCAAAGCAACACAGAGAAACCCTGTCTTGAAAAACAAAAACAAAAAACAGAGCACTGACTTCTTCAGAGGACCCTAGCGGCTCAAAACCATCTATAATGAGATCTGGTGCCCTCTTCTGGTGTGTAGGCAGAACACTGTATACATAATAAATAAGTCTTAAAAAAACAAAAAACAAATCTCGAACCATAAATAAGGCCCAACCATGAGGAAAGGTGGTCCCCACAGTAACATAAATACAGAATAAGCCCAATATTCAGCCACATACCTACAAGACAGTAATAAAATAGGGAAATTCTCACTTCCGAGCATCCCAAGAGAGAACAGTCAAAATTGCACGCAGCTGGTAGAAACGTTAAGTTTAGTTCCGGGTTCTGTTGCAGTGTGATCAGATCCAGCACAAATCCTGGGCCACATCTCTAGACCCAGTGGTGGAAATTTTGAGAAATTTTAGAGAAAAAGTTTGACTTTACTCAAGTAAATTTAAGGTAACCCTGGCTGGTCAGTTGTGGCACACACACCTTTAATCCCAGCGTGAAGACATAGTAGCCAGCCCTAACCTGATGGCTACCCAGTCCTCAGGGAGCAGAGCTAAGTCAGAACTTCCACAGTTTCCTGGCAACGATTAAAGACATGTCATCTGGAGCCAGGCATCCGGAAGATCTGCTGACCTTTGCTCTGGAAAGCCTGGAGATCCTAGCCGCCTGCAGGGGAGAGGAGGGTAGTGGGCTGTGAGGTATTAACAGCTGCCTTTGCTTCTGTAAGGCCTGCCCATCGCTATAGGCAAGGGATGAAATGTCCTTTTATTCCTAGGTATGGGGAAGTAAGAAACAGCTAAAGAAAGTAAAGCAATTTTTCTACCTAGCTGTGGATTTCATGGATAGGTTTTTGTTTTTACCTCGGCAGGGTTTCTGTATATCTCTGGCTGTGGTGTCCTGTCCATGTGGGTGGTGTGTGTGTTTGTGTGTGTGTGATCATCTATACAGTTTCAAGATCACCCACACGTCTCCCCATCGCTTATTGTTTCTTCAGGGTGAATGGCTTTGGTCGAATGTAGCTCCGTCTTTTCCTTAGGATTTTAGAAGGGTTGGGCAGACTTTGTTTACGCCTCCTCCGGGAAAGGAATTTTAGCAATCAAAGCACTCCAAGTCATCTTGCTTCCACCTAAGAGTTGGTATTTAGAGGTCCACCACACCCTCCTACAAAGTATTACATTTTGTCATTTGGGACAGTAGTCTTGGATGAGCTGGCACTTGCTATGTAGCTCAGAGTAACCCTAAATTCCCAGCAATCTCTGGCTTCCACCTCTGCGCGAGTGCTGGGACTAGCAGTGTCTTGTTTTTGAGATTAGGCTGGTTTCAAACCCGTTATGTCCCTGAGCCTGATCTTCAACTACGGATCCTTCTAACTCCTATCTCCTAAATGCTGGGATTGCATACAGTTCCGACTCTGTTAGTGGTATGAGGTTTCCTAAAATCTGGCGGCCTGCTCCGGGTTTGTCAAGATCAAAGGGAGCCGCCCGGTGCGTTCCATTAAGCCCATCCAACCTGCGTGAATAAAACGTTTGCAAGTGACTTGAGGCCCCTTTTATAGCCACCCTTGGCGCTGTGCTGCAGCCCCAGAGCCCCACCTCCAGGTCCCCGCCACGCTTTCCCTGTCGCGCCAGGGTCGCTCAGGCGGGGATGGTCCGCGGGGACCGGTTTCGTGCGGCCGTGGCGTCCTCCCGCCGCCAGGGGCGCTGTGACCGCACCGAGCAGAGTCAGACGCCGTGGCCGCGGCGCGCCTGCGGGGAGCTGCTGACCCGCCCGGAGAGCCCGTGTCCCACACGCACCGTCACCATGGGTAAGGGCAGCAGCCGGGGGTCACCACCCACCGCCGGGTCCGCGCAATCATCGGGGAACAAGGGGGCTCCCGGGGTCGCCATGGCAACGCGCGCCCGCCCGCATCCCTGCGCCCCGCCCGCTCTGGGGCCTGGCTGCTGGGGCCAATGGACGGGCGGGGACCGCGGCGTCCGGGGACAGAGACGGTTTCCCAGTCTCGCGGGTGGTGGACGGAGGGCTGGGGAGGGGATCGGTGCGGTGCCCAAGCCCCGGAAGCGCGCCCCGGGGGGCCTCCGGTGCAGGCTGGGGACGCCGAGGGAGCCGGGTCGGCTCTAGGGAGCCGGGAGCGCGGCTGCCGGCTCCACCTGCGGCCTCTGCTGCACAGCCGCCCTCCTAGGCTTGTCCACTGCAGGTTACAGGTTGTGATGAACACTCTAAAAAGAGAATGCTGCCGATTATGAAACGTCAGGTGGTTTCACCGCGAGGGTGGGAATGGGGAGAGGGAATCACACCACCGCCGAGTAGAGGGCCGAGTAGAGGAGATGGTGCGTGAAGATCCTTCACTATCCAGCCTGCCAGTTTTAGATTGCGGAGGATTCGGAGTCAGGATTCAGCCTAGAGAGTTGAAATCCAAATCATAATAGAGGACTAGAGCACGGGGAACTCTGCTTTTTTGGTTGGTTTATTTTTTCCCCCAGTACCAGAAAAATGGACTTTTGTTTGAGACAGGTTCTCCCTATGACTATAGTCCTGGCTGTCCAGGAGCTCGCTATGCAGAGCAGGAAGAACAGAGATCCTCTTGTCTCTGGCTCCCTAGTTCTGAAATGAGCCTCCCGCCCAGCTGTTTAGTTTTAAGACAGCGCTCCACTAAACAGCGTAAACCGATCTGATGAACGCCTTAACCACCTGATTTGTCATTTATTTGAAGGTGTTTGTTTTTAAACATGTCTCACTACATAGCATAGGCTGGTCTCAAACTCAGATCTCTCTCTCTCTCTCTCTCTCTCTCTCTCTCTCTCTCTCTCACACACACACACACACACACACACACACACCCATCTCTGCCTCACAAATGTTGGGATTAAAAGCGCACCCCTGCGCCAAGAGCTATGTGGGGATTATAAAATGTTAGCTAAGTAAAGTGCTTTGTTTTTCGCATCTCAGATTTATCATCTTTGCAGAAAATATTTCTGCCACTTGACAGTGTTTGAAGTGTTGGGTAAACAGCTGATTTTTTAAAAACACTTTTAATAGTGCGTACCTGAGTGTAGGGGCCGCAGCAGACATGGCATTTTGCTGTGGCTTGTGCGAGAGAAATAAGGAGGTCACGTCATGGCACCTTGGTCTGAGGTGATATCTGATTGGCAACCACAGAAAAGCTAACAGTGTTGGTTCCCATGGGCCGGGACAGACGTGTGTGCTTGTCATTGTCCTGTCCTGGGAGTGACGTTGGACTTTCCTTGTGCTTTTCAGCTACAAAAGACCCCACAGCTGTGGAGAGAGCCAACTTGTTAAACATGGCTAAGTTGAGCATCAAAGGGCTCATTGAGTCTGCCCTGAGCTTTGGCCGCACCCTGGACTCGGACTACCCCCCTCTGCAGCAGTTCTTCGTGGTTATGGAGCACTGCCTGAAACATGGCCTTAAAGGTATCCCGAGACTTCGAAAATCACTTCTCCATACAGCCCCTCTCTCTGCACCCTAAAGATGTGGCTTTGAGACTGTAGCTACTGTTATTTTGCATTTTAAGAAACTGCCAGGCTAGTGGGATGGCTTTGTGAGTAAAGGCCTCGCCACGTGAGCCGAACGTCCTGAGATTGCTCTTTGGAGCCTAGGTTAGGATGAAAGAGAGAGATAAAGAACCCTGTGAAGTTCTTGTGGCCATGCCACACCCATACCCACAATAATAATAATTAAAAAAAATTGAATGTGTTAATTTCCTAGTAGATGATCTTCAGAAAGAAAATGTTTTTAAAATAATTGGTGAAAAACATGCTAGATTCCTGTATAATCCTGGCTGGCCTGGAACTCACTATATAGACCAGGCTGGTCTTGAACTCAACAAAGATCTGTCTGCCTCTGCCTCCCAAGCTCTAGGGTTAAAGGTGTGTACCACCATGCTTGGCCTGATGACATGTTTTTTAAATGTTCACCCTTGAACAAGTTTTTATTTTCTTGGGTAATTTTTAAATAATTATTACATTTATTTACACACACACACACACACACACACACACACACGCACGTGCACATGCACACGAACATAAAGGTCAAAGGGCAGGTGCCTCTACATACTAAACCATCTCCCCAGCCTTAGATTTCTTTTGGAACTGAAATGTAGTGGTGGTGCTGGCACGAACTCATTAGTAGTCTGAACCCTGTTGAAGAAATCAGTCAACAGATTGTTGCGCTAGAAAGGTCTTCAGTGCATGGGGACTGTGGAAAAAGTGTCCTCCACAAGTTGTCCTTCCAAGTTGCCATAGAAACAATGACCTCCAAAAGGATGACCCTCTGCTACGCAGCTCATATGGAAGGTCGTTACGTGGGAAATGTGTGGGCTTTAAGGGTCTCTGTGTATGTAGCCTTGGCTAGCCTGGAACTCACTGTGTAGACCAAGCTGGCTTTCAACTCCCAGAAGTCCACTTGCCTCTGCCTTCACAGGGCTAGGGTTAAAGATGTGCTCCACCATGCTGGGATGGTAGTTTTGTTTTTGAGATAAGGACATGACAAATAGCCCATGGTCCTGGTATTTGGCATGTACCCCAAACTTTCCAGGGGCTGAAACAGTGGTATTTTTATTGAGGCTGGTCCCCAACAGGAGCCTTCTCTGTGCAGAGGGCAACTCACAACTCCATGTAGGAAGGCAGCTCAGTCAGTTAAATTTGAGGACTCAGTTTGATTCCTAGTAACCACATAGCAAGCTAGACGTTGTAGCACACTTGTAATCCCTGAACTGGGGAGGCGGAGGCAGGAGGATCCCTGGAGCTCAGCTAATTTAGTGGGGGATGGTCCCAGCAGGGGAGACTGCCTCAAAACCCAAGGTGGATGGCTCTCGAGAATGCCAGCCAAGGTTGACCTCTGGCCTCCACATGCACCTGTACAGACACAGAATGACAAACCTGCTGTTTAATAGTCAGCTTTTAAATATATACTGGGTAATAACGATCCTTTGACTTAAAGTAACAATTAAGCCAGATTTAGGAGTACATACCTGTAATCCCAGCTCATGGAGGGTGGAGGCAGGAAGATCAGGTAGTTAAGACAATCTTGAACTACAGCGGAAGTTGAAGGCCGCCTGTATTGGCTGGGGTGTTCACGGCAGCAGAACCTGATGTATATGTCTGTATGCCGTGTGTGTGTGTGTGTGTGTGTGAGAGAGAGAGAGAGAGAGAGAGAGAGAGAGAGAGAGAGAGGTTACCCAAGGATGCCCGAAGAGGGTTAGAGAAGGTTGGGGCCTTCTGACCTGAACGCTGGGAACTGAGTTCTATACCCTCTGGAGGAGCTGCAAGGGCTCTTAACTGTCCAGCCCACAGAAAGTTTTTAAAAGGATTTTTAAACTTTTTAAAATTATGTGTGTCTTTGCTGGGGACAGGGGTGCAAATTCATGAATGCGGACACGGGAGGCCTAAGGCGTTGAATCTTTTGGAGCTGGAGTTGCGGGTGGTGGTGGGAGCCGACTCAGGTCCTCTGAAAGAGCAGTTCATTCCCTTACCCCGAGCCATCGTCTCAGTCCGTCTCCCAGGTGCTGTGATTGCATCAGGGAATCCACAGTTCCAGGGTGTGATTGGGGGCCAGAGGACAACTTGCAGGAACCAGATTCGTTCTTCCCTCCCACTGAGTGACCTGGGAGTTGAATTCAGGGCCAAGCTCGCAGGGGGATGCTTTACCCAGGAGCCACCTCTCCAGCCTGCCTCTCTTTGTGTTTTGGCTTGGGTTTTTTTGTTTTGTTTTGTTTTGTTTTTTTAATAGCAGTAATAAAAATTCTTTCTTCTCCCCTAAATTGCTGAACTGGAATTTAATAATTGTTGCCAAAATAGTTGAAGTTAAAAAAAAAATAAAAAAATAAAAAAAAGAGAAGAGATGGGGGGGAAATAGTTGAAGTTTAAATTATTTTCAGGAAATATTATCTTTTATTTTATAACCACAGTGAATAACAGATCACTGTGGTCACAGGTTTATCTTTATGCATCATTGCAAAGCCATTTTAGTCTTGGTGATTTTTCTCCCCACAGTAAAGTTGCTCTTGGTGGCTGTCCTTGCTTAGGGGATGCGTATGATAGCCACACTGTATCTCCTGAAGGTCCGGTTGTTTTCTTTTAATGATTACATTTGCCTGTGCACTGCCTGCATGCAGTGCTCAAGAACACCAGAAGAGGGCATCAGATCCCCTGGAACACCCCAGATGGTTGAGAACCAAGCCCTTGTACTCAATAACAGCCTGAGACTCAGTCTCTTTTGTAGAGTATTTGCTATGTAACTGAGGGTGACCTTTGGGGGGTGGGAGAGGGGGATTGAGACAGGGTCTCTATGTATCCCTGGCTTAGACCAGGCTGGCCTCAAACTCACAGAAATCCCCCTGTCTCTGCCTCCTGAGCACTGGGATTAAAGACATTTGCAATTATACCTGGTGACCTTGAATTATTTTTTGTTTGCTTGTTTTGGGTTTTTGAGGCTGAGTCTCTATCTGTGACTTTGATTCTCCTAAACACACAGACAGAACTCGCTTTGTAGACCAGGCTAGCCTTGAACTCTTGATCCTGCTGCTTGAACTTCCCACCTCCCTGATTATGGGCATAGGCTATGGCAATCCAGGCTCAAACCCAAGGCTTCCTGCATGGTGGGCAAGCAGTCTACCAACCGAATTGTATTCCCAGCCCAAATGGTGTCCGACTGAAAGCTGCAGCTGCATGTATTTAGAAGGAAGGCACCTTTACTACGTTCTCCTTTGCTTTTAGTGCGGGAGATCAAACCCAGGGCCTCGTGCATTCCAGGCTGGCCTCTGCCACTGAACTCAGTCTCCTCTACCTTCAGAACTCTGAACGTTTCAGATAAATTTGAGACAAGATACTGCAGAGTTTCCCAATTGATCTTGAACTTTCTCTGTAGTCCAGGGAGGCTTAAACTTGACTCTTCTGCCGCGACCTCCCATGGGCTAGGATTCCAGGTGTGTGCCCCCATACCTGGCTTTGTGCTTGATTTAGTAAATAGACTTACGGAGGTCATCCTGCTTGGGCCATCTGATCTTTTTATTTTGGTTTTGGTAAAGAAAGACTCAGGCCGTGTCGCGAGCACTACTGAGTGGGCCCTCTGGCCTTACTTGGAGGTCTGCAAGTAAATGACACTCAGGATTGCAGTTCTCTGCTTTGTCCGAACTAAGTTTATTGTATAGGCACTTCAAGATCTTATAATCGTTCTGGCACAGCCAATAAGCAAGTATCACTATCACAAACAAAAATGTAATATCACACAAGCACATATTCACTTCCACTCCAATCCTATCACACCGAGGTGGCATTCCTCGGCCAGTATATATTTCTAAATCCTAGACAAGGCATTACTATATTCTATCTAATAAGGCATTGGGGTATACGACCTGATGGCGGTTCGTGGCTCTCGACGTAGACCTCCGGATCAGCAAGTCTTGATCCACTGGCAAGAGCTAGTTCTCTGGCTCTTGGAAGATCTCTGGTCCGATATCTCGTTGATCGATTGCTCGTTGATCGATTGATTGATTCTCGATGCTGTAGAGGTTCTCCGGCGCCTCTCCGACAGAGTCTCTAGCAGATCATCTTGAGAACGTCTTCTGGTCGTTTCTGCCTCATGTTTATACCACTCTGCAGCATTACCTCACTCTTTTCTTCGTCACACCCTAGAGTAACACTCCTGCCACTCCTAGCATCACTGCACACATTTCTACTAGTGCCGTTTCTCCGGGACTCGTACTAGACTTGTCCTTACTGACTCATAACAGGCCGTCATTTAGTTACTTACTTGGATGTTCCTGATATGAAAGACCAGCCAAGATGTGTATGTGTATGTACATATGTGTGTACACATTAACTTACTTCTGACAATGCTAGGCGTTAAACCTCGACCTTGTGTGTTCTAAGCAAATGCCCTACCGCTGAGGTCTGTCTCCAGCCTTCTTTCCTTTATATTGAGACAGGATGTCACTAAGTTACTTAGGCAAACCTTGAACTTCTGATCTCCATGTTCCAGCCTCTCATAGAGCTAGGATTATAGGTGTGTGTGTGTATGCATGCCAGAGAAGGACAGTGTCTGTCTGTCTTGAGACAAGCTCTCTCACTGAACTGGAAGCTCATAGGTTCACTTGGGCAGATTAGCCAGCAAACCCTCAGGACTGCCATCTCCATCCTCCAATGCTGGGGTTACAGGCACACACATAGCCATACCCAGCTCGTCACGTGGGTGCTGGGACTTGCTCAGTCCTCATGCCTGAAGAACAGGCACTGTTAGCCACTGAACCGTCTCTCTAGATCTCTAGCTAAATACTTAAGATGATGTTATCCCATTTCACAAGTTGAAATTGTACTTTGTATTCTTTCCAGTGAGAAAATCATTTTTGAGTTATAACAAAACTATCTGGGGCCCTCTGGAACTGGTAGAGAAGCTGTATCCAGAAGCAGAGGAAATCGGAGCAAGTGTCCGGGATTTGCCTGGCCTTAAGTAAGTATGGTTGCTCATCCCAAGACGTTCATGTGTCGGCCTCTTGATCCTCAGTCTAAGCACCGCTTCCTTTTCTTCTCCCAAAGCCCCGCCCAGTCTGTAACTCAGCAGGTATTGTTTCCTTCGTTAAATTTCCCTAAGTCCCTTCATCAAGAATTAAGAATTAGTCACTGTGGGGAGGCCAAGGTAGGTAGATCTCTGTATGTTCTGGGCCAGCCTGGTCTACATAGAGATTTCCAGGCCAGCAAAAAAAAAAAAAAAAAAAAAGAAAGAAAAGAAAAGAAAAAAGAAAAAACTTAGAGCTGGTGTATTCTGGGCTCAGAAATCATAAATGTTGAAAAGTTGGTTTTTTTTTTTTTTTTTTTTTTTTTTGAGACAGGGTTTCTCTGTGCAGCCCTGACTGTTCTGGAACTCACTCTGTAGACCAGGCTGGCCTCAAACTCACAGAACTCTGTCTACCTCTGCACCACCCACCTCCCCACCCTGGCTTGTGCGACTACCGTGAGCTTGTTGTTTTCTCTCTTTCTTTTCTTTTCTTTTCTTTTCTTTTCTTTTCTTTTCTTTTCTTTTCTTTTCTTTTCTTTTCTTTCTTTCTTTCTTTCTTTCTTTCTTTCTTTCTTTCTTTCTTTCTTTTTCCTTTAAGGTTTTCTACGGACCGGCTCAGGGGAGCCACTCAGACCGTGGGGGAACAGGACAAAGGACAGGAGATTTCAGGATATGGCAGAGGCATGACAGGCAGACACCCTCAATGTATTTTGAAAATGCTGCTGCAATTTTACTTTTTCAATGCGAGGCTTTTATATTTTTACAAACAAAGAACTTGGCAAAGGCATACATCATCAGATCATAAAAAAAAAGCATAAAACAGTTTACAAAAAGAATCTTTGAAAATGCTTTGACTTGGGCACAAGGACTTTCGCCCAGTCTGTACCAGGCGGCTGGCTGGGCTAAGTGACCTTGTGCTCAGAATATCTTGGGGTGTGAGAGGAGAAGGCCATTATCTTCCTGGGAAAACTTTCTGCTAGGAAATTTTAAAGACATGATCTCAAACTTGTCTGAAACTGGTCTCATACCATAAATCTCAACTTTCTTCCCTCCCCGGCTCTCAGGGTCAGATGTTGTAATTAACCTAGGTTTATTCTGACCATAATGAAGGCTGCATAGGCCTCCCGCACGTAATTCTCAGGCAAACATCTAGTGTTGCTGCAGCTGTTTTCCTACAGAAGGCTTCTAAGGTTTCTCCTGATAAGAGCAACTCCTCTTGCTCCACATCATTAAGGAATTATTTTAACGATGACTTCCCTATTTCCAGAACTGGCTATTTCCTTAAAGGCTTTAATGAATAGTGTGGCAAAACTCAAAAATGTCCTCAACAGTCTTGTTTGTATTCGTAACTGCCTGGAATAGTCTGATCTGTTAGCAATATGCAAGGATCACAAAGAACACACAGACAAGGGAAAAGACAGACATATGGCCAAGGACAGCCAGGTTGAGTCAGTATAAATGGCGACTCAGGTGGCATTACACCACAACTGATTGCCAAGGGACTGCCTGGAACACAGCTCCAAGAAGTACAGATCCCAATCCTCCGGCAACACCTGCCCGTCCAGTCAGCATTTCTGCTACACTGGCGAGACAGTATGTAGCAAAGATTCATTTATTTATTATGTATACAGCATTCTGTCTGGATGTTTGCCTACAGGCCAGAAGAGGGAGCCAGACCCCATTACAGGTGGTTGTGAGTCATCGTGTGGTTGCTGGGAATTGAACTCAGGACCTCTGGAAGAGCAGCCTGTACTCTTAACCTCTGAGCCATCTCTCCAGCCCCAGCTTGTTGTTTTCTTGAGCCGGGGTTTCTTTATGAAGCTCTGGCTGTCTTGGGACTCGTGATGTAGACCAGGCTGGCCTCAAACTCAGAGTTCTGCCTGCCTCTGCCTCCAGAGTGCTGGGATTAAAGCTGTGCGCCCATGTCTGGCTCTGCCACTCTTTTAACTTTTAAATATTGTTATTTGTGTCCGTGTGTCCGTGTGTCTGTGTGTGTGTGTGTGTGTGTGTGTGTGTGTGCGCTCACACGTGAGTACATATGTGTGATGTGTATATGTGGGAGTGAGGGCATGTGGGTGCCATGGTGGTCAGAGGACAACTTTCAGGGTTAGGTTTCTCCTGGCACTGTGGGATCTGAGGCTGGACCTCAGGCCATCAGGTTTGTTTGGCAAGCACCCTTTACCCACTGAGCCGTCTCCCCAGCCCTTAATCTTTATAAGATGACTTAGTCATTCCCTCCCCATTTTATGTCTGTATGTGCCTGTGTGTGTTTGCACATGGACACTCAAAGGCACATGTGCCCTGGTGTAGATGTGTCATTGTAGACATGAAGGCCCATTCCTCTGCGGTATAATACCTCTTATAGAGGTAATGTTCTAGAGAGTTCTTTCCTCCAAAGCTTACAGTGGTACTTTGGTACTTAATAACTTGAGGTTGGAGTGGTTGCTCAATGGTTAAGAGCAGCAGCCATTCTTCCAAGGAACCTGTGTTCGACCCTAGCACCCACGTGGTGGCTCACAATCATCTGTATTTCTAGTCTCGGGGTTCTTACACCCACTTCTGGCCTCCGCAAGCAGGTTCTGCACCCACATGGTACACAAGCATCTATTCAGGCAAACACATACATAAATAAAGATAAAAATCTCAAAAAACCAAAACCCCACCTTACCAGAGCAGGTTTTGCTGACCTCTCAGAGGTAGAATTGCTTGCTCAAAAAAACTAGCTTATGGGGCTGGAGAGAGGTCTCGGCTCTTTGATTTCTCAGCACCCACATGGTGGCTCTCGACTGTTTATATCGCCACCAGGTTCCAGGGGATCCAGTGCCTTCTTCTGGCCTCTCTAGGCACTGTGTACATACAGATGTGTGTAAAACACCCATAAACATAAATAGGGTTAAAGGTGGCATGAGGACCAAGGAGATCACTCGGTGGGTGAAGTGCTGAGCTACACGGGCATGAATACCTGAGTTTATATCTTCAGAACCCGTGTAAAAACTAGGTGCTGCCAGGTGAGTAGGCAGACAGGCAAAACCCAGAAACCCCCACTGGGCAGCATAATTCAGGTTCCATGAGAGACCACATCCAAAAATAAGGTAAAATGGAGAAGCCATCCCAAGGCCAGTCTTTGCTTCCCACATGTGCCCTCTTGGTCGAAAGAGTGTGGGTCTGCCTTGCACACACACACACACACACACACACACACACCCCAGCATCTAATTCTAAAGATTAAAAAAAACAAACGTGACAAAATGCCTTTTTCTTTGCATGTATACTTCCACAGATAAGGAGCAGGTGGCTATGGTTTTTAGCCCTAAGACTTTTCTAACTGGTTGGTTCTTCTTTCCAGGACCCCCCTGGGTCGAGCTAGGGCATGGCTCCGATTAGCCCTCATGCAAAAGAAAATGGCCGATTACCTGCGTTGCTTAATTATCCAGCGGGAGCTGCTGAGGTCAGTATCACTAAGCCATGCTTGTTTATTTCATTTATAGCTTGTCATCCAAAAAGAGGTGAAGAAAGGGCTATGAAATACCATAAAATAAGAGAAGAGCAAAATGAGAAAGCAAAGGACACCTCAGTGATTAGCACCAGTGAGGAGCTAGCCTAGGACAAATACCACTTGCCTTTTATCCCCTGACATGGGGTAACCTAAGCATGTTTCCAAGTTGATTCCCTTCCTCTGAATTGTAATTTTGGATACAAATTTGCATTGGGACTTGGGGGTTTAATTGCACATTTCTTCTTAAGATCTTCAATATCCAAACAAATGCTTCAGCTATCTCCTGAGCATGATTTAATTGAAGATCAGATATTGAAGACAGCTTACAGAGCAAGGCAATTGGTCTTCAAAGGGAGCGGGCCCAGGACGACCCTTATCCTGGTTCCCGCGGCCTGCCTCTCTGGTATTTTGGGAAAACCGTCCTGTGTTTAGTTTGTGACTCTGGTTTCATGTCTCAGGTTTTCTATTTGATAAATGACAGCGGCCATAGTTGAAGCTTTGGGGTTTCTCAGCAGTATTCTCTCTCTCTCTCTCTCTCTCTCTCTCTCTCTCTCTCTCTCTCTCTCTCTCAGCAGGGTCTCAGATAGCACAGACCGATCTTGAACTTGCTGTGTAGCCAAGGATGACCCTGAGTTCTTGATCCTCCTTCCTCTATCTTCCTCGTACTAGGATACAGGTGACCACCATGCCTGGGGACAGGTCTGGCGTGGACACTTCTTAGACTGTCTCTATCCATGTGTCCTTAGTGGATAATTATCTACCCATTGAGAATACTTAGAGGACTAGATAAATGGCTAAGTGGCTAAGAGCAATTGTTGCTCTTGCAGAGAACCGGAATTCTGTTTCCAGGACACACACAGCGGCTCACAGCCATCTAATTCTGGGGTGCAGTGCTTTCTTCCGGCCTTCGAAGGCACCAGGCATCCACATGGTACACATACATTCACCCAAGCAAAATACTCAAACACATAAAATAAATCTGTTTGTGACAGAGTATCACTGTGTAGCCCTGGCTGGCTAGGGCTATCCTTTAACTCATGGAGACTCGCCTGCCTTTGCTTACCAGGTGCTGGGGTTAAAGGTTGCCACAGCCAGATGCTCCAAAGGTCTTAATGAACTTGGGGGCTGAAATTTCAGCTCTGGTTGTGAGTGTCGTCATCGGGCTAGCAGCAGTTACTGAGTCCTGAGAAATTGTATTCCAGGCCTCAGGGTTGCCTCATTCTCTCCCGACTCTCTCTGAGACAAGGGTCCACAAGCAGGAGAGATGGCTCAGCAGTTAAGAGCACTGGCTGCTCTTCTAGAAAGCCTGGTTCAGGTCCCAGCATCCGTAATGGCAGCTCACACTGTCTATGCTTCCAGCTCCAGGGGCTCTGATGCCATCTTATAGCCTCTGTGGGCACCGTACGCATGTGGCAAAACACTCAAAACATATACAATAATAATTTTTTAAAAATCATGGTCTACTGGGCAGTGGTGGTACACTCCTTTAATCCCAGCTCTTGGGAGGCAGAGGCAGGCGGATCTCTATGAGTTTGAGGCCAGCCTGGTCTACGTGAGCGAGTTTCAGGCTAGCCATGGTGGTTACATAAACCCTATCTTGAGAAACTAAAAAAAAAAAAAAAAAAAAGAAAGAAAAAAGGCCACGTTCTAACTTTCTGCCCAGGCTGACCTGAACTCACTTTGTGATGCAGGGTAGCCTTGAACTCACAGCAACGCCCATCTCAGCCTCCTGAGTACTGGGATTTGAGGCATAGGCGCTCATGCCCAGCGTTACCCCTTTCTTCTCTTGCTTTCCTTGTTCTTCCCTCGGTGTCGTTCTTTCTTTTCTATCTCCTTCAGTTCTTTTAATTTCCTGTGGAGACATGGAGCCTCTTTACAAGTTAAGTGTTCAGAGTGCACTTTAGAGGAAATTAGGTTAGTTCCGTGTCTCCAAGATGGAAGGTGGGGGAGGGGAGGTGTTCCATTAAGTGGTCGGCTGGTGATGACGGTCCCTGTTCTGATGTCCCCAGCGAGTTCTATGAGTACCACGCGCTAATGATGGAGGAGGAAGGAGCCGTGATTGTTGGGCTGCTGGTCGGTCTGAACGTGATTGATGCCAATCTGTGTGTGAAGGGCGAGGACCTTGACTCCCAGGTGAGTGAGCACGAATAAGACAAGCGTTCTCATTACAGGTGGTTCTTCCTGGGTCCGAGTGGCTCCTCGAAGTCGCGCACGGTGCTGCTAAACACTTACCGAGCAAGATTCAGTTGCATGCTATGTTAGCTAAACACCTGATAGAAACAGCTTAAGTGGCCTGGAGAGATTGCTTAGTGGTTAAGAGCACCGGCTCCTCATTGAGAGGTTCCGAGTTCAATTTCCAGCAACCACATGGTGTCTCACAACCATCTACAATGGGATCTGATACTTTCTTCTGATATGCATACCCATATGCAGACAGCACTCATATCTTAAAAAAAATACATAAATAAATAATAATAATAATAAAAAAACTGGGCGGTAGTGGCACACACCTTTAATCCCAGCATTTGGGAGGCAGAGTCAGATGGGTCTCAGTGAGTTTGAGTCAGCCTGGTCTACAGAATGAGTTACAGGATAGCCAGGGCTACACACAGAAAAACCCTGTCTTGAAAAACAAAACAACAACAAAAAAAAAAAAAAAAGAAAGAAAGAAAGAAAAGAAAAATGAAACAGTTTAAGTATTAGTTACTTGTCTGTGGTTATGATGAATTACCATGCCCAGAGAGATTTACAAAAAGAGTTTATTCTGGCTTAGGGTTGCAGAGGGCTAGAGTCCTTAATGGTGGGGAAGGCATGGCATGACCACAGGAAAAGGAAGCCGACTGATCACGCAGAGGGAGAGAATGGGAAATGGGGTGTGTCTGTAAACCCCAAAAGCTTACACATGGTCACGTTTCTTTAAGCCAGGCTGTACCACCCAAAGGTTCCATAATCTCCCCAAACAGTGATGCCATCTGGGGACCAAGTATTAAAATACAGAAGCCTGTGAGGATGCTTGTCATTTAGATCACCACAAAGGAGGGAAAGGGTTTATTTTCAGACTTCTAACTGGCTGGCCCTTTGCTGTGGGCCTGTGGTGAGGAGGGAGCGTTATGGCAGAAAGGTCGGCCAGAGAGCAGAGAATAACAGGCAAGGCCCAAGGCCAAATGGATCCTTCAGGCGCCGGTCCAAGCAGTGGCTTCCCCCAGTAGTCGCACCTGCCATAGTCCTAAGTCTCCCTGGAGACTTCAGGTTTCAGGTTTGGGCAAGGGATACACCATTGCTTGAGGTCAGCACTATCAGGATGGAAACATCACCGGAAGGCCCTCCTAGCCATGCCCACAGCATGCTGCTATCATCTCTCAGGCCTGTGGAGATGGATGGACAAGACTGCCTCACACCAGACCTGTGGAGAAGGATTTCTTCTCTTTAAATAAAAATCTGTTTATTAATTTCAGGTTGGAGTGATTGATTTCTCAATGTATTTAAAGAATGAAGAAGAGATCGGAAACAAAGAAAGGTATATTTTCCTCCTTATTTCCCAGTTTTAGGTTTTGTTTTTTTTTCCAGACAGGGTTTCTCTGTAGCTTTGGATCCTGTCCTAGATCCGCCTGTCTCTGCCTCCCAAGTGCTGGGATTAAAGGTGCTTGCAACCACTGCCTGGCTGTTTGTGTTTTTTAAAACAGGGTTTCTCTGTGTGTAGCTTTGGAGGCTGTCCTGGAACTCGCTCTGTAGATCAGGCTGGCCTCGAACTCACAGAGATCCTCCTGCCTCTGCCTCCCAAGATTAAAGTGCCAAGATTAAAGACTTGCGCTCCGCCTACTCCCACCTAGGGGTAACCCAGGGGTTGTAGCTTTGCATAGCTATTTGCAAATGAACTTGTGCTGTCTATTTTTGGTGTGGTTTCTGCTCCTCCCTCCCTACTTCCTTTAAAAGCTCTACAGGGTAGCCAGGGAAAATCCTTTAGACAGGTCAGCTTTGGTAATCTGTCCTTGATGAGAGACACCTTAATAACTATATTTTGTGACAGCGGTGGCTTATTATCTAATTGGGTCTGTTTCAGATGTATGAATGATACATTAGCAAGTAACTCAGTCCACAGAGCTCCTAGGGCCCAATTTTCTGCTGTGACAGCCTGTGTTAAAAGCCAAGCCGTATTTTATCACCGTGAGTTTTATAACCATTTCTAGATGCTTTAGATACATTTTAAACTACCCTTTCCTCCCACAACAGGAATGTTCAAATTGCTGCCATCTTAGACCAAAAGAATTACGTTGAGGAACTGAATAGACAACTCAAGTAAGTGTTAGAGCACCTGACTGCATCAGAGCCTCACTTCAGGGCTGCCTTTGTTTCCAGCTCAATCCCCATTCCTTTGTACGGAGCATCTTTGCAGGCTTGCCTCCTCAGCTTTTTGAGAGGAGCGTGCAGGCCTGGCTAGATGCACAGCCGACATTAGTAGTACACCTGTAATAACCCCAGCACTGGGGAAGGAGCGGTGGGATGGTCAGGAGTTCAAGGTGCTGCTTGTAAGTCAGTTTGAGGCCAGCCTGGGCTAAACAACACCCTGTCTTACAAAATAAAACAACAACAATAACAACAAAATCCCAAAGCCAAAACTAAAACAAAGAGCCCCTAAGGCTGCTGATGTATCTCCACGGTAGAGCCGTTGCCTCTCTTGCACAGCGCTCTGGACTTGGTGCTGGCATCTAACTAACAGGCACCCAGAGGGATTTATATAGAAATGCTGATTCTTTTGCTGCGGCTGTTACTGCTGCTTTAGATGAAGTTATCCAGGTCAGTGAACTTGTCCCCCTCTAGAAATCTATTCTGGGCCATTGGTCCATGTCAGTAAACACGAGCCCGAGGAAGCGTGCTGACCTGGCCGGCGTGAGCTTGCGTGATTCTGAATGAGTTCGTTCTCTTTGCCAATTGCAGCAGCACAGTCAGCAGCCTCCATTCAAGAGTTGACTCGCTAGAAAAATCAAACACGAAGCTGATCGAAGAGGTACTGTCCCCAGCAGTGGATGATTGTCTTTGAGTACCCTACTGTCTGTGATCTTTTTCTATTTTAAGTGTGAATGCTGTCAGCATCCATCCCCCGATGCACTTGCACACATGCACACACACACGCACGTGCACACACGCACACACACTTTCCATGGTGGGACATTTGCTGTTGAAGGTTGTAAGTTCTTGAGAACCCACATAGACCTTAAGTTTCTAATTGCGTGACTCTGAGGTACTGTTGTTTTGTTTTGTTTGTTTGTTGGTTTTTCGAGACAGGGTTTCTCAGTAACTATGGAATTAGCTCTTGAAGATCAGGCTGGTCTCGAACTCACAGAGATCCACCTGCATCTGCCTCCCGAATGCTGGGATTAAAGGCTTGAGCCACCACTGCCCGGTGGTGCTCTTGTTTGTTACAGGCAGTAACTAGAAGTCAGCCCCAGAGACAAAAGCCACACAGATTCCTTAATTCATGAAGTGTGACTCCTGTCATAGTGGGGACACCTGGGTCCTGTTGAGTCACCATGAACATTTATCACATTTTCAAACAGCACCTTTCCCCCATATACACAAGTCTTTATGATGTGCTTTTTTTAATGATTACTTATATTTTATGTGCATTGGTGTTTTGCCTGCATGTATGTCTGCGTGAGGGTGTCGGATCCCCTGGAACTAGAGTTACAGATAGCTGTGAGCTATCACATGGGTGCCAGGAATTGAACCCGGTTCCTCTGGAAAAGCAGCCAGTGCTCTTAACCGCTGAGCCATCTTTCCAGCCCCAGTGTGCTTGGTTTACACAGAACTCTTGTGTGCTTCCTCCCGCACTGTAGTCGACACATTGTGAGTCTGACGAGCAGTTTCTCACAAGTCTAGCAGATGAGCGTGTTTCAGCTGTGAACAGAAATAGTGTAAGGACTAAGAAGATGGCTCTGTGCCTGCAGGGGACCCGGGTTCAATTCCCAGCATCTGCAAGGTGGTTCACAACCAGTTGCAGGGAATTCAACACTCTCTTTTATGTATGTATGTATTTATTTATTTTTGAGACAGGTTTTCTCTGTGTAGCCCTGGCTATCCTGGAACTTTCTCTGTAGACCAGGCTGGCCTCTGCCCCCCGAATGCTGGGATTGAAGGTGTGTGGCACCCCCACCCAGCCTCCAATACCCTGTTTTGACCTCTTTGGGTACCAGGCACACATGTGATGTGCATACATACATGCAGGTAAAACACACACACATAAAATATCTAAAGAAATTGTGAGAAGAGTAATACAGTCAGGCATGGTAGGCCTGCCCGGTATCCCAGCATTTGGAGATAGGCAGACAGATCTGAATTCAAGTCCACCCAGGGTGATATAGTGAGTTCCTGTCTAAAAAAATGCAACAAAACAAAAAGAATATACCTTAAAAAAAAAAAAAGCTGGGCAGTGGTAGCACACACCTTTAATCCCAGCACTTGGGAGGCAGAGGCAGGCAGATCTCTGAGTTCAAGGCCAGCCTGGTCTACAAGAGCTAGCTCCAGGACAGGCTCCAAAGCCACAGAGAAACTCTGTCTCGAAAAACCAAAAATAAAAAAGTATATGCGTATGGTTATTTTGCCTACATGTATGTCTGTGTGCCACATTCATGCCAGGTGCCCATGTAGTCCAGAAGAGGGCACCAGAACCCCTGCTGGTTTTAGGGTTTTGTTTCCTCCCGTTTGTAGCCCCAGACCTAATGGCAAGTCTACAGAAAGGCGTGGAGAGTGGCTTTTTGTTTCTGTTTCACAATTTGCAGTTAGCCATAGCGAAGAACAACATCATTAAGCTCCAGGAAGAAAACCATCAGTTGCGGAGTGAAAACGAGTTGATCTTAATGAGAACGCGGCAGCACCTGGAGGTGAGTAGCGGCTGCCGAGCCGAAGGGTCCGGAGTCACGTGGGCCAGCTGTGTGCGCTGACAGAGCACCAGGTGACGGTGTGGCCTCTTCTTCCTAGGTTACCAAAGTGGATGTGGAAACTGAGCTTCAAACCTACAAGCATTCCCGGCAAGGTCTAGACGAAATGTATAACGATGCCAGAAGGCAGCTTCGAGACGAGTCCCAGCTGCGGCAGGTAGGGCGCCTTGGGAATAACTTACTCTCAAGCAGCACCATCCATGGCGTGGCCTTGGCTTCCTGCACGTGGAGTGGAACCTGACACCCCTAATACACTGACTCTTTTTTTTTGTATTTTTGTGTGTGCGCACACTCGTCATGGCGCATGTGCAGAGGTCAGAGGGCTAACTTTCCAGGGTCAGTTCGCTCCTTCTATCACAAGGACTGAACTCAGGTCACCAGGCTTGGTAGCAGACACCTTTGTCCACTGTTCTAGTCCCTTTGCTCTGATAAAGCACTGAATCCACGCAGGGGAGGAAAGGGTCGGTCACAGCCCTTCACTGGGGGAAGTCAGGGCAGGACCGGAAGTCAGGAACTTGAAGCTTGCCTCTCCCCCAGGTTCATGCTTGGGTAGCCTCATACAGCCCCAGGAACTGCCCTGCCCACAGTGGGGTGGGACCTCCTACCTCAGCTATCCAGACGTCCCTCCGCAGAAGCACCCTCACGTGAGCCTAAGTTGTGTCATAAAGCTAACCGTGATGCTCAGGGAGCCATGTTGCAGGCCCAATGTTCTTAAATTTCTTTTAAGCTTTAAAAACACATCTCTTGGCGGGCGGTGGTGTCGCACGCCTTTAATTCCAGCACTCAGGAGGCAGAGACAGGCGGATCTCTGAGTTCGAGGCCAGCCTGGTCTATATTAGCTAGTTCCAGGACAGAGAAGCCCTGTCTCAAACACCACCCCCCCACCAAAAATTCCACATCTCTTCATATTTTGAAAACGTTCTAGTCTGGTTGAAGTGTGACTGCAGAGCACCATCCCAGAAACAATACGTAAGAGGACACAGTGAAATATGTAAATATTAGCAAGGTCATATTTAAAACTTCAGCTTTCAGACAGTAGAACATACATCAAAAGTGCACACATGTAGCTTAATAAGTCATATGCAGATCCTTACAGTCACTGCCTTGGCTGGAAGAGGATTACTACCTGCCTGTCAGTACACTCTTTAGCCTTAGCAAACTTCTTTTTTAAAAAAAAAATATTATGTATACAATATTCTGTCTGTGTATATACCTTCAGGTCAGAAAAGGGCACCAGACCTCATTAAAGATGGTTGGGAACCACCCCATGTGGTTGCCGGGAATTGAACTCAGGACCTTTGGAAGACCAGGCAATGCCCTTAACCGCTGAGCCATCTCTCCAGCCCCTTAGCAAACTTCTTAATCAAAATTTTTTTTGAGATAGTGTGCTGTAGGTGAACTTTTTTGTCCCACCAACCAGCTCCTAAATAACCACACAGAGACTTATTATTAATTATAAATGATCACCCAGTAGCTTAGGCTTGTTAGTGACTAGCTCTTACAACTTAAACTAGCCTGTATTTTTTATCTGTGCTCTACCATGTTGCAGTACCTTTTTCAGCATGGCATGTTCATCTTCTGCTTCCTCTGCATCTGGCTGTCAACTCCGCCTTCTTCATCCCAATTCTTTACCTGCCTTGCTATTGGCCTTTTAGCCTTTTACTAAACCAATGAGAGGAACACATCTTCACAGCATTCCAAATGGTTCTTTCATAGCAGTGTCCTGGGTAGTTTTTCTTAACTTGACATAGACTAGAGTCACCTGGGAAGAAGTCCTGCGCTGAGGAAATACCTCCATCGAACTGACAAATAAGTCTGTGTGCATTTTCTTGATTGATGATTGATGTGTGCGGGTTCAGCCCAGGGTGGGCAGTGCCATTGCAGACAGGTAACCCTGGACTGTATAAATAAGAAAGTCTGAGCAAACCATGGGGAGCAAGTCAGTAAGCAGCATGCCTCTATGGCAGTGGTTCTCAACCTGGCTAACACTGCAGCCCTTTAATACAGTTCCTCATGTGGTGACCCCCAACCATAAAATTATTTTCATTGCTACTTCATAACAGTAATTTTGCTACTATTATGAGTTGTAGCTTAAATATCTGTGTTTTCCATTGATCTGTTAGGGGTTGCGACCCACAGATTGAGAACCACTCCTCTGTGGTCTCTGCCTCCAGGTTCCTGTCTTTGCTTGTAATGGACTTTAACTTCTAAGCCAAATAAACCCTTTCTCTTCCAAGCTGCTTTTGTTTCATGCTCTATCACAGCAACGGAAAGCAAACTAGGAGAGACATGATCTCACTGTGTAGTTCTGGCTGGCCTGGAACTCTGTGTAGACCACCTGTCTTCAAACTCAGAGATCCCCCTGCCTCCGCCTCCTGAGGAGTGCTGGAATCAAAGGTGTGTACCAGCACGCCCAGACCTTGTTTTTGAAATAGAACCTCCCTGTGTAGCCCAGGCCGGCCTTGAACTCACAGCAGTCCTCCTGTGGACTGCACGTGTGGGCCCCTACACCAGGCAGGTTGGTTGTTCAATGACAGACTTACGAGGAGCAGATGGGTGGGACACTGTTCCTGGGGTTGCTAATGGTTGCACGTCCGCTTTCGATGACCTGAAATAACCTGTTCATGAAGACACTGTGAAATTGCAGGATGTGGAGAACGAGCTATCAGTACAAGTTGGCATGAAACATGAGATTGAGCTTGCTATGAAGTTGTTGGAGAAAGACATTCATGAGAAACAAGACACTCTCATAGGCCTTCGGCAACAGCTGGAAGAAGTCAAAGCAATCAACATTGAGATGTACCAAAAGCTGCAGGTACAGAATGTTCTTTCGTTCTTGACACTTCTAGGGATCAAGCCCTGGGCTTCCTACATGCTGAACAAACGCTGTGCCACTGAGCCATCTCCACCCTGATTTCATTCTTTCTTTTTCAAAGACATGGTTTCTCTGTGTAGCCCTGACTACCCTGGGATTCACTGTGTGGTCTACACACAAACTCAGAGACCCGCCTGCCTCTGCCTCCCGGGTGCTGGAGTTAAGTGTACCACCACTACCCCTGGATCTTTTTTTTTTTTTTTTTTTTGAGATGGTCTATTTGTCTTCTCATTGTTGGGGACAGGGTGCCTGCCCAATTGAAGTAAAGAAGGATTTATTTCAGCTCACAGTTTGAAGGAGAGTCAGTTATGTGGGGCCAGCAGTGGTGGAAGTGGCTTGTAGCTACTGAAGCTACTCCCAGTCAGGACAGGAAGGATACAGGCTGTGCTCCTCAAGGCCCACCCCAGTGACTCCCTTCTTCTAGTGAGGCCCAACCTCTAAAGGCCTGGTGTTAGTGGTGCACACCTTTAATTCCAGCATGCAGGAGGCAGAGGCAGGTGGATCTCTGCGAGTTCAAGACCAGCCTGGTCTATAAGAGCTACTTCTATAGAACAACCAGGGCTTCATAGAGAAAACCTGTCTTGAAAAACAAACCAAAAAATTATTCCACAGCCTCCGGAAGTAGTACCACCAATTGAGACCTGAACCTGTGGGAGATCATGTTCTCATTTGAACCGCAACACAGGGTCTCAACTCCACAGAGTTTGCATTTGTCTACTTCCCCGAGCGCTGGGATTTACAGCACAGACGTACATACCAAAGTGCAAATGTGAAGGTCAGAGGATAAATGTGAGAGCCGGTTCCCTCCTTCCACCATGAGGGTTTGGAGGTCGAACTCAAATCTCCAGGCTTGGTGCCGAGTGCCTTTACCTTCTGGGCCATCTCACCAGTCCTGTTTGTTTGTTTGTTTTTTTTTTCCAGTATGATACTTAGTAATTTACTTCCAGATGTTACTGCAGGCAATAACTACCTTGTATAGGATCCATCTACAAATTCACAAAAAATGGCCCTAATCCTTTGTCGATTTAACTTTTGGGTGCTGAGATCCTGGGCTTCATCATGATACAGATGCATCACCCCATCTTTGAGTTACAGCTCCAGTCCCAAATCTGTTTTCCTCCCTCTCCCCAACTTACTTTTAAATTTCAACAAAAATTTTTTAAAATTTAAAAGTTTAAATTTTTTTAAAAAAAATTTAGATTGATTTTTTAAGTGGTTTGCCTGAATGTATGAATGTGTATCACATGCATGCCTTGTGCCCTTGGAGGTCCAAAGAGGGCATAGAATCCTCTGGAATTTGAGTTACAGATGGCTGTGAGCCACCACGTGGTTGCTGGGAACCACACTGAGGCCCTCTGCCAAAGCAACAAGTAATCTTAAAGCAGAGCTGTCTCTCCAGCCTCTGATTCCAATATTTTGGTTTTGTTTAAGACAGACTCTCACTGTGTAGCCCTGGCTAGTCGGGAACTCATTGAACTCAAAGAACTGCCTGTCTTTGCCTCTGGAGTGGCATTCACGGCCTATGCCACCATTCCTGGCCCTCAGCCAACTTAGTACATTTATTTTGTGTGTGTGCACCAGCATGCACATGGAGAGCTCAAGGGGCACCCTGTGGAGTGGGTTCTCTTTCATCGTGTGAATTCTAGGGATCCAACTCTGGTTGTCCACGTTAGCAACAAACACCTTTACCCACTAAGTGATCTCTCATACCTCTCAAATGTTTGTTGTGTTTTCAAGACAGAGTTTCTCTGTGTAGCCCTGGCTGTCCTGGAACTCACTTTGTAGACCAGGCTGGCCTCAAACTCACAAAGATCCACCTACCTCTGCATCCTGAGTGGTGGAATTAAAGGCATGCGCCACCACTGCTCAGCCTTCTGTTATCTTTCAATAGTATGGAGGTATGATCCAGTTGGGTTTTTGTCGCTGTATTTTTAAAAAACATTGCTATTGTGTGTGTGTGCTCTGTGTGTGTCTTGGGGCATATATGGAAGTTAGGGGACAATTTCAGGAGTAGGCTCCCCTACCATGTGGGCTCCAGAGGGGAACTCTGCTGGAGCTCCAGGTAAGTGTCTTCTCACTGAGCCCTTCTCTGCTGCATCCTGAATCTTGTTCTTATTATTAGGTTAGTGGCTGCCCGGCTGGCCTCAGTGGCCCCAGTGTAGTAAGGCTAGCATTGAACCCATACTCCTGCGTACCTCCTGAGTGCTAGGATCCCAGGCATATACCACTACGCTTGGCCTAATATTTGAGTTTCAAAATCAAAACCACCAAGCTGTTGTACTTTTATAAATAGGGGTCTGAAGACAGCTTGAAAGAAAAAAATGAAATAATTGCCCGACTAGAAGAAAAGACCAATAAAATCACTTCGGCCATGAGGCAGCTGGAGCAAAGGTACGATACTCATGAGTTCCCTCTGTCCCTTCCTTTCTTCCCCTCTGACACCTGCCATAGAACGCTGTCAGGAGACCTCGCCTGGGGCCTGTGTCTATCTAAACTGAGCCAGATTTTGTCCTTTTTTTGGTTGTTGCATGGAATCAAGTTGCCTTATTAGGGTGATGATTCATTCGAAGCTGCTGTCTTGGAGATCTTTTAAAGGCAAAATATCTGTGACATAAAACTAAACACAAAGATTGGGGGAAAAAATGGACAGGCTTTGGTGGGACTGTCCCATTCTTCACCACTGGCCATCTATGTGAAAACAGCGTGAGCTGACAGTGTAGTTGCTTTCTGAGCTAGGCCCCTCAGCCTAACCCAGGTCAGGATTTTATGTCAATGGAGTTCTTTTATCCTGGCATTTCATTTTACTGTTGGAAAATGTACCCATTGCCCTGTCATGTTGAGTCAACATGTCTCACCATTGCTTTCTTTGAATCTACTTAGGACAAACATAACTATTGATGCTTACTGACACAAATATTCTTTTATTGACATCCTCTTTCTTCTTTTTTCTTCTTTCTTTTTGTTGTTTTCTTTATCCCCACTTTTACATTTTGGACATCTTTATTACCGTTTCTTGTCTTTGGTTTCTGTCCATTCCATTATGAAGTGACAATGATTTGTTAACTCAGACTAGGACAATTGCAGTGTCATTGGTGAAAAGTGCTGGCAGTGACCCCCAGGACCAGTACAAATTGGTCAAAGACATCTCCTTCTGAAACGCACTCAAAGCGCAGAGCCCATCCATTATCATATGTTAAATGGAAAGGAATTGATGCTATCTCACGTTGTATGGGACTACAGGAGCCCTTCACGGTGGCTGTGAGACACAGCAGGTGCCCTGGGCTCCCCAGATGCACTCCTTAGCCTTGTGCACGAGGGCAGATTTGAGCCTCAACTGCTTGGAGGGCAAGATTTTCAAATGGTTTTATTTGTTTAGCTACCTTTTGATGGAAACTAGAAACCTTTGGTTTCAGGCTGTGTTGGCACAGATAATCACACACACACACACACACACACACACACACACACACACACACACACATCCTGCCCCATTTGCACACTCTGCCTAATGGCTCCTTACTAATTTTTAAAGTTAAGATTTCAAAGCAGTTTTCAAGCCAGGCTGGGCATTGCCCTGGCTTCAGCACCTCGGTTTTCTAGTCGGCACCCCCCCCCCACACGTTCTTTTGTGATAGCACAACTGCAAGGCCTACCTCACTTACTTTACTTCCTGTACCTTCAGAGGAGAAAGCTGAGTCCACCCCTGCCGCCTTAACCCCTTAATCTAGTGTAAACCTAGAGGGAACGTCCTTCCTCTCCCTTCCTGGGAGGCTTTCATACTTACAATGTGTGTTGCCTTACTTAAGTGTCGTGAGGCCGATATGAAGGCACAAGATTCCTCTGTGACTTCTTGTGAACAGTTAATGCCCACTGAATCCTGGGAAATATTTTCATATAAACCTCACAAATCTTGATGGCCAAGGGAGGCAAGGAGTGGAGCTAAGCCTAGGGAGAAACAGTGACTTAACAAATAAAAATGGGGAAAAAATGACCACATTTTAAGCTAATCTTTAGTATTCAAAGTGAAGAATAAAAATTAGGTGCTGGAGAGATGCCGCAGCAGTTAAGAGTACATGTTCTTCTAGAGGACCTGGGTTCAATGCCCAACACCTATACGATGTGGCTCACAACTGTCTGTAACTCCAGTTCCAGGAGACCTGACACCCTCTTCTGACCTCAGTGGGCACCAGGCATGTATGTGGTGAACAGACATACATAAACATAAAATAAAAACCTAAAAAAAAAAAATCCATAAGGAACGATGCCAACAAGCATTAAATCTTTTTGAATCTTAATATAAATATATATGCACACACAGACATATACAGCTTTGCATAACCGAGCAACTATGTAGAGCTCTGCTAGGAGGCTATCACTGAGAATGGTTGCTCTTTCAGCTTTTAGCCTTGTAGCGCACCTGGTTCCCAGCACACACATCTCAGCATCACATCAACAGGTGTGTTCTGCACTTAATATAGACCTGTGTGCTACCCATGGTTTTGTAAAAAGGCAATAACATACTTAGCCATATTTGAGATTTGAATCATTATCCTCCAATGGTAAAAATTGTATTGCTTTGCATTAATTATGGACAAGAAATAAAGCAAATTTCAAGATAGTTTTCTGGGCATAGTATATCTTGTATTGAAAAAAAAATCACAAAACAATTTCTAGACATTGTGTGGCTCTTTCATGTTTGAGTTTGTGAGTTCTCCCCCAAACTTTGTTTTCATTTAGAAATGTTTCTATTTCCCCATTTTTCTTTTATTTGTCTTCTTCACCCTTTTACACCCTACTTCTAGCCTCAGTTTTACCCAAAGTTGATTTGAATTACACCAGATTGCAGCAAGCAGAGAAGGCACAGATGGAAGCGGAAGAGGGGGATGAGAGATGTGCCCACGAGTGTCTGAGCCAATCCGACAGTCTGCAGAGACAGATCGCGCACAAGGAGCAGCAACTGTGAGTGCTTGGTCTTGGAATCAAATTCTTGTACTAATATGGTTTCTGCCAGCCAGTATGGCCACTTAAAGAAGGTGTGTGGGGACATCTGATGGCTCAGTAGGTACAGGCAGTGGTCACTACCAAACCTCAGCTCCATCTCCAGGACCCTCATGGTAATTCTGCACATGTCCCAGCTCCTTACACTAAATGAATAATTGTAACACGAGGGACGGCTTGTTGGGGTTTCTGTCCCACCCGGTACCCCACAACTGGCAACTCCCAACGAAAATCATTCATAAGATTCCATAAGGTTATAAACTGATTGGCCCATTGGGTCAGGCTTCTTGTTAACTCTTATAACATATATTACCCCATTATCCTTATCTATGTTAGCCACATGGGCTCGGTACCTTTCTCGGTGTGACAGCTTACATGTTGCCTCTTCGGTGGTCTGTACAGGAATGGCGAGGGAGCTCTGCTTCCAGAATACTCCCAGTCTCTTTGCTCCACCCCTACTTCCTGTCTGGCTTTCCCGCCTATACTGCCTGCCTGGCCAATCAGCGTTTTATTAAAATATGATTGACAGAATACAGACACTTCTCCCGCATCATTTCCCTCTTTTTTTTTTTTTTAAACAAAGAAAAATACCCATGGTCCATTTGTTGGGAATGTGGGCGTAGTATTTCAGGCTACTTCCTGCTGGTTGGGGGCGCTGATGATCTTATGGGGACCTAAAGAAAATTTAGAGTTATAATCAAGTCCTGACTGGAGTATCCTGTGTGTCTTGATCATCTCAGGCAGCAGTCTTGAATATGTTCTGGATGTAGAATTCAGACATCCAGGCCATCTGTTCCTGTTGGAGATTTTTCAGGTGGCCTCCCTTGGTCAAAGGTGATTTTTTTTAACTCTGAATAAATCCAGAGCCTCTCGTTTTCTGTGGAAACAAAAACAAAATCTCTTCTCCAAAGTAACATACCTTTTGACTTCAGTTTTGAAGCCAAGGTATTTTCAAAATTCCTATCTTGGGTTAGTTCAGCAGCATTTATAAACAAAAGTCTTTTATCAGTTGTTGCTCCTTCCTCAGCAATCAAACAATTTAAAGAGAGCATAATAGCATACAGTATGAAGATTCTCTGTGCATTTTCCATCTTTATGTGGCTTTATTTTAACCTCTATTTCTTTTATTTTTACTTTTACTTTTTGAGACAGGATCTTTGTATATCTTTGTCCTGGAATAACACTGTAGACCAGGCTGTCTTTGAACTCACAGAGATCCTCCTGTCTCTGCCTCCCCAGTGCTGGGCTCAAAGGTGTTTGCTACCACACCTTGAACTCACAGAGATCCTCGTACCTCTGCTTCCCAGGCATTGGGATTAAGGTGTGTTCTACCACACCTAACTACTCTCTTTCTTTCTTTTTACTTTAAGAACTTTAACTTTTATCCTGCATATATTTTTAACACACTGTAAACCATTTAGAGGTTTTCTTCGTCTTTGAACCTCTCTTTACTGTATCTCTCTCTCTTTTTTGACTACATGAGTCTTTAAGGAGAAGATTAGTCCTCTCCTTTAAAGCCGTGGCTTTGACGGCTAGATCCAGCTCATTTTTTAGCTTTCCAGCCTTGTGGCTGAGGTACCACTGAAGCCTTTTATTGCCACAACTCTATGGTGTTTTAAGGTCCTTGCCAGCAAGCAAGCTGCAGCATTCTGCTCACAGACCACACTCAGTCGGACTGCCTGCCTGAAAGAGTCAGAGTTTGCCCTGGCAGGACAGCCCAGAAAGTCAGCATTTTAAAACAGCGCAGCTTTTCTCCTGGTATGGCTGAAAACCGAAAAGCATGCATTGAGCTTTACATCAACACCGTTTAAGTTTTTCGTGGCAGGACCTCTTAAAAGAGCTGCAAGGTTTTGCAGCTAAAGCTGAGTCAGGAAGCCTCTCTTAGATGAGAGCGCTTGCTTGCCTCTAGCAAGCAGAGCAGACCCGAGAAATTGCTGCCACCAAGAAGCCATGCTTTACTCTATTCTTTCTCAAGCTTTCTCAGGCTTTCTGTGGATTCAGTTATCCACGTCTGGGCGCCATATGTAACATGAGGGCCGGCTTGTTGGGGTTTCTGTCCCACCCGGTACCCCACAACTGGCAACTCCCAACGAAAATCATTCATAAGATTCCATAAGGTTATAAACTGATTGGCCCATTGGGTCAGGCTTCTTGTTAACTCTTATAACATATATTACCCCATTATCCTTATCTATGTTAGCCACATGGGCTCGGTACCTTTCTCGGTGTGACAGCTTACATGTTGCCTCTTCGGTGGTCTGTACAGGAATGGCGAGGGAGCTCTGCTTCCAGAATACTCCCAGTCTCTTTGCTCCACCCCTACTTCCTGTCTGGCTTTCCCGCCTATACTGCCTGCCTGGCCAATCAGCGTTTTATTAAAATATGATTGACAGAATACAGACACTTCTCCCGCATCAAATAATGATTAAGTATTTTTAGAAAAAGAAAAGAGTTGGGATAGGGATGTAGTTCAGTGGGAGAGTACTGTGCTAGCGTTGTTGAGGCCCTGGGTTCAAGCTCCAAAACCACACATAACACATACTGAAAATATAATTGTTACTCCTCCTATTATTTTATCTATTTACTTTTGGAGATCATGTCTCATGTACACAAGACTGGCCTGTATCACAATTAATAAAAAACTCAGAGACAGAAATTGGGGTTCAACCTGAAGGTCAGAATAGCAAATCAGTCAGCCACTGGCTCTTACACGTCTACCTCAGTTTGAAATGGCGATCCTACCTCCAGGAATCTCAGAATGAGACTGAGACTAAGAGCTGTCTCCTCCCGTTTTATAATCCTCTCTAGTTCTGGGATTAAGGGTGTGCACCACCACTGCCTGGTTTCTATAGCAAACTAGTGTGGCTACTGGGATTAAAAGTGTGTGTCACTGATGCTTGGTCTGTAATACTAGCCAGCGTGGCTGTTTTACTTTTCTGATCTTCATTCAGGCAAGCTTTATTTATTAAAATACAAATGAAATGCTACTACGCTGGCCTACATAATTTCTTATATAAGCAAGAGTGACTTTGACCGTTTCTTCTTCCTGCTTTCTCCTCTGGACACTGGGATTATAGGTGGTCACTATACCTGGCTTATGTGATGCTGGGGATCAAAACCTAGGGTTTGTTTATGCCACACAAGTACTCTCTCCACTGAGCAACATCCTCAGCTCCTATTTTCTAAGATTTTTTTTTCATTTTTAATTACATTGTTGTGTGTCTCTTAACTGCTGAGCATCTCTCCAGCACACTTTCTTTTAATAACAAAACTAGCCCATGGTTCCTGGGGAGGAACATTAGTGATGCTTGTAGAGGAAGGGCTGAAACTCTTCCAAGTGGCTTTAAAATGTTCTAGTATAACTGTTAAACTGTTCTAGGCTTCAGTATAACTCATTGGCAGAATATATGCTGCTTAGTTTGCATAAAGCCCTATGTTCAATCCCCAGCACCACAAAATATGGACAAAACAAGACTTTTCTTTGTACATATAAATATATGGGCAATATATGGTTTTAATTTTATTGAAATTTAAAATTAAATTTACTTATTTATTCAGTTAGTATGCATGTACCAGGCTATGTAGGTGGAGGTCAGAGGCCAACTTGTGGGAGTTGGTTTTCTTCTCACCATGTGGGGCTGTGGGATCAAAGTCAAGTTGTCAGGCTTGGCAGCAAAAGACTTTACCCACTAAGACAGGGTCTCAAAAAATATAGCTCTTACTCTCCTTAACTCAGATGTGATTGCCTCTGCCTCCCGAATGTTGGAGTGAAAGGTATGTGCCACCATGCCTGGCCTAATTTTATTTAATAATTTATTTATTTTTATCTTATGTGCACCGGTGTTTTGCCTGCATGTATGTCTGTGTGAGGGTGTCAGATCTTTGAGTTACAGACAGTTGTGAGTTGCCATGTGCTGGGAGTTGAACCTGGGTCCTCTGGAAGAACAACAAGTGCTTTTAAAAGCTGAGCTATGTCTCCAGCCCCATAATTTTATTTTTAAAATAGAACCTGACAGACTATCTGAAAACTTTTTTTTGAAACAAGGTCTTGCTACACAGCCCACATTGGTTATATAGGTGAAGGCAGAAGGATCAGAAATTAAAGGACATTTTTGGCTACATAGCAGTTTTGTGGCTACCCTGTCTCAAAAAACAAATATATAAGTAAAGTAAAAATAAATATAAAAAAAATAAATAAAAAAGAATTTGGAGAGAGCATTGTGACCCTCTTGCAGAGGATCTTCAGCAGCCACACCAGGTGGCTCACAACACCTGTAATTCAAAAATAAACCTTTAAAGAGATCAATAAAAATAAGAGAGTCAGGTTTGGGAGAACAACTTATAACCCTGGCACTTAGGAGATAGAAGCAGGAGCATTCGGATTAAAAGCTAGACTTGGCTACATGAGACCCTACCTCAAAATTGACCCAACTCAACACTGGGCTTCTTTCTGTTTGCCATTCAAGGGTGCAGCTGGAAACGGATTTGAAGATTGAGAAGGAATGGAGGCAGACTTTGCAA
The DNA here is from genome assembly GCF_982192425.1 of Myodes glareolus. NCBI lineage: Eukaryota > Metazoa > Chordata > Mammalia > Rodentia > Cricetidae > Myodes > Myodes glareolus. Next base: position 49,111,680 of record NC_142043.1, read on the forward strand.
GAAGATCTTCAAAAGGAGAAAGATGTCCTATCTCATCTTAGAAATGAGACCCAACAAATCATTAGTCTTAAAAAAGTAAATAGTGGTAAAACTTTTATATCAGCCGGGTGGTGGCGCTCACCTTTAATCCCAGCACTAGTGAGGCAGAGGCAGGTGGAGCTCTGTGAGTTCGAGGCCAGCCTGGTCTAATGAGCAAGTTCCAGGCCAGGCTCCAAAGCTACACAGAGAAACCCCTCTTGGGAGAAAAACAGAAAAAAAGAAGAAAAAATTGGCTATACTGGTCTACAGAGCTAGTTCCTTGCCAGCTAGGGCTGTTATCATGAGAAATCCTATCTTGAAAAACCAAGAAAAAGGAAAAAAGAAAAAAGGACAAACATTGATGGGGTTTCATGCTATGCTATCTATCTATATAGCCCAGACTATCTGTGAACTCTGTTCTGTAGCAAAAGCTGGCCTTGAACTCATGGCCATTCTGTCTTGCCTATGAGCTTCTGAGAGGATGGCTGTCAGTAAAGTGCTTGCAGGACTTGTAGTCTCAGTTCTGGGGCGTTCCTGGGACTCACACTGATGGGCCAGTCTAGCCTAATTCATGAGCTCCAGGTCAATAAAAGACCCTGACTCAAAGGACATGGTAGGCAGTCTAAGTACAACAACCAGGGCTGTCTTCCAACCTCCACATGCACCTGCATACAAACACATCTTCTAAAACGAGATACTTTACACAATTTACATGTATATGAGGAAACAGGATATACTTAGTCATTTTAGGAACATGAAAGGAGGTTGTGTGGGTAATAATACACAGAACAGCTAGGAAAAGGCTTCAGATACGCTCTGTTTTTGCTGGGTGTAGTGTGCACTGAGTGGACTGAAGCAGGAGAATCGGGAGGTTGATGCCTCCCAGGCCAGTTTGAGCTGCAATCCCAGTATTCACATGGTGGCTCACAACCATCTCTAAACTCCAGTTACAGGGGATCTGATGCCCTCTTCCGACCTCGGGTAGCAGGCGTGCACATGGAACACATACATACATGCAGGCAAAACATTCGCACACAAATCTTTTTTAAAAAGAGAGAAATTGGGGAGTGGAGGGTAGTACCTGAGAATTCCTCATCAAAGCTAGGAATTCTTGTAATCCCAACACTTGGTAAATGGGAGTGGGGTCAGGACAAGGTCATGCCTCAGAACAAAGCTCAAAGACATTTATACTTAATTAATGGTATGCATGCAATGTAGAGTTTCTTGGTTTTTCTAAAGTTATATTTCTGTTTTTTATTGAAGGAGTTTCTTAATCTCCAGGATGAAAATCAGCAGTTGAAAAAAGTATATCATGAACAAGAACAGGCTCTGCAAGAACTTGGCAGCAAACTTTGCGAGTAATTCCTCTCTTCCTTCAGCTACACACCTACAGATTCGTGGACCTACAGATGGGTGTACCAAATCAGCTCTGCAGAGGGGCTTGAGTACCGGGACACCAAAGACTAGCTTCTTTAGAGAGATCTAGTAGTTCTATGCATTTTAGCAGACCTTGGTTTTGAAGGGTTTCATCAGATGAAGGCCAAAACTATTGTTTAATTTTTTCAGTGATAAAGAACCCAGAAGCTTAATTTTGTCAGAACATAAACTGAATTTTAACAATGTCCAGAGCTATCAGACTATTTTGGGACAGAGCCAGTTTTGTGATTTATAGGTAGTTTTTCATGCCTTCAGGAGTCAAATCTTATGATGACTCAATGTGATCCTGTAGTAAAATATTGAGATTCTACAGGAAGCCAGGAAAGTGGCTGTAATCTCAGCATTTGGGAGGTAGAAGCAGGAAGATCAGGAATTCAAGGTCATCCTCAGCTACATAGAAAGGGCAAGCTTTGAGATCATGCCTTTAAAAAAAACAAAGAAATAGGGGAATAGGGGCTGGAGAGTTGGCTCAGTGGTTTATCATAGTTGCTGCTCTTGCAGAGGACCCAGGTTAAGTTCTCAGCAACCACACAGTGGCTCACAACCATCTCTAACTCCAGTTAGTGGGGATCTGAAGCCTGTTTCTGACCTTTGGTCATCAGGCATGCACATGGTACACAAACATACATGCAAGCAACATTTCACATACATAATTTTTTTAAAAAAAGATAAATGGAAGAGGGGGATATCTGAGAATACCATCATTTCAACTTTTATTTTAGGATTGTGGTCCCCTTTCCCTTTCTTATTCTGAGAAAGACTACTGCTTTATTGTCTAGGCTAGTGTTGAATTCCTGGATTAAAGTGATTTGGTCTCCCAAATAGCTGGATTGTACGCCACTATGGCCAGCCACTTCAAATGTAATAAACAGTTTCTCTGGTGAGAAAATTAAAACATGTTTAAAGTTAAACAGCAGGTAAAAATTGCATACCATGTAACCATTTAGTGTGATGTGGCAGATATTTAATAACAACTTCGGGATCCAGTACTGAGGGACCAGATTATGGAGAACTATGCAGATGATATTCCCTCGAAAGTGCTTACTTAGTCAGTATAGTAGCTCTTCTCTGTAATCCAGAATGTAGACCAGTCTGCTACATGAATCAAAAGGCAAAAAAGGAAGCTGAGACAGGATTGCCACAAAATTGGGCCAGCCCGGACTACCAAATTTAAGTCCTGTTTCAAAACAAATACATTTATGCAAGTGTTTATTTTTTGAGACAAGGTTTCAAGTATCCCAGGCTGTCCTAGAACTCATGTAGCCAAAACATGACCTTAAGCTTCTGCTGTGTAACTTCTAAAGAGCTAGTTTATATGGCACTGGGATCTAACCGAGGGCTTTGTGCATGCACATCCAGAGACACTTTCTCTTACCTAGTCAAGCTTTTAAAAAATCTAGTTGTAGCCGGGCAATCGTGGCACAGGCCTTTAATCCCAGCACTTGGGAGGCAGAGGCAGGCGGATCTCTGAGTTTGAGGCCAGCCACGGCTACCCAGAAACCCTGTCTTGGAAAAAAAAGAAAAACACATAATATCCCTTTAGTCAGAGATTGTTAGATCTAAAGTTATATGCAATTAAAAAAATCAATACCTTTGCAATGAACTATTAAGTGTTTTGTATTTACATGCATACTAAAATTTGGACTTGTTTGTAATGTTTTTAGATCCAAACTTAAAATAGACGACATAAAAGAAGCCAACAAAGCATTACAGGTAAGTAAAAAGGCTTTCAGTACAGCTGGAAGCTCTTAACATTCGTAAACCTAAATTGTTCGGAGCCTGGTATGTGGGGGAGGCCTTGAGAAAGAAGTGTACAAATCCCACGGACAGAGGTGGCAGCACTGGAAGGGAATGTAGGTGTGCTTGCTATTCTAGTCTCCATTGTTTTTTTCTTTTCTAGGTAAGGTTTCTCTGTGTAACAGCCCTCTGTAGACTAGGCTGGCCTTGAACTCAAATCTGCCTGCTTCTGCCTCCTGGGCAATGAGCTGGAGACTACCATCTCCATACTTAGTGAAATGTTTTAAAAGGTGGAAATGGATTACTTATTACCTGTTAAAGGATGCATGCTCCTGATGAAAAATGACATTGTAATGCTACTTTAGTAGATAACATATCCTTGATGACCCTCAATTTAGCCTTCTAGAATAGGCTTCTGATGTATCAAGTATCATTTGTATCACTTTGATAAGGCTAGATAAAATGTGTGTTACTTTGGGTGTGTTGGAAAGAATCTTCGGGTCAGCACTTCAGTGTCATTGAGTAATAGCTTTCTGTTCCAAATTACCCACTTAATCTTTTAATCAAAATGTTACATGAAAATAGCTATTCAAAAAGTCCTGGAGCCTAGGTTATGTTATGTAATTGATGTTAATGCCAGCCAGAACCCTGAACCAGTTAAAAAAAAAAAAAAAAAAGATTAGAAGATGTTAGATGTCTTGGAACTGGGGTTACAGAAGATTGTGAGTCATGCACACGCTAGGAATTGAACCTGGGGCCCCTGGAAGAACAGCAGCACTTTGCCCCAGGCACCATTCTAAAAAAGATTTCAAGTAAAAAATGTTTGCTCTCTTGCCTTTAACCCACCTTCGTTACTAGCTCCTGCTCCCAAAGGGAGCTGCTTCCAGTTCTCGCAGCTATTTCCTCTGGCATCTAGCTCTAATGCAATTCATTCCGCTTCCCCGCTTTCGTAGTATGGGGAAAGGAACTGAAAGGGCCTAGCACACGCTAGACAAACACTGTACTACTGAGCCATTCTGTAGCATGTTTTCTCACCTTGCTATTGATGTAGTGGTAGCTGTTTGCTCACTCAAACTCATCTTTCCTCAGTAAGTCTCCTCAGTAAGCTTTTTTTCCTAGACAGGATCTCACTTTAACCCTGACTGGTCTCAAACAGTGCTCCTCCTGCCTCTTGAGCACTGGGATTAAAAGGTCATAAGCATATATCTCAGCTTGATTTATTGATTGATTGAGACAGGGTTTCTCTAAAGCTTTTGGAGCCTGTTCTGGAACTCATTCTGTAGACCGGCTGGCCTCAAACTCAGGTCTGCCTGTCTCTGTCTCCCGAATAATGGGATTAAAGACAAGCGCCACCACCACCCAGTTCATCACACCCTTCTTATTTCTCCTGGTATCAACTGCCTGCCACTTATTTTCCGATGTTTTATCTCAATACCAGAATATTCTCATTCTTCACCTCTATCAAATGTTCCCTGAAGCAGTTAGGTGGCTCATTACTTTGTCTTGGAAGTCTGACCCCCCGCCCACATCTGACCTGGACCCTTCTTTACTGATATTTCTAAGTTCCTCTGACCTCTCTGAGAGCTACTGCCTGGGCCTGGTGCATTCTTTTTTAGGTTCCTGTTCTGAAAAATGATGAGTCATAGGAATTCTGCATTTTCAGCTTTCGTGCTTTAAGCTAAGTGCAAGTGTTGCTCATTAGAACACTAACATTCATCTTTACCTGTTAGGGACTGGTCTGGCTGAAAGACAAAGAGGCAACACACTGCAAGCTTTGTGAGAAGGAATTTTCACTCTCCAAAAGAAAGGTAAGAGGCAAGAAAGTGAGCCCAAACATTTTGGCAACAAAAATGGCTTCTAACTGCTTTTTTCCCCTTCTTCCTAATTTCTCCATTTAATAGCACCACTGTAGAAACTGTGGGGAAATTTTTTGCAATGCCTGCTCTGACAACGAGCTGCCTTTGCCTTCTTCACCAAAGCCAGTGCGAGTTTGTGATTCCTGCCATGCAATACTCATTCAGAGATGCTCCTCTAACGTGCCGTGACCCGGGAACTCAGTCCTGCACAGAAGCACCTGCAGTGAGTGTGAGGACCAAGTGTCCAGTCAGCACCATACCTCTCCTCCAGCTAACACACAGAATTCTAAGTTGTATAGTTAGGATTCCGTTTCTGTACTTACTCGGTTTAAGATAGCATGTTTTATCACTATTTGGAACAGTCATGTGACCCTTAAGGAAAGGCCGGACAGCAGAGCTAAAGATGCACTTTTGCCTTATCTTCTAGAGGCCTTGAGAACGAGGCCACAACTTGTTTCTGAACTGTCAAGCTGGCACTTGATGGTGCCTATAATTCTTTTTAATGCACTTTAACGCTTCACAATTCTCAGAGGAAGACTGGAAATGCACTCACTTTGTGATAGTATGCCAATTGAACATCCTTTTCTGAAATAAGATTGAAACAAAGTTGTCCATTTTTGACCATGGACTTCCTTGCCTCAGCTTTGAAGTGCTGGGATCATAGGTGTGTGCCTCCATACCAAGCTGTACAGTCTTCATTGTCTGGTAAGATTCTAATTTAATTGTATTTATTTGCGTGTTCTTTCCCCCTCTTCTACAATGGTCAGTAATTTTATCTCATACCTTTCTTTTCGCTTGCCTACACCTTTCATATAGTGGATTGAAGTACCAGCTTTTCCTTCAATTCTTTAAGGGATGTTAAATATAACCATCATAAATATAACCTTGTCACAGAAACTACTTTTTGTAAAGGGTTGGACCCTAAAGATGAAAACATCCTTCCTGAGGGAAGATGGGAAAACACAGGCTTAAGAATTAAATATAAGAGCATTTAAAACTTACCTGTGCTATAACAGAATTAGTTTTCCCATCCTCCAGTTCTCTTAGGAAACATTATATTGCAGTGTTTACATCTACCCACAGTAGAATTTCACCCGATATATCAAGTACCTTTATGCTATGGTCTTAGGCAGATAGTGGTTTCTTATTTTTTCAAGCAGACAAACAAAACATTAAGTTACTTAAACCATAACCATTCAGGATCTTAATATATTGATTTCCAGCTTTGCACTTTTAAGTCTATAAACTCTATAGAGATTTTGCATTCCTAAAGACAGTTTAGTGACTGGGCACTTTTCTGATTCCTTATTCTTTGAGATCTTTTCATTTGTTGTATTTCAGTAAATTTTATAAATTGCCAAAATTACAAAACCAGTATTTTCACCAGCTTCTGAGGTTAACTTAAATTAGATCTGTCACATTTTGAGATGTCCCATTTTTTGGAAACAGGATTCATGTAATCCAAGTTGGCTTCTAACTTGGTGTGTAGCAGAGAATGACCTTGAACTGATTCTCTGACCTCCACATATCCCAGCTCCTGAGATTACAACTATGTGGTGCTGAGGATGGAACCCCTGATCTACCCAGCCCCCAAGATGTCATTTGTTGAGTACTGACAGAAGTGGCCTTGAAACAGAATTAAGATGGTAAGGCAAGAAAGAATGCTACAAGTTCAAGGCCAGTCTGGTTCATCCCTATAACTCCAGATTAGCCTATGTTATTATATACACAACAGTGAAAACCTGGCTCAAATATTAGAAAAATAAAAGAATTATATTTTTGAACCTTTGTTTTTGGGGAGTTTGTATTTTGAGACAGGGTTTCTCTGTAGCTTTGGAGCCTGTCCTGGAACTTGCTTTGTAGACCAGGCTGGTCCTGAACTCAAGAGATCAACCTGTCTCTGGCTCTCGAGTGCTGGGATTAAAGGTGTGCGCTTTCACTGCCCAGCGTCTGAACCATTTTGTATTGATGGAAATAGACTAAGATTTTTATGACTGTTGAAAATGAGCATAAATGAAAAAATTTCAAATACTTTATTCTGTGCTTTTTGTTATAAACATGGACCTTTTCTGGGGCAGCATTAACTTGATCCCCAATGTCTGGGATGAGAATATATAGCTCAGTGGCAAAATGTTCGCTTACTGTGTGTATTAAAGTCCTGGGTTCTCAATCCACAGCACTACTAACAACAACAAAAAAATTTAAATTTAGGATACCCCATTCAGCACAAAACATTCAGTTTTTATTTTGCAAAACTTGTCATTTCCTTGCTTACCCTAGCCAGTACTACCACAAAGATGCAATCATGGTGCCAAGGAATTGTAATTCTAATCTGTAATGTTTTTAAAATAAATGTGAATTTTATAAAACAAAGTTTTGAGAAATTCACAATTACTTTTATTGCTTTAAAGATTTGTTTGTATCTGTTTATGTGTGTCTGCATGAGTGTGTGCCACATGTGTAGAGGTGGTGGAGGAGGCCAGAAAAAGGCATTGGATTCACTGGAGCTACAGTGAGTTGTGATCTGCCTGATGTGGGTGCTGGGAACCAAACTCAGGTCCTCTGGGTGAGCAGAACCAGAGGATCTTAACCACCGAATCATCTCTCCGGCCACCTCCTTTGAGACTGAAAAAGGTAACCCTTGAAGGGCTTCTGACCTCTCTGCCAGGCATGCAGACAAGGTCATTAGTGTGTAGGCTCTAGGTGAAATCCTCAGTCCCAAACCAGAAAGACAGAAACTCACTGTTTCAGGACTATAGGTTCTGAGTAACAAGCTGGGATGCTCCTTTACAGTCACTTTATCAGAAATCTCAATTTAGCATCCAAATTACATGCCAGCCAGATACTTGCCTCTACCTGCCGAGTGCTGGGATAAAAGCATGTGCCACCACACTTTCTACCAATGTGCATTATAACCAATAACTGACACAAAGCATTCTAGAACAGACAACATTCCTTTATCTCCCATGTTGACATTTATTAAATGAAAATAACATTTCTAGCAAAAAAAAAAACAAGTAACAAGTTCAATAACTGAGTTCACATTGACAGGTTTCAATCCGATCCATTAGCCAATTTGGGGGAAAGCCACATTGATCAAAGTGACAAGATTAGAAAGCACCCTTCCCTTGCTAAACAGAGCTTAAATATTCAAAACCAGTATCAGATGCAAAATCCAGCTGTAGCATTGTTTTACATTTTCCTAAATGCAGTCATTTACACAATTTAAAAACCCTGTTTTTTTGGATGAGAAACTGAAAACGCAAGAATACATCTATCATAGTAAATACCCGTGTATTTACACCGAGTTCTGTCATCAATGAGAATTCTTAGCTATTCCAACAAACTCAAATTTTGGGAACATTTTTGGTATCTTGGGCAAGTGCTATGAGGATTTTAAAATCTAGGGCTACAATTTCAACTACTACTCCCATGTCCCTGGGCTCATAATTCATAACACAATTGTGACTATTTAGAATCCAGATACCTCTCTTACAAAATTATTCAGAGCTATGCTTGATAAATGAGATTGAAAAGAGAATGCAGAATTAACTGAGCTTCTATTCCTGAAGCCACCTGAATGCATCGTTAGGTCCAGGAAAGAAAGCCAGCTAACTACTCAAGCCCTGCCCATCCCAGATGTGTGCGAAGACTTGCAGTCTTGTCCACTCACATTGTACTATGCTACTCTTTGTAGAGCTAACAGTAAAATACATCATCCCAAATCTTATGAAGGCAACACATCTTTAAGAGTACCTATATATAAAAAGTAGCAACATCAGTGGTTTCAATATAAAAATTTATTAAGTCAAAGTATGCAACAAATAAAACCTACAGAAAACAGATTTTCCCATCACAATCTGTTGCTTTACCAAATAATATCTTGAAAACACATTCCTTCAGTCATTATAAAGTTCTTGAAATACAAAAGAAATTAAATCCGTAAGAAAGTCTAGTAGACAGATGTTGTTAGGACTTGCACATTGGTGGTGGTGTTTTCAGTACATCCCACGCCATCCACCTCCACTCATTCCACCTTGCCCATAGTAACCTCCACTGCCTCCACCACCACGACCTTAAGAAGACATTAAGAACCATCCGTCAGGAGATGTCCATGCACATCACATATTTATATTTTAAGTCAAAGACATTGCCAATACAAAACCTGACTTACCATAACCTCCCAAGCCATCAGGAGTGCCATATCCTCCACTGTAGTTGTTTCCCATTCCCATTCTCCCAACAGATCCGTATCCTCCTTGATTATCTGCACATTAAAAAAAAAAAAAAAAAGAGGATGGTTTCCAAAGTAGCCAACACTGCTTATTCTAAAAAGTTTATAAACACAGGTTTGGGAAGGATATGCCAAAGCACCAAGACAGGAGGATTGTGAGTTTCGGGCCAGCCTGGGCTACAGAGCAGGATGAACCCGTCTCGAATACAAAAGTATACATACCCATTCCATCTCTGCCATAGCCTCCCATTCCAGAACCTCCCATTCCAGAACCTCCTCCAGGGGTGGAATTCAAGAAGAGTTCAATATATCGATGTTCTTTAAAAAAGAGGAGTGGAAAAAGGTAAGAAGAGTAGAGAAAGGAATATTGGAGCAAATATTAATTAAAGGTCAATTAGTATTTAAAAAGCAGGCTGGCTGATCCACACTTAAAGGACTATTTCAGGCATCCATTAAAGTCTAGATTTTAAGCCCTAAGATCTATCACAGGTAATTATTTTATAAACCCCACACATCTATAAAACAGAAGCGTGCCAAAGACACCACTTACGCATGTTGTTTTTATCTTTAGACATGGCAGCCACGGCATCTTCATGTGTCACAAACTCTACATCTGCCTCTCCTGTTGCTCTGCCATCAGCTCCAATGTCGATATGAACTCGTATTGGATTGAGTGGTGAGAAGAACTAAATAAAAGTTATTCAATTTTAAATTTCAATTATTTAAAATTAGGCATGTAAATTTTTCCCTAATCCACTAAAATAAACTGTTGAGAGTCTATAGGGCTCCAGCACTGTGAAGGTAGGCTGTCATCCTTTACTACAGAGGTGGTCAATTTGGCTCACAAAGAGAAGGACTATGTTTTATTTTTTATTTTTTTTCTTCAAGACAGGGTTTCTCTGTGTAGCTTTGGTGACTGTTCTGGAACTGGCTCTTATAGAACAGGCTGGCCTCGAACTCAGGGAGCTTTTAAAGTAAGGCAATACTAAATTTTAAACAAAAGATTTGAAACTGGCTCCATGTGCAAGGTTAGGAGTATCTTGACATTTGGGGTTGTTCCAGACCCTGACCCTATTACTAAAGGCGAATTCCTATCTAATTGACTGACTATTCTTAACTGAGTTTTTTTTTTAATGCATTTTAAAACCTGCTTAAAATCTCACATAGGTCAGTATATAAGGGACACAAACACCTATGTACGTATTAAGTAATCTATCACTAAGTGACAATCCTAGCTTGAATCTTTTTTTAAAAATATTTTATTCATTCCCGCCCTCAGCTTGAATCTTAACAAATAAAATAAATAAGGCATGGTGGCTGCCTGTAATTCCAACATGCTCACAGCTAAGTTAGGATTTCTAAATTCTAATCCAGTTTGGGCTTCAATGAGACCTCCCCACCAAGAATAATAAATAAAAAATACCCTCTATGAACCACACTTACATTAGCAATATCATTTTCGGTTGCACGAAAAGGCAGCCCTCTCATGTGCACAAAATGACCACCATGGAAACCTGAACTGGCATCACCAGCTCCACCGTAGCCATGTCCTCCCATGCCTAGATTATAAACCATGGTGGGTTCAGGTAAGTAAATACATAGAAATCAACAAGCCAGTGCAATGACACAAGTTTCCATTATCAAAGTTGCCTAATTACTACTGGAAGCTTACTAAGGAAACAATACAATTTACTTCAGCATGACAATATTCTTAGTTTACCTCTTCCATCTCTCATCCTGTCATCAAAGCCATCATTTCCATAGCCGTAATTATTATAGCCACCATAGTCATCAAAACCTCCATAGCCTGTGCAAATAAAAGGAAAAGAAATACCATCCTGAGTAATTTATTTTCTAAGCTAATTTACAAAGTCATTTTGTAGTCAACAGTTTTAGCTTCTTCATTGATGTTTGCAGCTTACTGCACATGAGAAAAGTAGTTAACCCTTGATGGAAATGTACATAACCACAGGATAAATTCAAACATAACATGAAAACCAAATTTCATCTTTATGCCAAGAAGAAACATGCCAGTTATCTTTCCTCTCCTTTCTACATTACATTTTCTAGGTGTTAATATGTGCATCAATCAAGTTCCGCAGCGTAAATCCCATAATTTCATGAACAGGTTTTAAAACCTCATAGGTACTGAAATTACTGCCATTTCTGTATTTCTTGACAAAGTGTCAGGAACATCAAGAAAATGACAACAGAACCTTTGTCCATTAGATACACATACCACCATCATATCCATCACCTCCTCGTCGCATTCTGTCATACATACTTCCACGCCCAGCTCCATAATAACCCCCTCTTCCTCCTATTGGTCTATCATATGGTCCCGGCCGCTGTCCCAGCAATCTTCTTGGTGGATCATAAAATCCTTTGATTTCACTCCTGCTACTCCTGAAGATCTCAATGTACCTATTTTAAAAGGGTTAAAGTACATGTTTCAGCATGGATATATGAGAGAGTAAATTAGATACTGGGTAAAATGCAGTTTTATGTCTATATCTAGGTACATAACCCAATTTAAATTGCCTAAATAAGCCATAAGGTAACATTTTTACACCTACAAACTTAAATAATTAAATATTTAAGTTTCACATAGACAAATGAGTCATTTGAAAACACTGAATTATGAATATATTTTTAGTTTGTTTCCTTTAGTACAAGATAGATATGTAAGAAAAACAGGTGATAATACAAAAACAAATTTAACAACACCCTACAAAGAAATGGAAACAGATAATCTAATTTTAATTTAAACTATTAGCATTAATTCCCCACCCAAATCTGTAGTTTCCATGTTAAATTTAGGTAATTATCAATTCTTTAAAACTACCCCCATAAAAATGTTATGGTTACCCCCCCATTTAAGCAATAGTGACCCACAACCCCCAAAAATAAAAATTTAACACCATCCCAAACTCTCCATCCCCACCTGTGCCCTATTCTTTCCTTGTGTTTCCCCAGAGCATTTTCTGCTATCTCCTTTGAAGCAAACTGCACGAAGGCCTCCCCTGTGCTTCTCCCCTGGTAGTCCATCGTCAATGTTATCCCATTTGGCACGATTTCCAACCCTTTAACCCAAGGACAAATACCCCATCAAGGGGAACAGTGTTAAAGGCTGAAACATTCCCATCTGAATCAAATATTTAAAACAAGTCAAAACAAAACAAAACGCGTAGTTTCCCATCACCCCATAATACAAATGGAATATTTTTCAAATATCATTGGATTAAATATTTTCTGTGACCAGCGTCTTAAAATTATACTTCTAAAAGCCCACTACATGAAAAACTACATATTTAACTGTGCTCCCAATGATAACTCATAGCCCATGTCACCACAGTTACTCTCAGTTAACTATACTGTACATTAATCAACGTTTACATAGCCTATACATTCTCTATGGAATATTAAGTGGAGCACAGTTCCCATTTTACTATATAACCCAGATTACCACAAAATTTAGTTCCAAAATCAAATGGGTTTTATAAATTAAAAACCATCTAATAAAAAACACATACAGTTAAAATACTACTAAACTTTGACTAGTACTAGAGGTACCTTGAAAGAACTGAACTATTTCCTCTTTGCTGCAACCAAATGGCAGTCCTCGAAGTCGCACTGTCCCATCACTAGCGTCATTTGGACCATTATGTTTCATAACCCAATCCATTTCAATATCGCTTGATTTAAATGCTATGAAAATAAACAAGCACATAAAGCAGTCAATCACAACACACTCTTACCAAGATTTGAACACCTCAAGTGCCACAGTGCGGAATGCATGCATGCAATTCTACAACAATCAGCAACATAGTACTCTATTATAAAAACTCTACTTTGGGGTGGGGCAGGGAAAGGTAACAAAACTCACCCTTCTCTTATCAAACAATCCTGAATGTCTAATAAAAGCTTGAGGAATTATACCACCAGAGTAAGATTTGTTGTAACACACTTTTTTTTTTTTTTTACTTTACTTTTCAGACTTTAATATTGACCCAAAGCTACCGGATTGTTTTGTTTTGTTTTGCAGACAGGGTGTTAGTGTACCAATAGTACTAAGTGCTAAGATTACCTGAGTCACCAGCCCAATTGCAAAAATGTTTAAGAATAATCACATGAAAGGTGTATATAATATAGTTATCCATTCATATTGAGGTTTGAGCATTAAAAACAAAAGTAGCTAGGTGAACCTCAAGGTCATCGTTGACTACACCAGCAATTGGAGGACAACACAAGACCCTGTCTCAAAACAAAAGAAAACAAGTAGAACGCTACTGAAACCCAAATGCTATGTGGAATATGATAGATGGTACATGGCCAAGATCTCAGTACTTGGGAGCTAAGGCAAAAGGATTTTGAGTTTGAGACCAGCTGGGACTACAAGGAAACTGCTTCAACAAACACCCAGATGATTACCTTTCAACAGTAACATCTTTTTTTTTGGGGTGGGGGGTGGTTAAGACAGGGTGACCAAGAACCAGCCTGGTTTTGAATCACAGATGCCTGCCTGCCTCTCAGCTCGTGTGCTGGAACTAAAGGGAAGTGTCACCACTCCACGTTATGCTCAGCCTCTTAACTTTTTTTAGTCAAGCAGATTTAACACAATGACACTCACATGGCACTTAAGCACAGCATGAAGCCCCCTCCATCCCCCAACACACACACACACACACACAGAGAAACCTAGCTACATCCCTTCCCTAGAGGCAACCACTTTCCTTTTAAAATTCCAGAATATTTTTAGAGACTAATGCAGAAGTTCTGCAGCTGTGGAAAAACTTACCAGTCCTTGCTTATTTCACTACACAGCTCTGGGAATCCTACTCACCTGAATATTCCAATCTTTCCCTCACCACCTCCTCCCGTCAACAAAACAATTTTTTTTCACTTGATTCCTTTAGGCTTGACGGTATATCAACATCATTCACTAATGGTTAATTCCATATCACCTGTTAGAGGCAGCATCTACGGAGTTAATAATTCTAATTTTCTTAAAAAAAAATCACACATGTGCACACTTACTCCTATAACCCTAGCCCTGGGAGGTTGAGGCAAGAGTTCAGGAGTTCAAGGCCAGACACTACCTTTGAAGGAAGGAAGGAGTGAGTTGGGGGGGGGGGGGGTAATGGAATAGGGTGGTGGAAAAGGTAGGCAGATCTCTGTGAATTTGAACTCAGCTTGGTCTACACAGTGAGTTTCAGGACAGCCAGGGCTACATTGTGAGACCCTGTCTTGAAGGGAAAAAAACAAAACAAAACAAAAAGTTATTTTAGAGCTTGGCATAGTGGCACAAGCATGCCTTTAATCCCAGCACTTTGGAGGCAGAGGTGGTGGGTATGTGAGTTCAAGGTCAGCCTGATCTACAGCCAGGGCTACACAGAAAAACTGTCACCAAAAACCGGGGTGGGGGGAATGAACCCAAGGATATAGTTCAATAATAGAGTAAATGTCTATCATGTGCCAACCCTTGGATTACATTCCAAACACTTTTCTCCCAATAATACATGTATTAAAGTAACACAATGTTTAACTTCTATTTCAGTGGTTATTAATGTGTGTATCATCAGCATTTGTGTTTTGTGTGTACCAGTGACTGAACCTCAACCCCGATGAAAGAAAATCCAGGCCCATCTTTAAAGCAAAGCCTGTGGAAGGTGACACTCTTGACAGAACCAAAACGGCGAAAATACAGCTTAAAAACTGACATTATAAGTAATCCTTCAGTGCTCTTGATTTAAAAGAAAGCACAAGGCCCTACATAGTGACACGTGTCTTTGATCCCAGGATCTGGGAGACATTACCTGGCTCTGAGTTCAAAGTCAGCCAAGTTCACATGGTGAGACTATCTCAAAAAAAAAAAAAAAAGGCATCATCTCATCTCGCTAATCTGCCATTCAATGGCTACTTAAAACATTGCATTTCTGAGCCTGGTACTCACTATAAAATACAGCATTAACTGCTGGGTGGCAGTGGTGATGGTTGTGTATGCCTTTAATCCCAGTATTCAGGAGGCAGAGGCTGGCAGATCTCTTGTGAGTTCCCTATCTTGAAAAAACCAAAACAGCAGTAGGCAAGTGAGGTATTGGCACCCACTGCTGTGTTTCACAACAATATTTATATTATGTAGTTCTGATCTGCTTCAGCTAAAAATTCACCTTTGACAATTAGATTTTATGGACCCTGTAAAGCAGTGGTTCTCAACTTTTCTAATGCTTCAACCCTTTGACAGTTTCTCATAAACTATAAATTTTTTTTTGCTGCTACTTTATAACTGTAATTTTGTTTCTGTTATGAATTATAAACACCTGTATTTTCCAATGGTATCAGTGAACCCACTGAGAACCACTGTTGTAAAACCAACGTGATGCTCCACAAAACCTTAACTGTATCTGAAAACCATAACTGCTTTTATTGAGTCTGTGTATGTGCTTGTATATGGAAACACTCATACTTCAGTGTAATGTGGAGGTTATAGGAAAATTTTTATTCATCAGTTCTTGACTTCAATTAACAAAATTTTACTAGAAAAGCCAACAAGATTTGGACCAAACTCTCTCCCAGGGTGACATTCCACTCCAAGTCAGAAGACAGTGAGGAAACAGCCTTGCTCTAGCATACCTTTAAACTCAAGTCTAGAATCCTACGAAAACATTATGGGCAATTTGTTCTGAGACCTTAATAAAGCTTTCAGAGGTTGTGCAACTGTTCACTTAGAATACTCCACTCGAACCTTTCTTTACTAACTACTATCTGCTTTAGGGATCCCAGCGTTCTCAGGCCCCTAATTCTATTCTAGACCTTGAGACAGGGAGAACAACCTGAGTTACACCACCCCCAAATCCAAGAGCGTCACAGATGCAGCCCCTTGCCTATGGTCCACCTACAGTGGATACTAATGAAGCCAACTTTCTGAGACTTTAAATACAACTTCCTAAAGAAAGCAAAAATTTCAGTCACAAAAGACTGCATACTATTCCAGTTTTATACCAAGAACATAAAAATCTATAAAAAATAAACACGATCTGTGACTGAAATAGAACAGGTCAGCATATGGAATGACTGTTAGTACATACATCTTTTTGAAACGGTAAAAGTGTTTTTTAAATTGAGCTGTGGTAGTCTGACAACTAGTAACGCACTTAAGTCCATAGAACACCACTTTAAACAGAAGTTAATGGATGTTATAAACAGTGTGGTGTCTTATAGCTGCCATCTCAGCAGTTAGGAGGAAGAAACACCAAGATCCTCGAATTTCCAGGCCAGCAGTAGTCTACAGGGACTCTATCTCAAAACAAAACCATCCTGCAGGCAGAGGCAGGAGACTCAGAGTTAGAGGGCAGCCTCCTGTACATATCCAGCTGCAAACTACTATCAAGAGCCTCTCTCAAAAAACAACAACAGAAATTGTTTATAATGCAATCCAATCAAGAAAATGTGGGCATATCACTTAGTTCTTTTCAATTGGATCTGAGTCCTTCGATTTTTCAAAGGCCATTAAGGATATGCCTGTTCTAGGTGGCGTGGGCACTACTGCAAGCTAACTTTCAGGTCTGGGATGTTCTTTTTCCTTTTTAACCCATTTTCAATGGAAATCACCGACACAGTTCTGATTTAAGGACCAAAAACACGCTAGACTATTCTTTTAGTTCAAAACATCACAGTTCGACACTTTGTTTTAAACATGCCTAGCCATCAAATGAAAACAAATATAGCTGATTTCCGGCTTTAATTACAAGTCGACACAAAACACAACTCTTGGAGAACTAACTACACAAAACCGTGCTGAACTAGCCACCCTGGCCTAAAAGAAGTCCCGTAGTTCACCCGGACCCGGCCTATCTGAAACACACCCATTTCATCCTAAGTCACCCCTTCTCTTACAAAATTAAGGTCTTGGTAAACATCTAATGTGGGGGGAAAAAAAAATCCTTTGGCGACGTGTATGTACTCTTTCCGCAGCTCCAAATCTGGACTACAAAGGCCGGCTAAGCGTCCTTTCTCTCTTCCCGGAGACTTTCCGTTTACCTAGCTCGCCCTAGAGACCAGAGAACTAGGGGACGCCCCGCCTCCGGCCGTCGGTCAGGCCGGGAGAAAAGGCCTCGGCCACGGAGCGGCGGTATTACAAAGGACCACCGTGTCCGCCTTTGTCCTGCATCTGCCAGTGGAGCGCCCTCGTCGCCACTGGCTTCGCCTTCCCCCCCGGCTCCACCTGTCTCATCCCGGGAATCTGCGTCAGCAGTCACTAGCCGCCCCGCCAGCCCAGGTAGTCCCTTCGAGGCCACGGAGGACGGAGGCCGCTGTGGGAGACCGGGCCGCGCCGGGCGCCATTTCCACCGGGAGCGCGTCCCGCCGCCCCGCCGTCCCTGCTCGCCGAGCTCCCCCACCCTCATCCCTACCGGAGAGCTCGTCCCCACTCCGCCCCCTGCCCACACAGGACACCCGGCCTTCCCAACACTTTTCGCGAGCCGGAGACGACAAAGTAGCCCGAGCGGGGAAAGGCGGGAAGGCGACCCGGCAACTACCGGCCCCAAGATGGCGGCAGCCGAGCGGCGGGGGAGAGCGGGCGAGCGGCTGGAGAGCGCGGCGCCGGCCCTTCCTCCCGGAGGGAGACAGCCCCGGAGGCCAGCCGATGCCACACTCCCTCACCGGCTCCCGGGCTCCTCGGCCTTCTCCCGACTCGGCTTTCGGCACCTGCCGGCCCAACCTACCCCCTTCTACTTCAGATACCCTGTGGGGTGCTAGTAACGCCGACTCCGACGATCGCGGCTGGCGGGCGGGCAGGGACGGCCGCTTCGTCCGCGGGTGGCACTCCCGACAACGGTCTCTCCCGCCCAACCGTCCCCAGCGGCGACGACCGCGTAGGAAGCTGCGCAGCACAGACACTGGCGAGGGGGGATGGGAGGGAGCGAGCGAGGAGGAGGGGGCGGGGCGGAGCGCCCGGGCCGGCCGCGCCGCTCTCGCGAGACTCGACTGACAGACCGGTTTCGGCGGGGGTGGGGCAGAAAAACGCCTGCGCACTAGGGGCCTTCCTGACTGCAGCGGGGACTCCGCAGCTCTCTGGTTTCTCGGTCGGCCGTCAGATCCTCAGAGCTCGCTTTTGTTCCTCCCGCCGGAGGACGTGCGTGGGTTCTGAGGAGCCGTGGCGTGGCTGTTTGCTAAGGCGCTATCTTGCTCCCCTGAGGAAACATCCCGTAAAGGCCCACGTGGTTCTGCACCCCAAAAACCAGGGAAAGGCTTTTCTCTTCCACCATGTTTGAGTTATGCAACCAGAAAAAAGAATGGATGTTTTGCCTGCAAAGATACAAAGACACCCAGCAGGATTTCGGTCCTAGCCTGGGGTTTTGCTCTCCTGCCTAGCCCAACCAGCCTTGACTTCTTGGTTTCCATGTTTAATTTTTCTCGTCATTAAGTTTAATTTTTCTCGTAATTAAGCCCAGTGACAGCTCAGTGGTTTGTGGCAGTTGTCTTCGTTTTCTATATAAAGTTTGGTGTTCCTGAAAATTATGCTTACAGGAGACGCGTACGAAACCCTTTGGGGGTTCCATGCTGCTACCAAGGTTTCTCATGACACATTTATGGCCTTTTAAGTTTTAACACAACTGGCACATCAGAAAAGTCTGTGGGGAGGTAGAGAGCAATCTTGGGGTAAGAGACTTAGAACAAAGCAAGTTAACGGGCAAAGAGGCTGAGTTTAGTCACAGGTCAGGCAGGACCAGTTAAGGTTGTAAATGTGAAGGGAATACCTTGTAGTCACCCTTCAGTGTGCTGTTCAAAGATTTCTTGGTGCTAAAGACGGTGGGGGACATTAGCAGTGTGGGATGGATTTGATTTACCATGGGATTGTGTGTGTGTGTGTGTGTGTGTGTGTGTGTGTGTGTGTGTGTGTCTAGACTGGAGCCAGGAGGCCAATTATTTAGTTTCTGGTATGGAAAATGTTCGGGTGGAAGCTTCACCCCAGCCCCTGGCATCCATATATCCAAAGAGTCTGGAGTGTTTGGGTTGAAGCTCCATCCCAAGCCCCCTCCCCTCATCTCTCTCCTGCATCTCTCTGCTGCATCTCAGAAAGCCCACCAAGTGATGACCTCTCCCCCAGAGATGCTCAAGACCACTCCCGCAGGGGACTTAAACTGCACCCAGAAAACAGATATGTGGTTTTCCGGTCTTCCTTTCCCCGTCTCCTCTCTGGGGGTTTGGGAAACCATTCCGGGGAGCGTTTTTATCCTTTAGACCTGGACTTTTTCTAACTCACTCTGATTTGGTCTGGTTTGGATCGCTGCGTAAGCAGAGGCTCACCGGAGTGCCGAGACTGTTCGGAAACTCATTCCACAGCGTTGATTCGGCTTCAGAGTTACTTAAATGTCTTCAGTGCTCTACTGGTTTAACCCAAAATATTTCTCAGGGAAAAAGGGGTGGGAGGCAGTGTGGTTATAATTACAGACAGGAAAACCAAAAGATGTTACAGAATCCGTAATAACTCGGGTCTATTAAGAGCTTCACTGGAGATAGGCATCGTAAGCAATTCATTGTCTTTGTTCTTGGGTAGTCAAGGATGTCCATGAACTCCTGACCCTCCTACCCTCCACACAACTGTCTCTATAGCCCTAAAAGCTGGTCCTCATTTCACAGATGCTGTTCCTAATCTCAGAACAAGGAAAATAGTTGCCAAAGGGATAGAGTTGAGTGATTTAGCTCTAAACCCTCCCCCCCCCTTTTTGTTGTGTGTGGTTACAAGGAAGTTTATTGGTTGGAGACTTGCAGAAGCTTGGTTATCCTATTGTTACTATAAGCCCTCAAAAGTCTCCCCCTTCTTTTAATGGCTGGGGATTGAAGTTAGGACCTAAAGCATGTTCTCCCTTTAAAATGTAATTGGTTTTCAGTAAAACTCCCAGCTCTACACTTCAGATGAATTCTCCCCCGGGGTTTCCTTCTGTGGGTTTAAATTACATGGCTTCTTCATTCTTCCAGCCCGATTTGGTAGGGGGAATCCTGTAATCCCCTTTCTTCACCTGGAACTCAATGTCCTTGCAACCCAAGTGAATTTGGCGTTCTTTGCACACACTTGTGTGGTTCTGGGCGACATCCTCAGATCATTCTCCTGATTCTGATGTCTGACTTTTCCGCCCAATGGTGATGTTTCTTTTGGAAGTATTTTTTTCCCATAATTTCTTTACAATGAGCACTCTTTACAAACACTATGAAAATTTAGAAGGCCTTTTTCCTGTTTACTACAGAAAGTAGGAATCTTTTAGTCTAAAGATGCATTATGGGGTGGTAACTGTAATTTTTATTAGTGTCTTAGTTTACTGGTTAAGAAAAGAATCCTGTTCCTCCCCTACCCATCTGAACCCTGTTAGTGAGGGTTGGTACGATTGGACCGTGCTGCCCCAGAACTGTTTCCAGACTGGTCGCTAAGGAATTGTTTCCATGGAGACAGTTACAACTCAGGGCTCCCAGCTGCTTTCTTGATCTCCCCTCTTTTTTCCCCCATTCCCTCCCCTTCCCCCATCTCTCTGCCACCCCTCTCTTTCCCTCTCCTTCCCTTCAGGGCTCTCCCGTTAGCACAGAGACCAGAGGGACCCTGAAGAAGATTTTGGTTACAGTTTAAAATGAGAGAAAGGATGAAGCGGGAGGAGGAAATGAAGTTCCTAGCCTCCCAGAGGAAAACAATGTGAGGCACACGTGACCACGTATTAATCTGGCAGAATGAAGAGGAGAGGAAAATTCCATGCAAGGCCTGCGTGAAAATGAAACAGAAATGGAGAGATCGCGTTCTCTTGGGGCAGACAGAGCACATTAGCTAAAAACTAGCTTACAGCCAATGTTCGTATATTCCTAATGATACTGCAGAGTGTCATTAACATGGGATTATCATAACCATTTTGCCTGTATGAAAACAAACCAAGAACAAAACAAGCCACAGAAATGTGTTGACATTGTGTCTAATCAGTGTTTAATGGCCTTGTACCAGCAACCCTGAAATGGCTTTGTGAAGGCTACTGCTTCCGTTTATGTCCTAACTATCTAGGTCTTTAGAAAAGTGACCACCTTCTTCAGATGGCCATCATTGTTTCTCGGGATAAGGCTTTTGGACAAAGATTTCATTCTTGGGACTTTATTTAAATTATTTCACTTAGGACTGTGGAAACAAAAAAACCTTATCTAGTATGATTATAAGTAAACAAAAAATGGCAGAAAGCACCTAACTCCTTCATCCTCTGTATTTGAGAGTACCTGTGCTTGTGTGTACATGGAGGCCACTAGCATCTTTTCTTTTTAATATTGTGTCTGCGTGTGTGTATGTGTGTGTGTGTGTGTGTGTGTGTGTGTGTGTTTGCACTGTAGGTATGAAGTTCAGAGGACAGCGGTCAGGGGTCAATTCTCTCCTACCGTGTGGGTCCTGGGGAGTCAGGGTGTTGGGCTTAGCAGCGAGTGCCTATAACTGCTGAGTCCTCTCAGTTGCCCCCATACACCTCTTAATGAGACTGAGTCTCGCACTGGCCTCGGGTTTGCCCAGGTAGGCTAGATGGCCAGAGAGCCAAGACATTCTGTCTCTGTCCCATGTCCGGTCTCTTTTACATGGGCTCAGACTCAGGTCCCTATGCTTGCAAGGCAAGCACTCTGCCAAATGAGCTATATTTTCAGCCCCCGCCCCAACTAAGTTATGACAGTTGTTCCAAGTGCTGAACATTTATTCAGTGATTACTGTGGGAGCCAAAGGGGGTGTGGTGGCAGAAAAGGTGAATCACCACAGTGGCTTTTAGAATATGTAAGTGGGCGACTGTATAGAAAATTTAGCATGGGGGCTGGAGAGATGGCTCAGTGGTTAAGAGCATTGACTGCTCTTCCGGAGGTCCTGAGTTCAATTCCCAGCAACCATATGGTGACTCACAACCACTGGTAATATGATCTGGTGCCAACTGCAGGGACACATGCAGGCAGACCATTGTATACATAATAAATAAATAAATCTTTTAAAAAAAAGAAAATTTAGCATAGACCGTTTCTCTCAACCCGATTTTCTAGTTTTGTATGTGTGCCGCTTTTTGAGACTTGTTACACAGCCAAGGCTCCTTTGGCGGTCTCCATTCTACAGGCTCAGTCCCCAAGAGCTACTAGCAAGTGTGTATCACCACCCCTAACTTCTAAGCTGCTTCTTTTTTCTTCAAGATTTAGGTGTATGTGTAAATGTGTGAATGTCTGCATGAGTCTATGTGCGCTGTGTACTCACAAGTGCCCTCAGAGGCCAGAAGGCATTGGATCCCATGGAGCTGGAGTTACAGGCAGTTGTGAGCCACCTTATGTGCGCTCTGGGTACCAAATCCTGGTCCTCTTTGAGGGCAGGGAGCACTCTTCACTGCTGAGGCTTCTCTCTAGCCCTGTTTTAAAGCTTTTAGCTGTAGACACAAATACAGGTTTCATTGCATATGTACCTACTTTTTTTTTTGTGGAAAAATAGTAATGATAGTTACACTTAGTGGTAGAGGCCTTAATTCATTTTTATCAGAATCCAGCAAAGTTAGTATATGTATATTGGTGTGCGTGTGCACACTTGCATAACTGAGACCTAGTAAACACATGCATAGGTGCTAGGGTTGGGAGCTCAGGTTCCCACCCTTGTGTAGCAAGCCTCCGACCCACTGAGCCATCTCCCCAACTCACCAAGGAATTGAAGAATAATTGGACAAAATGTAATGCTTTTCTTTTACTTTGGTAAATCAATGGCAGACTTTAACTTTCCTAATCAGAGAATGGGAGGCCAGAGTTTGTTTATGGCATTGTTGATAAATTTGGTTTCATTTATGTAAACCTACTAAATAGTAAAATCAATAGAGACTTAATTTTTCATTTAATGTTATTTTATTAATTTTTATTTTATATGTTTTGCCTGCACATATGTTTGTGCACCACTTGTGTGCCTGGTGCCCAAGAAAACCAGGTAGGGTGTCAGATTCCCTGAAACTGGAGTTACAGACTGTTGTGAGCCGCCATATGGGTGCTGGAAATCGAATCTGGGTCCTCTAAAAGAGCTACCATCTCTCCAGCCCCAGGAGAGACGTTTTAGTACTACGTCTTAAATAATGTGTCGAGGGCTAGTGAGATGGCTCATTGGGTAAGGTACCAGCCACCAAGCTAAGCTGAGTTTGATCCCTGGGACCTACAGGTGGACCGAGAGAACCAGCTCTCACAGTTGTCCTCTGACCTCTACACACACTGCATGGCAAGCACACACGTCCCCCAACACATACACAAAAGAAAGTTCAGTGGTTAAGAGCACTGGCTGCACCTCCAGAGGACCCACACTTGACTCCCATAACCAGTAACTCCAGTTCCAGGAGACCTGGCATCTTTTGTCTCCCCTGTATTTGGCAGGTCCATTTAGATTTCTTTCCTATCTGCATTTATTTTAAGACGCTTCTACTGTAATAGTTTCCATATGACCCTTCAAACACTGGCCCTTAATGTTAATTGTTCCCTGTCTCTCTCCATTTAATACTCAGTCCAGTCTCTCCCTGTCTAATAACTATATATTCTGTTCCCCTTCCTTGGGAGGCTGTACCCTTTCCCCTAGTTCTGTACTCTATACCTAACCTCTGTGATTAAACACGTTGTAGTATGCCAATCAAAAGTTTAAAAGCAGCTGGGTGGTGGCGGCCCATGTGTTTAATCCCAGGACTCATGAGGCAGAGGTAGGAGACCAACTTGGTCTAAAAAGTGAGTTTCAGGACAGCCAAGGCTACACAGAGAAACTCTGTCTTGAAACTTCCCCCTCAAAAAACAAAACAAAACAAAACAAAAAAAAACCAAAAAAAAAAACTTAAAAGCTAATGCCCACATATAAGAGAATATATATACAATATCTGTCTTTTTGGGTCTGGGCTACCTCACTTAGGGTGAGATTTTGCTAGTTCCACCCATTTACCTGCAAATTTCATGATTTTTTTTAAAAAAATACTCGAATAATATTCCACTGTGTAAATGTACCGCATTTTTCATTATCAGCTGATGGACTTCTAGGCAGTTTCCAGTTTCTGGCTGCTATTTACAGAGCAGCCATGAATGTAAATGAGCGAGTGTCTCTGTAGTAGGATGTGAAGTCCTTTGGGGAGATGCCCGGGAGTGATAAGAGCTGGATCTTGAAGTAAATCTATTCGCAGCTTCCCGAGGAGCCGCCACACTGATTCCCATAGTGGGTGTATAAGTTTGCGCTCCCACCACAAAGGGATGAGTGAGCTTCTACCCCACACCCTCACCAGTAGGAGTTTTCATTTGTCTTTTTGCTCTTGGCCATACCAACTTGGATACATTTTGAAATCTCAAAATAGCTTTAATTTGCCTTTCTCTGATGACTAAGAATATTGAACATTTCTTGAGTGTTTCTCTGTAACTTTGTTTCCTCTTTTGAGCACTGTTTAGCTCTCTACCCCAATTTTAATTAGGTTAATTGTTCTTTTGATGTCCTTTTTTAAAGTTCATCACACATTTTAGATATTAATTCTCTTTGGATGTGTGATTGGTAAAGATCTCTTCCCATTCTGTAGGCTGCTACTTTTTATGACTGATGCTGTTCTTTGCCTCTTACAGACACTTTCGGTTTCATGATTCCCATTTATTAATTATTGATCTTAGTGCCCGTGCTATTGGTGTTCTGTACAGAAAGTCTTTTCCTGTGCTAAGAGCTCAAGACGATTCTCTTTCTCTTCTATCAGAGTCAAGGTATTTGGCCTTATATTGAGGTCCTTGATCCATTTGGAGTTATTTTGTGCAGGGTGGTAAATATGGATCTATCTGTATTCTTCTACGTGCAGACATCCAGTTTGACTGGTGCCATTGTTGGAGATGCTGTCTTTTTTTCCATGTGTAATTCCTGGCTTCTTTGTCAAAAGTCAGGTGTCCTTAGGTGTGTGGACTTATGTCTGGGTCTTCAGTTCAATTCTGTTTATCAACATGTCTGTTCTTATGCCAATACCATGCTGTTTTTATATTTCTATAGCTCTGTAGCACAGCTTGACATGGGATGATGTCAGTTTTTATTATTCAGTTTTGACTATCTGAGGTTTTGGGTTTCTATGTGACACTGCAAATTGTTCTTTAAATTTCTGTGAATTATGTGGAATTTTTATGGAATTGTGTCTCATCTGTAGATTACTTTTGGTAGGATGGCCATTTTCTCTATATTAATCCTTCTGATTCATGAGTATGGGAGATCTTTCCATCTTCTGATATCTTCCTCAATGTCTTAAAGTTTTTATAGTATGAATTTTCCCCTTGCTTGGTTAGTTACCACCCCCACCAGGCAATTGTGAAAGGTATTGCTCCCCGACTTCTTTCTTGCTCTGCTTGTCATGTACGTATAGGAAAGCTACTGATTATTCTGTTAATTTGTACCCTGATACTTTGGTTTGTTTGGTTGGTTGGTTTGGCTTGGCTTTTTTGGGACAGGGTTTCTCTGTGTGGCTCCAGCTGTTCTGGAATTCACTTTGCAGACCAGGCTGGCTTGGAACTCAGAGATCCGCTTCCGGCCTCTGCCTCCTGAGTGCTGGGGTCAAAGGCATTGCACCTCTATCACCTGGTGTATTCTGCTACTTTTCTTGAACCTGTTTACCAGCTGTAGAAGTTTCCTGGTGGAGTTTTCATTGGGTCTTTTATGTGTGAAATAATACCATCTGCTAATAAAGATACTTTGACTACTTCCCTTCCAATCTGTATCTCCTTGATCTCCTTCAACTGTCTGATTGCTCTAGATAAGACATCAAGAGCTATATTGAATAGGTATGGAGAGTGGACAGCCACAATTTGTTCCTGACAGAGGCTGGAGAAGTCACTTGCCAGGACTAAGGCAGGGAGGACTTATAGCCTGTAGGTGAGGGATGATGACGTGTCTGCCAACAGCTGGGTTTGTGCCAAAGTATGGTCAAAAACTGAATGCTTTACGCCAAGACTTGGGCTGCTGACAACTTCAATGGAGGAGCTACCACAGCTGGCAAGAATTCCTAAGCTGTTTTTTTGGTGCCTTTTCTTTGTTGGAGATTCTCCGAGAAGGCCGGGTTTGTTGAGGGAGAGGTAGAGCTTCTCAGATCATGCAGGAGAGCTGGAGTTCCCAACCCAACACATGTGAGTGGTGTTGTCCTTTACAGGGGTGGGTAGGAGGATGCAATAAGACACCCCTCCCCCAGTGCATGCTCTCTCAGCTTCCTGGCTGCCACCCCAAGTTCTACTCTTCTCCACTGTGCCCTTGACCCACATAGTACCTGAACCCTGTGGAAAGGAAACAAAATAACCCTTCGAAGAAACTTAAGTTGGTCTGCTCCGTTACTTTGTTACGATGATGAGAAATAACTGCCACTCTTGTTACTTTATGCTTTACAAAGGCAGCCGTTTGAGGCCTTCTCACGTGTTCACGGATGTTCTCAGGTCTTAGGCTAGATTCAGAGCCCTATACCTGTGCATTGCTTTCTAGAACCCCAGAAACACACCAGAGCTTTTCTCCTTGCTCATTCTCCTTTCAGGTCAGAATTGAACCCAAGGCCTCTCATATACTAGTCAGTTCCTCTATCACTGAACTGCATTCCCAGCCCCTATCAGTCGGAGCTTCCAAACCCCTTTCTAGGGCGGTAAGAGTACTTTGCTGTTTTGGTTTGTTCTGGTTTTGGTTTGTTCTGCTTTCTGCTTGTTTTTGTTGTTATTATTTTCTTTGGAGACAAGGTCTCATTATGTATCCCTGGCTATCCAGGACCTCTCTAATTAGACCAGGCTGGCCTCAAACTCACAGAGATCCACCTGCCTCTGCCTCCTCAGTGTTACAATCAACGATGAGTGCCACTAAGTCCAGCTGCATTTGCCATTTTTGCAGAGCCCTTGGGGTCAGGTCCCAGCACCCACATCAGGCAGCTTGTGAGTACCCCTGTAACTCCACCTCCAGGGGATCCAATGTCCTCTTTTTGCCTTGCGTTGATGTGCACATGCACACACATTGAAATAAAATTTAAAAAAAACCTTTTCTCAACAGCTCATGCCCATGCTGTTTCTTATAAATATTTGCTGAAAGTCAACTGTTTGTCTCAGTAACTCCCCTCCAACTCAGGCAGACATAATGTTGTTAAACAGTTGGTTGACTGTTTTTGACAAACAATTCTGGAGAAAAAGCTGTTTTTACTATGTGAACCGAATTAGGTTAATAGAAAAAGCCTTGCTATTGGGGATCTGCCAGGAGAATAGCAGAGAAGCCAAGTTGTAATTTGTAGTAGGAAGGCTGCTTGTTCATCCTGGCCGCCCAGAACCAAAATAACCACACAGAAACTGTATTAATTAAATCACTGCTTGGCCTATTAGCTCTAGCTTCTTATTGGCTAACTTTTACATATGAATTTAACCCATTTCTATTAATCCGTCTCCAGTGGGGCTATATGGCTTTTCCTGACTCTGCCCTTCTTTTTCCCAGCATTCAGTTTAGTTTTCCCCACCTAGCTCTGTTCCCCTATAGCTCTGCTATAGGCCCACTTTATTATATATATAGACCTTTATTAAACAATGGTAATCACAGCATACAGAGGGAAATCCCACATCAGTAATTCACTTGAACACACCCTATCTGTTTCAGAGGCTATTAGATTGTTCCAGAAGAGTGGTGGTCTCCTCTTCTTCCTACTCCTCTTCCTCTGACCCCTCATTCCCTCCCTTCTTTTTCAATTTTATTTGTTTTTGAGAGAGGGCATCTCTTTGTAGTTCAGCTACCCCAGACTCGTTATATAGATCAGGTTGGCCTTGAACAATGTGTCGAGTCTCCTCATCTGGTTTTGCCGTTAGGTTTCAAACTGGGGACAGATGGACCAGATGCCTATTTAAACATGTCAAAGTGAACCTGGCTGCCAGGTTCTTCCTGCCTTCCTCAGCCCCTACCTGTTACCCTGGACTCTCCAGCCCTCAGGGCTGGGCTGCTTGTCCCTGTATAAGCCAATCATTTTGCTCTCTTTGTAGCTTTGGGCTTCCTGGTTTCCCTCTCTCCACTCCCTTACCCCTCTCCCCACATGGCACAGCTCAGTCTGGACATGTCCCCTCTGGACTCTCCCAGATGTCCCTGTCCCTGCCTCTGCCTATGCTCTTCCATAGATGTATAGTAAGCCTCCTTCTCCATCATACCTAGGAGTAGTCATGTTTCCTTTCTTCTTTATCGCTTTTCTTCATTCATTACAGACAGGAGTTCCTAAGTCCAACAGGATGTCCTGAAACTCAGCTGTCCTGAAACTCACTCTGCAGATCAGGCTGGCCTCAAACTCAGAGACCCACCTGCCTCCTAAGTACTGGGATTAAAGGCGTGCGCCACCGTCACTGGCTATTTCAAACTCTTGATCCTTTTGCTTTCTGCCCCTCAGGTACTAGAATTACAGGTATTAGTTTGAAAAGAACAAGATTCTACAGAGCTCAATAAAAAATTGGTGAGTCTCTGTGAGATTATTATATCTAAAACTTCAAAATTTATATATCCACGCAGCTACTTAGACAAGTGTTGTTTCCTTATACAGGAGCAGAAAAGACCCAACCAGTCTTTGATGGGTAGTGGAGGGGCGGGGGATGCTATTACAAACAAGCTGCCGGATCATGCTGTCTAACTCAGAAAACATCAGAACACCAGTTAATTTTTTGCTATTTCCTTTAAAACAAATGAAAACAAAAAAATTCCCCAGTATTTATGTTCACAGTGGCTGCTAGCACTCTGCTAATGAACATTTACAATGACAAGGAACAAAACTGCTGTGTGTGATTGAGTACCCTAGTGTAAGGCAGTACTCACAAGTGAGTTTTTAAAGCAGACCAGCTACAGAACAGCCAGATTTGCCCCCTGTCATCTGCAGCCAAGGGAAACTGTGAAGAAATGGCTATAAAGCTACAAGCACACCGCTATGTTCCCAGGCACTCCCAACGGCAGGCTCAGGGACTGACCTACTAGACAAAGGGACCCAATTACTTCATATTTGCATGGTAAGTGGACCCAAGGTTAGACTTCCAGGACATTTTGTTTTGTTTTGTTTTCGTTCTTCGAGACAGGGTTTCTTGTGTGTATCTCATGGCAATACACAGATTAATAGAAATGGGTTAAATTCATATGTAAAAGTTAGCCAATAAGAAGCTAGAGCTAATGGGCCAAGCAGTGATTTAATTAATACAGTTTCTATGTGGTTATTTTGGTTCTGGGCAGCCAGGATGAAGAAACGGCCTTCCTACTACAAATTACAGCTTGACTTCTCTGCTATTCTCCTGGTTGTCCTGGAGCACATTCTGTAGATCAAGCTGGCCTCAAACACACAGAGACCCACCTGCCTCTCAAGTGCTGGGATTAAAGGTGTGCACCACCACCGCCCCGCTATTTCAGGGACGGTGTTCTGTTCATGATTCAGGGTAAGCAAGACAGGTGTAAAATGGACATTAACCTTTTCTGTGCTTTCTTACTGCTGATTAGGAGTGCATATCCATGCCAAACTGAAGATTAAAGACCAAGTTACGAGTAAGAGAAACCTGGGGCTAGAGAGAGAGCTCAGGGGTTAAGAGTACCTGTTACTTTTTTAAAAAAATTATTTATTCTTTATTCTATGCACATTGGCGTTTTGCCTGCATGTATGTCTGTATGAGGGTGTCAGATCTTAGAGATACAGGGCATTGCTAGCTGCCATGTAGGTGCTGGGAATTGAACCCAGGTCCTCTGGAAGAACAGTCAGTGCTCTTAACCCCTGAGCCATCTCTCCAGTCCTCTGCTACTCTTATATTGAACCATGGTTTGGTTCCTAGCACCCACATCTGAGAGCAGGTGATAAAATGCCATTTCAGAAGGTTGGTGCCCAATACCGGCCAAGAAGGACTGACACACAGGGAGGGCCAAAGAACCTCTGAACAGACAGCTTTCAGGACTTCTTCCACTGGCTCGATCAGCATCAGAGCGTGCCCTTTCATCCAAGTGCATCTTCAACCTGTTTCAGTTATGCTCGTATAATGAGTCGTAGGGACAGGGTTTGGAAAACTTCCCATAGTCAAATGTGAGGAAGTTTCCGGTCTGGCAGCTCCTTGCTCCTTCTCCTATACCTCTCTCAATATGTCTCTCCTCAGGCCCATGCTTTAAAAGGTCCCTCATATTAAACTGGTAAACATAGCACGGGTTTTCCTCAGTTCTCCCTGCTTCCTTGCCGGTTAATTAAACCCAAGGAAGGGGCTGTGGGGACTCTAACTGTTAGAGTCTGGAGTTGTGACTGGCATCTGAAATGAGTGCGTGTGGGGGTGCGGAGAGCGAGGGGTCTCATGGCATCTGATACTGCTTCCAGGTAGTGACAAAACTGAATTAAAGTAGAGGACACCTGGCAAATATCTGATGTAGACTTGATTGTTGATTTGTGGAGAGAGTGGAGAGAAACCCTACACATTTTGTGGTCCAGCAAGCAATCTGGGTTGTGGGTTTGTAGTAGGGAGAAACATCATTATTATTACTTATTTATTATTATTATTATTTTGAGAGAAGGATCACATCATAGCCCAGAATTGCTTCAAACTGGGTTTGAGTTTCATTTTCCCACTATTTCAACATGAAGTCAGAAGTCCAAGCTGGGTGGTGGGTGGCGCATGCCTTTAATCCCAGTAGTCAGGATGCAGAGGCAGGCGGATTTTTGTGAGTTTGAGGCCAGCCTGGTCTACAAGAGGTAGTTCCAGGACAGCCTCCAAAACTCCACAGAGAAACCTTGTCTCAAAACAAAAACAAAAACAAAACCTAAACCAAAAGAAATAAAGCCCAATCTTTTCCTAGGGTTTGATAATTCAGAACAGTCAGTTGATTAAGCCTAAACCTTTTGCTAGTTACAAAATGCACTTACGGGTTTTTGAAAGTTACAATGTGGACAACTTTGAAAAGTCATTATTTTGGCTGCTACTCTACTAATAATGGCTTGAATCTTTGGGACATTTACTATGTATTAGGCAGGAAGTTTAGAGGTAGGAGCACTTAGGGGTCACCTAGCAGGTAACTACAGCCTGAGAAAGCACACTTCCCTTTATCTAGTCTCTTAGCTTTCTGTCTCCTTGCTTGTCATGGTCCAAAGACCAGCCTGTTGCATTTCTAGCATCAACATGTCCAGCTCAGGGAAAAAGGGAAATGGTGGCGTACCCTATTCTCTTAGCCCTGTTTCCATTCATCTGAGAGCAGAACATCAACCCATAATCTTTCTAGCCATCTTTCTCTGAGACTTGTCGCCATCTAGTGGTAGGGCGATCTTTAAGATTGAGCATCTAGCAAAGGGAATAAAATTGTCCAGAACTGACAGGGGCCCTGTGCATCCCTGAAGCCAAAACAAAACCCACATTCTTTGAGGAAGAGAAGGTGAAGTTGGGGATGTCATGGGTAGAGAGCTAGGAGCACCTTGTTGGATAAGTGAATGACACGGGTTGTTGGAGTCTTTGAGACCTATTCCTTGAAAAAGACTTTTGTTGTTGTTGTTGGTTTGGGAAGCAATATAGCATTTCTAGAAACTTAAAAAAACATACTTAAGGGTAGAATTCTAGTCTTCAGTAATGAATTTAACTAAAAAACACATACAAAGCCAGATCTGGGTATGGTGATATATCTATACTATGAGGCAAAGGCAGGTGTGTGGGGCCAGTGTGTGCAGAGTTATTGAGGAAACCTCTCCCCACCAAACTCTCCAAAAAATCGGGAACTTCAGGAGTTGTAAACCTTGTGCTTAGCATGAATGAGTCCCTGGGTTTAATCCTCAACACACACACATATACAAACAACTTTCAGAATTATATAACTTATGTGTGTGTGTGTGTGTGTGTGTGTGTGTGTGTGTGTGCGTGTTAGATAGACAGTCAGACCGGCAGATAGATAGTTTGCTTTTTGAAACATGCCTTCTCTGTGTAATCCTGGCTGTCCTGGAACTCATTCTGTAGATGATGGCCTCGATCTCAGAGATGCACCTGCTGATTTTGCTCTCAATCCTCCCGCCTTACATGAGTAATCACCGGTGACCACTGCCATGCTGGGCCTTGGGAGAAGAGCTTGTCTGCATGGGAAGACAGCAAGCAGCACCTGTGTCTCTTGGACAGCTCATGAACGTCATGAAAAATGCTGTCACAGCTAGTCTCGGCTACTCTGGGATGGAGGGTGATTATGTTACAAAGTTGTGTGTGTGTGGCATGACAAATAGTTCATTTAGCTGGTGTAGAGACAGGGTTTCTCTGTAGCTTTGGGGCCTGTCCTGGAACTAGCTCTTGTAGACCAGGCTGGCCTCGAACTCACAGAGATCTGCCTGCCTCTGCCTGCCAAGTGCTGGGATTAAAAGTGAGCGCCGCCACCGCTCTGCTTCTCTTAGCTAGTATTTTAAAACAAATTTAATGCAAAGGCTTTAAAAATAAGGGAACCACACATCTCTAGGTGCAGGTATGTTGGAGTAACTATTTGACTTTTTATCTGGGAATTATTAACTGTGTATGGAGTAAAACATTAACTTTTTTTTTTCTCTTAACAGGAAGTGAAGCAGGCTCCCAGCAAGGCAGGGACCTCGCAGACAGAACGGGGAGGAAAATGAAGCTTCCGATTTTCATAGCAGACGCGTTCACGGCCACCGCTTTCCGTGGCAACCCTGCTGCCGTCTGCCTCCTGGAAAATGTAAGTACTCTCTTCTTAAGGGGCCAGGCCTGAAATTCCAGATGTGTGTAGAACCCGTGACTTTTGGAAAAGAAGTGAGGCCACCCTGAGTGTTTGCCACTTTGGCTTGTGATCTTTGTCGTACCGCTGATGGTCATGTCTGCAGGTTATGACAGGAACGGCTGCACCTAGACCCAGTCAGAAGCACAGAGATGTTCATGTGGAGCAACTGGGGCTGATCAAAGAGGCGGCGGCAGCAGCAGCAGCAGCAGCAGCAGCAGCAGCAACAGCAGCAGCAGGAAGTAGGGGTTCCTGCCTGCAACTCTGTTGTTCCAAAGGCTAAGGCAGGAAGGTCATGAATGAGAGGCTAGCCTGGGGTATACAGAGAACAATCTGATAAACATGAAAAGTAACAAATAATCAAACAATTATTTTATAAAAGAATGATTGGAGCTCCCCTTCAGAATTAGGTTTTTGTTAAATTAGCACCAAAAACTGAGCACAAAATTACAGGAGATCTGTGGGTAGAGACAGCTGAAATGTCATTTAGTATTTCTTTCTTTTTTTTTTTAGATTTATTTATTATGTATACAACATTCCTTCCGTGTACACCACACACCAGAAGGGGGCACCAGATCTCATTATAGATGGTTGTGAGCCACCATGTGGTTGCTGGGAATTGAACTCAGGATCTCTGGAAGAGTAGTCAGTTCTCTTAACTGCTGAGCCATCTCGCCAGTCCCCATTTGGTATTTCTATGTGGACGTCCTGGGACTTTTTTATCAGAGCCAGTTGAGACAGGGTGTACTTTGTTACTCTTACTGACTTGGAACTCCCTATGTAGCCCAGGCTACCCTTAGACTCTACATGTCTCTGCCTCCTAAGAGCTTGATTTGCAGGGTTCATTATCACACCCGCCTGCCGCCTTCTCTGTACCTCAGGAATGTAGACACTCTCTTCAGTGTTCTGCAAGATGACTGACCCAGCAGGTAAGGGTGCTTGCTGCTAAGTCCGAGGACCTGAGTTCAGTCCCAAGACTCACATGGTGAAAGGAGAGAGCGGACTCTGCAAACTGTCCTTTAACTCCACACATGCGTCTTGGGGCCAGTGAGAGGCTCAGTGAGCAAAGGTGCCTGCTGCCAAGGCAATGGCCCTCTGTCCTCTTCACACACACACACACACACACACACACACACACACACACACACACGTAACTGGAGCCAAATAAAACAGAGGAAGCAGCTGTGCAGGAGGATCATGGATTTGAGGCAAGCCTGGGCTACAGAGTAGCCTCTAGCCCAGCCTGGACTATTAATGAGAACTGTCTCAAAGAATGAAATAAACCTCACCCTTTAGAGCAGTTAGCGTAGAGGAGCTGATATCTGGGGGCTAGAGAGATGAGCCTCAGGTCGGCGATGCATTCATTAAGTGACCCTGCAGCCTGCACTTTCCTTCTACTAGCTACACAGGGTAAAGGGATTGCTAGGCTCTGCCTAGTAATACAAGAGCTTAGAAGATTAGCGAGAGAATAATTAGCAACCAGATTCCAGATTCCGAATTTGGAACCTTCCATAGGCTTAATATAGCAAGTACAACTTCCTGTAATTGCCTGTCAAGAATCTAACTGTATCTGCCCCATGTCTCCATGTCACTCGTATACGTGTGTGTACATATGCAATACATGCATATTTATAGATATAAATACATGTATATACATATAAATATATAAATAATCTACATGTAAATATGTGTAAAAATATATGTATATATATTTGAGACACAGTCTATGTAACTGTGTTTCGACCAGATAATAATTTGTGTTGTTTCATAACTTTATCTCCAGAATACTAATATCAATAAACACTGAACTAAGGGAGCTGTCCCTCTCTATTCTTGTTTGTTACTGTTGGTGTGTGTGTGTGTGTGTGTGTGTGTGTGTGTGTGTGTGCGCGCGCACACGCATGTTTGTAAGTTTTCGAACAAGGGTTCTCAGCAGCACACTGATGTGTTGGACCAGATGGTTCTTTTGTTGAGGGTGCAGTTATGTGCCTTGTAAGGTTTTCAACAGCATCCTTGGCCTCTGTCCGCTAGATGACAACAGTTTGCCCCCATTAAGACGACTAAAAATGTCTTTCTGGGGCCAGGCAATGTGGCACACACCTTTATCCCAACACTTCCAAGGCAGAAGCAGGAAGATCTCTGTAAGCTGGAGACCAGCCTGGTCTACAGAGCAAGTTCCAAGAGAGGCTGGGTTCAACAGTAAGACCCTGACTCAGAAAAACCAACAAAATAAGTAAAAATTAAAATTATTTATAGAAGAAAGTTTATTGTGTATTCAATGTGTTTATTTTAAATAAGATTTACTGACT
This sequence comes from Myodes glareolus, assembly GCF_982192425.1. Lineage (NCBI taxonomy): Eukaryota > Metazoa > Chordata > Mammalia > Rodentia > Cricetidae > Myodes > Myodes glareolus. The sequence goes on from NC_142043.1 coordinate 49,146,969, forward strand.
GTTACGCTTTAGGAACCATACTAAGGCCAAATATAGTATTTGTATATTTACATTATTTTTCTCTCAAACATTGGAAGTTATTTCTGATGACAACAAAGACTGTTATATTTATTTATTTATTTACTTTGGTTTTTTGAGACAGGGTTTTTCTGTGGGGCCTTGACTATCTTAGAACTCTTTCTGTAGAACAGGCTGGCAGGGGTCAGGAGAGGGCCCTGGATCCCCTGCAACTGGGCTTAGAGCCGGTTGTAAGCATCTTTGGAACCTAGTGTACTTCGAGTACTTGTTGTTAAAATCTTCACCTCTCTGACAGTGAAGCACAGTGCAGAACACAGAGCTGAGCATAGACAACACCAGGATCCAGCCTCCAGCACCCCAGTCCCCAAACAAACCAACCCTACCTGCCTTGATGACCTCTCTCGCATCGCTCACTATTGATTGCTTCCTGTAGGTGTCCTGGCTTCCATCTCCATACTGAGCCCCTTGCACACAGGGCTGGCTGGCCACAGGGACTTCTCAGACTTTAATGAGCACCCAGATGCCCTGGCGTCTTTTTGAAAGGACAATCTGATTGGGCAGGTCTGGGGAGGGGCCTAGGGCTACATCAGGTTCCTTCAGCAGTGGTCCCTGCTGCTGCCCCACTCAGCACTTTCTGTTGCTCCTTAGAAACCTTGCGATAGCCCACGTTTCTCGCTTGCTGGTGCCTTTCCTTTCGGCATACTATTAATATAACAAGAGTTCGTGATGGCCAGACAGTACAGAGAGCTTTGAGTTGTTCAAAGTGAGAAGCTAATACTCTGCCTGTCTGTCATCCATTCATCTATCTGTCTGTCTGTCTATCTATCTATCTATCTATCTATCTATCTATCTATCTATCTATCTATCTATCTATCTATCATCTATCTATTTTATCATCTGTCTGAATACTATCTATCAACCATGTATCTATCATCTATCTTTTTTTTGTTTGTTTGTTTTTTGTTTCTCTGTGTAACTGTAATATGAGGGCCAGCTTGTTGGGGTATCTGTCCCTGCCTGGTACCCTACAGCCGGCAAGTCCCAGAGAATCAAACACACAGAGATCTCTGTAAGTTATAAAGCTGATTGGCCCATTAGGTCAGGCTACTTATTAGCTCTTATAACTTATGTTACCCCATTATCCTTATCTACGTTAGCACATGGCTCAGTACCTTTTCCAGCGGGGCAGCTTACATCTTTCCTCTCCCGTGGTCTGGGCAGAACTGGCAGAGGGAGCTTCCTGTTTTCCCAGAATACTCCCAGTCTCTTTGCTCCACCCCTACTTCCTGTCTGGCTTTCCCGCCTATACTGCCTGCCTGGCCAATCAGCGTTTTATTAAAATATGATTGACAGAATACAGATAATTCTGCCACACCATGTAACAGTCCTGGCTGTCCTGGAACTTGCTTTGTAGATCAGGCTGGCCTCAAACTCACCGAGATCCCCATGTCTCTGTCTCCCAAGTTCAGGGTTTAAAGGTGTGTGCCACCACCACTCGGCCTCATCTGTTTTTCTGTCTGTATCATCTATCGTTCATTTATCTACTATCGATCAATAATTTGTCTGTCTATCATTTCTCTCTCCACCTATATCTGATCTCACTATGTAACCTTAACTGTCCTGGAACTCACAGAGACCCGCCTGCTGCTGCTTTCCAAGTGCTGGGATTAAAGGTGTGCGCCACTATGCCAAGCATATAACATATGCAAATAAGCTGCTATGTTAAGTCAGATCTGTGTTTCCAGGCTCTCAAAAACCTTTTTTTTTCTATTTAAGACATTGGATGATGATTCTCATCAACTCATCGCACGAGAAATGAACCTCTCTGAAACCGCATTTATTCGAAAACTGCAACCGACTGACAACTTCACACAAAGTAAATATACATTTAAATGTTTTGTTTTACGTGTGTGTGTGTGTGTGTGTGTGTGTGTGCATGTACACACACCCAAGCCTATGTGTGTGTCATAGCATTTGTGTGAGGTTGGAGAACATTTTGTAGGACTTTGTTCTCTGGTTCAATCATGTGAGTCCTGGGGATCAAACTCAAGTCTTGGGGACCTTTCCCAGCAGGGAGCAGAATTCCTGTCTACCCCATGCTCACCCCTCTATGAAGATTTGCCTGCTAGCCATGCTAATGATTTAGGGAAGATGATACCAAGACATCTTTAACCTGACTGTGTGGGTCTGATCTTGCTTTTCTTTTTCATTTGCTCTTCCGAAGGTTCCCACTTTGGACTGAGGTGGTTTACTCCAGAGAGTGAGTTCCCGCTGTGCGGTCACGCCACCCTGGCCTCTGCGGCTGTGCTGTTTCACAAAATAAGTAATGTGGACTTTTCTTGTTTATTTATTGTTGTTTGTTTGTTTTTGTAGTAGGGTCTCATTTAGCTCAGGCTGGCATTAAACTTCCTGTGTAGATGATGGTGACTTTGAAATTCTGGATTCTACTGTTTCTGCCATCCAAGAATTATAATTAATTAGTATTATAGCATGTACCACCATGGCTTAGTAATGAGAATTTCTTCCTAAAGTATATTTTATTTGCATGATGCTGAGGGAGTTGTATGATCAGAATGTATATGGTATATTGAAAGACTCCCGCGGGCGTCTTCCCTCGGGAGAGACCCCATGCCCAAAGATCAGTCGAAAACATGCAGCCGGATGCAAACAGCAAGAGGTTTATTGGGGATACGCAGGTACCTGGGGCGACCAAGTCTCTCGGAGGACTTGTGCGCCTGCAGGTTGGGGGTGAGGGGTTTTTATAGGAGAGCAAAAAGCGAGGTTTACAGAAGTGAGATGCAGGGTGGTAAATTCTTAACCTAGATAACAATGAGGGGACTACTCAGCGGTTTACTGTTCCTCTCATCCTGCCCCCCCTTTTCCTGGCTGGCGACCAGATGTCTGATTGCACAGCCCCTGACTCATGACGAGCCCCGCTTTATACGTGACTCAGGCCTCACAATCCTCTCTTTCTTTGTTTCTATGGCTAGTCCATAAATTCTTTGTCTTGCAGCCAGATAAGGCTGTCTTTGCTCTAACCTCAGGTGTCTTTGCTCAGCATTCCGGAGGCCCTGAATTCCGGAGGCCCTTAATTAAGCCTGTTATTTGCTCAGCATTCCGGAGGTCCTGAGCTAGTTATCTGTGAACCTTTGCAAAACGGTATAACTGTGGTTAAAACGAGGGGTCCTTCAATATAAGGTTCTATCTAGAAAACAAAGGCTTACTATTCTTCACATAGTGCCCACTGATCTTAAAGTCATACTTTTCTTTCTTTTTTTTTTTTTGAGATAGGATCTCCTATAATTTCTTATACACGCTAAATAGCATTGAAGTCTGCTCTTTCTGTCTTCACTCCCAAATATTGATATTACAGGTTTTCACTACCACAAACCATTTACACAGTCAGGTTAAAGATGCCCCACTATCTTCTTCCAAAACCATTAACTTGGCTAGCAGCTAAACCTTTGTAGAGGGGCGATCACAGTCAGAACCCTTTCTGCTCACTTCACAGAAGGTTCGGAATTAATTTCTGGTTGTGTTGCGTGTTCAGAAGCTATGCCCTATTGACACACTCTTTGCAATGTCCACATTCAGTTACATGGCCTCATATGAGGTTGTGACTCACAGTTTGAGAAGGTGGACACTAGACAGGGACCTTGAGCTGAAGAAAATGAAACCCATGCTCTGAGCTAGATCAGGAGGAGACGCATCCTTAGAGGCTACAGCCCAAGCCAAGCTCCTGCTGTGTGGCATCTGTGTGTAGGTTCTGGAGGAGCCTGTGCATGCCTGGCAGGAGATGAAGTTGCGAGTTCGCCAAGGCCTCTCCACCACAGAATCCAGTGTACTCACTATGTCCCCGTTGCTGTGATAGAATACATGACAGAAGCCACTTAAGGGAGGAGAGGTTCGGCTTGGCTCACATTTGAGGGGTTGAGGGCCATCATGGTAGCTGTGGTGGCTTGGTCCATGATTTTTAAGAGCTTGCACTAGTAACACTGAGATCAGAGTGGTCAGAGAGGAAGCAATAATCTTGGGCCAGATGCTGCTCAAGTTACAGCCCTGGAAGGCTGTGGCCTTTGCAAGAATGTAGTGTTAGAATCCAACCATTGCTCAGGCCACAAGACCCCGCAGAAGTCCTCTCCCCTCACAGACAGTGGCAGGCACCTTACTGAGACACTGTGAGTCCATAAGTAACAAACTTCCTGGTGTTAGGAACTCTTCTCTAGGGGAGTAATTTTATATCAAAGTCCTGGTGGCCACACATCCACACCCCGATCCCTGCCTCCTTTCTGGGATTCAAAGAGCCTAGGCTTGTGCTGGGAGGTCACCCCCATACTCAGAAAGACATAGAGATCCCCCACTTCTGCCATGTGGGTGCTGATTTCCTCTCTTCAGAACCCTCTTGCTGTCTGTCTCCTGGGCTGGATCCTTAGCTCTGCGCAGGGCCTCTGCCATCTTATTGCCAGCCCATAGTGTTAATAATGCTTTTAATCATCTCCTTACTGCCCGACAGTATGCCTTAGGGTCCCTGTTAAAAACCCCTTTCCGAGACCTTTCACCTGTGGACCAGTTCTCAAACTCTGTCTCTCCTCAAAACAGTACCATGAGCTGAGGACCTAGTGTTGGGGGCATTTTCCTTTCGAATCATCAAATCCTGGTCATTATGATAAAATGAATTTGTTTGTATGAGTAGAGGATAAGAATGAAGACAAGCTTAGGGGGATGAAATAGGCCTGTTCATCAGGAGGCTGAGAAGAGACGATTAAAATTTCAGACTTCCTAAGCCACCAGAGGGGACTCAAGGCCAGCCCAAACAACGTAGCGAGACACCATCTCAAAAATAAAAACCAACAAGGAATGGGGAGATACCTTAGGGGGAGATATTTTCATGTTTGACCCTCTGGGTTCAGTCTACAGACACACACACACCACCACCACCACAACCACCCAGAAAACACAATCACTTTTATTTTCCTGATTCTTGCTTCCTCCTCTGTCCAGAGAACACAAACAGCACTCTAACCTTTGCCACGATGAGCGGGGAGCTCAAGGCCAGAAGAGCAGAGGACGGGATTGTCTTGGACTTTCCTCTGTACCCAGCCTTCCCCCAGGTTAGCTCTTTCTTCCTGTGTTTACAGCTCATCCTAACACACACACTATAGCCACAAACTGCCTTGAGCCGCAGCTCTCCTGTTGAGCAATGACTGCATCTCTTTTCCTCTTCCAGGACTTCCATGAGGTGGAAGACTTGATAAAGGTTTGTAGAAAGTCTCCAGCGAGAGCCCTGTGATGTGTTCGCTTGTGTAAAGCTCTGGTGTGGCATGACCCCATACAATAGCCTCTACCTGTGTACACACTGCGGTAGGAGCCGCGGTGGTTTCAGGTCAGATGTTAGTATTGTGTTCAGCATTCATTGAGCTGTAATCATTGAGCCTGGGTAGCTCAGGCTAGCCTTGAATTTGCCTCTCTTGCCTCTCAGGTACTAGGATTGCAGGTCATACAACCACAGCTGATTCATTTAACTGTGAGCAATATGACCTCCACCAAGGGGCGGGAGTAAGATGGAGGGAGTGTGTGGGGAAGACAGAGAAGACCTGAAGGAGGCGGTGAGGAGGATAACAGGCGTCCTCAGCCCCTTTGGACCAAGAAGGGTGGACTTCCAGCCCGATGAAGGCAGTGTGCTTGCTGAGGATAAAGCAAATCCTAACCGCAAGGCCAGTCCTGAGTCCTGAAATTCCTCGAGCTTCCTAGCTCCTGCCTGTCTCCCATGGCTGGTGTCAAAGGAGTGTGCCTAGCTATATTGTTTTATTGCTTTTGAGGCGGAACCTCAGGATCTCAGGCTGACTTCTCATTTGCTGACTGGCTGAGGCTGACCCTGAACTCTTGACGTCCCTGCCTCTGAACCCTGGTTTTATGAGAACATGCTTACTTAATGTGGTGCTGGGGACAGACCCAGCTTCTGGCATCTAGACAGACATCTAACAACTTAGTAAGAGTTGGTCCCTGAGGAGTTGTGATCTGCTTCACAGGCAGCCATAGGGGACACCCTGGTCCAGGATATCCGGTACTCTCCAGATACCAAAAACCTCATGGTCCGGCTCAGCGATTCTTACAACAGGTAAATGCCATGTTTAACCACTTACATGCCAGCACCCAGCTGTTTCCATCGGGCTGCGTGATCCCCAAAGCATGATTTACCTCTTCTTTTCTTTTCTATTTTATTTTCAGTCTCCCTAATGTAGCTCTGGCTGTCCTGAAAATCACTCTGTAGACCATGCTGGCCTCAAAATCAAAGAGATCCACCTGCCTTTGCCTCCAGAATGCTGCTGAGCCATCTGGGCAGAGCTCAGCCTCCTTCCCATTCTGCGAAGAGGGTGGTCTGAAAATACTTACTGCAAACCCGTTCTGTTTGTGCTCAAGGTCCTTTCTGGAGACCCTGAGGGTGAACACAGAGCCTCTGCCTCGAATGGAAAAGACAGGGAAGGTGAAAGGACTCATTCTCACTCTCAGAGGAGAGCCTGGGGAGCAGACACCCCACTATGACTTCTACTCCCGGTACTTTGCACCATGGGTTGGTGTGGCTGAAGACCCAGTAACAGGTACTCTTCCAGGATGTTCCATGTGGCCAGAGTCTTGGTCAAAAATTGAAATAAAAAAGCCCAGAAAGAGGTTGCACAATAGTGAAAGTTTTGCTCAGAGCAAGACGAGAGATCAGAGGGGACACATTGTCAAGACTGATAGTGAGGTATGCGAGCAAACTCCTACTGAGGGGTCCAACTATTGTTTGGAGTACGTACGTGTGTGTGTGTGTGTGTGTGTGTGTGTGTGTGTCTGTCTGTCTGTCTGTCTGTCTGCCTGTGCTCTTGAATGTTCAGTTTCCCCAGAGGCCGGCAGAGGGGGATGTGACACTTGGAGTGTTCTGTGATTGTGAGCTGATCTGTATGGGTGCTGGAAACTGAGCTCAGTCCTCTATGAGATCACCCAGTGCTCTGAACTGCTGAGCCATCTCTCCAGTCCCTGGCATCGTCTTTCATGAGGTTCAAGAGAAGAGGCATTTGGTTACTAAGAACATAATTTGGTAAAGTCTACTTGATTGGCAAGTATGGGTTATGTAGGCCCTTCCTCCCTGGGCATATTGCTTGCAATAATGCATCTAATTTTAATCATAGACACACACAATGATGCATAGGCATACGATGGTAAATAGGGGAATTCTTCTTAAAAGTTCATGTTGAGGACAGTTTGTCTTATTGCACAAGTACCCAAAACAGTCTAGGCTGGATTGACCCATTGCCTATGGCATAGAGCTCAGATTATGTTCTAGGATGTATTTGGAAAGAAACAGGGGCACTCTGGGGAGTTTACTGAGGGTATTCCCATTGTTTATAGCAGGTATACAGTTGCAGCTCTGAGGGGCAAGAGGGTTCTAATCTGTTAACAGCTTGCAAGGTACATTGTTCCAGAGAGGTGTGTGCATAGCCCAGGTCAAGTGGAGTCCTAGGTTGCTAAGTTATTCCCTATGCTTCCTGGCTTCACTGAGACAAGGGAGGGCTACATAGTACCCTTCAGGTGACCTTCACTGACAATGCAGCTAGACCCCTGAGCCAACATTTACAGACCTTGTACCAGCCTGAAGCAGAGGAAAGACATCAAAGATGGGCTGAAATGTGGTGTCTCCTCCTTTCATTCTCCCTGAGAACAGAGATCTATGTCACCAAGGGTGGTGGTGGCTGATACAGGGCATTGCTAGGGGAAGCAGGTTTGGGGTTGAGAGGGGCTGGGCGGAGGCTCCAGATGCCAGGAGTCAGGATGCTCTGGACCCTTCAGTTAGACCTCGGTGAGGAACAAAGCATACCAACTTGAAGCTCAGCATGTAAGCAGAGCTGAAGACTCAGGAAAATGCCCTTAGCATATATGTGGTCCAGTGAGCCTCCCCTCCAGGACAGAGGGGCCCGGGTGGCATGCACAAACAATCAGACTGGAACACACACCCAGTGTATTTTGTGTGTGTAGAGCTTTCTAGAATGGGAAGGTCCTAGGACCAGGAGAAAGGAGCTGCTGGGGTGGAGTGGACTGGGAGTCTTGGGACAAGGAAACTGGTATGAATGTTTACTCAGGGACATCCCATAATTCTTAATACACTTTTCTGGGTTTTTTCCCTCACTACACTTAGTCCCTCAAGATTTTTAGTTACTTTGACTTTTTCTTTTCTTCCTGAGAAAGGGTATCTAGGCCTAGCTTGGCCTCTCTAGGTAGCTGAGGATGACCTGGAACTTATGACCCTTCTGTCTCTCCCTGCAAAAGCTGAGATTACAGGTGTCAGTCACAGAACCCTGCAGGACTTTATTTACATTTTGCTTCTTCATTTTCATATGTAATTTCTGATCAGATTCTAGATGAAATCGCATGGGGAAAAACGGTGGCACTTGGGAGGTTAGGGCAGGGAGAAAAGAAGTTTAAGACTAACCTCAGCTGTTTTGGATAGCCTGGGCTACATGAGACTGCCTTAAAAAAAGAAAGCAAATAGAGAATGACCCTGCAGTTGAATGCAGCTTCAGAGAGAGTGGAGATATTTGGCAGGCGCCATGGAAGCATTTAGTCGTACATCCTCTCTCCCTTCCCTCACTCCACACTCTGCTGGGGGCCCCTTGACATGGGACCAGGTGACCTAAGGTTCAGTCAAACTGAACGAATGGCTGTGACTGTTGATACATTTAGAGAAATGTCGCTCCTGCGTTCATATCTGTCACTTCTTTCCAGGGTCTGCCCACACTATTCTTGGCCCCTACTGGTCTGAGGAGCTGGGAAAGAAAGAAATGCGAGGTAGGCTTAGCTCTCCCTACCCCTCTTCCCCTTCTCTTTGGGTGCTGGGGGGTTGAGCTCGGGTCCTTCAGGTGCTCGACAAGTGGGATACCATGGAGTTATAGCTCCAGCTCTTGGCTTTTTGAGACAGAGTCCTGCTGTGGAACTTGGGGGGCCAGGTGTGTCCCTGCACCTGAAGGCCTGGTCCCCCAGGGTCACGGGACAGGAACTCGGCTGAAAGAAGCTACGTTAGCTCATCATCAGAGCTGTGATCCACAAGGATGAGCTCCTTCTGGAGGGAGGGCTCGGGCTCCGTGACCTTGATGTGGAGAACAGGTGTTTATCCTCTGTCCTGGCGAGTCTGACAACTCGCTAAGCATGGCGCTCCTGAGGACTGAGACTGCACCTCTCTTGGGCACCCGGCCTTGCAGTTGCTTTAACTTACCACAAGGAAACAGACTCCATTTGACTTTTCTGAGCTGAAAAGGAGCGGGGATCCTTCTCAGGTGGGGAAGGACCCCCTCTCTACAGCTTCTGAAACTACCCTTCCCCACCCCCATCTCTTCGCATACCCTTGAGCGTTCCTAGAGGAAGTTTTAGGTGGGACACAGCTGGGGCAATGCAGGAAGAAGCAGACAAGGCCCAGGAAGAGAAGAGCCGGGCACTGTGTGCACATCAGATGTGTGTGGACCTCTGGGTCTGCAGGAGGATGGGGTGGAGGTGGGAGGCACTATGAACACCTGAGGAATTTATTCTGGAAACTGGCTTGGGAGTTCCGGGTTTGTAACAATAAATCCTTCCCTGTGTTAATCACAGGGGATGCTCTTAACTGGCCCCACTCTGTGTTCTCTTTAAGCCTTTCAGTGTTCCCGCCGAGGAGGAGAACTGGACATTTCCCTGCGACCTGATGGGCGAGTTGACCTGAAGGGTGGCGCTGCTGTTGTCTTAGAGGGCACGCTGACCGTCTAGAGACGCGTCTGCACTTATGCTGACGGTCTAGAGACGCTTATGCACTTATGCTGATGGTCTAGAGATGCGTATGCGCTTATGCTGGGCTGTGGCCACCGCTAAACACGGTGTTTTCTCTATACTACAAAACAAACCAAAAACTAAACCAACAACAAATGCCCAGAGCTTGCTTCAGCAAGCCCACTAACCAGTGCCCTCAACTCTCTCATGAAGAAGAGAAAGGAAAGACAGTTGATGGAGGTGAGACAGCATCTCCAGACTCCTTAACTGGTGAAGGGCTCTGGCCTCTGCTTCTGTGCATCTTCAGGAATCCACAGCAGGCAGCGATGCTGCCATTTCTTTTGATTATGACTGACAATCAAAGTGAGAGAGCCATTGATAAGAATGGGAATGAAATTCAGATTTGGGCATGGGTACCCGATAGAAGATTTTATATATATATATATATATATATATATATATATATATATATATATATATATATACTTTCAATTTAAAGACAGAGTCCTACTGTACACTGTACAGCAGCCCTGGTCGGGAAGAAGCTCTCTATGTAGACCAGGCTACCCTCCAGTCAACAGATATCTACCTGCCTCTGCCTCTCGAGTGCTAGATTGATGATATGTTCCCTCATGCCCAGACTCATACCCTTCTAATACACACATTAACTCTGTGGAAATGCAGATCGAACACTAAGGAGAACAGCCAGTGAACTGTTAAGGAGGCCATACTACGGCTGTAGGGAATATGGAGTCACGTGACTGTGAAGACAGCAAAGGGAAACTGGGTGGGAAGGTCCAGAATAATCTTAGTGTCTCCGTACCAATCAGGACAAAACCCAGGAACTTGAAACAATGAGTGTCTGATTAGATTACGTGATGACACAAATAAACACTGAGAATGGTGTGATCTCTGGCCATTTGCCCCTCTGTGTCTTGGTGTAGGAGAATTATCTGTATTCTGTCAATCATATTTTAATAAAACGCTGATTGGCCAGGCAGGCAGTATAGGTGGGAAAACCAGACAGGAAGTAGAGGTGATGCAATGAGAACAGGAGAATTCTGGGAAGCAGAGAGGTTCCTCTGCCATTCCTGTGCAGACCACTGAAGAGGCAGCATGTAACCTGCCCAGCTGAGAAAGGTACGGAGCCATGTGCTAACATAGATAAGGATAATGGGGTAACATAAGTTATAAGAGTTAACAAGAAGCCTGACCTAATGGGCCAATCAGTTTATAACCTTATGGAGTCCTGTGTGTGATTTCTCTTTGGAATTTGCCGGCTGTTGGGGTACCGGGCGGGACGGAAACCCCAACAAGCTGGCCCTCATGCTACAGTGTCTTGAGAATGGTAACCCCAAAGTCTTCTCCTGGGGCTGGAGAGGGCTCAGAGGTTAAGAGCACTGGCTGGTCTTCTAGAGGTCCTGAGTTCAATTCCCAGCAACCACATGGTGACTGACAACCATCTGTAATGAGATCTGGTGCCCTCTTCTGGCCTGCAGGCGTACATGCCAGAACACTGTGTACATAACAAACAAATCTTTAAAAAAAAAACCTTTTCTTGTTTAATAAAGTGTGACTTAACATAACTATGAATTTGGTGAAATCTGTGGTAATGACTCCCCGTGGGTGACTTTGGAGTAGGATTTCCTCCTCAGGTTGACAAGATAATCTTAAACCTGGTGTTTAAGTACTTGGGAGGGAGAGGCACGAGGATCTGTAGTTCAAGGCGAACTTCAGCAGGGCCAATTATCAGCTAACCTGGGCCACCTGAAACCCTGTCTCAACAAAGAGTGTTTTGTAAGGCTGAATTCGCTACGTTAATTCTCAACCACTTCAAAAGCTGCAAGCTAGCGTGGTTTGGTGGAGCACATCTACAATTCCAGCACTTGTGCTGAGGCAGGAGGATTGTGACTTGAAGGACAGCCTGGGATGCATAGTCAGATGAACTCACAGAACAGAGTAGAGCAGAGACAAATGCTCACACACCCATCCGCAGGCCAATCCGGGTTTTTAAGCATCCCACCCCAAAGCCTAGTTTACCATTTACCAGTGTTCTAAGTGATGCTGGGGCTTGAAGCAGAGTCTTCTGCATGCCAGGCAAACTCTACAAACTGTGGGGTCGCACCCCCAGTTCTAGCATGTCAGTCCTCAGATCTTCCTGGGGGCCTAAAACTCAGAGAGTCAGTCTCTCCTCCCACCTTTGTGGGGCTGAACCCTGGTCCAAGCTTCTATTGCAAGGGCGTTCAGTTGTTGAGACGTCTCACTGTCCCCTGAATTAACTTTTATAACTCTGTACAGCAAAGCCAGTGACTCCGCTGTAGCCTCAGCTAATGGAGAAGCTGAGGCAGAGGGATCACTTAAGCCCTTCTCATCTCTTAAAAACATTAGGGCTTCAGGGTCGGGGAAGGGACATCCCTGTGTTATTAAAAAAAAATGTATGCTTAGCATACCTTAGTGCCTGCACTTCATACACATACACACACACACAACAGAGACATGGATACACACACACATGCACACACACACCAACATGTGATTTCAGAAACTATGTAACAGACACTTCATAAACATGCAGATATAGCTCCTGGTTACTGGTGTTCATGAATTTTTTTCTCTGGGGACCATTTAGCGAGAGCTGATGAATGGAACCAGTGAGGCTGAAGATCAGCAAACACTCAAACATAATTTTTGTATTATCTTGTTTTTGTTGAGGGGGAGATATCCCATTCAGGGCAGTCCCCTGTTACAGTCTCCCGACTCCTGGCATCATGGGCCTGTGCCACTGAGTCCGGCTCACAGACTTCCATATTAAATCTGTGAAAATCTGCTGCCAGGTCTGGAGACACAAGCCTGTAATCCCAGCTATTCGGGAAGCTGAGGCAGGAGGATTGCAAGTGGAAGGCCTGCCTAGGCTGCACGGACAGTTCAAGGCCAACATGAACAACATGAGATCCTGGCTCCACATAACAGGTAACCAAACTGAGTGGCAGAGCAGTTAGCAGTCGTGAGTGAGACCTGGGCCCCATCCCAGCCATGTAGAAGGGAACCACGTCCATTATAGAAGCTTTGTTCCTTTCTATGCTCTAATGTGCAGGTAGATAGGTGATGAGGAATTCCCCTCTGTATGCTGTGAGTAACACTGGTTAATAAAGAAACTGTCTTGGGCCTGCACAGGGAATAGAGGTAGGCAGGGGGAAACTAAGTTGAATGCTGGGAGAAAGGAGGCGGAGTCAGGAGAAACCTTGTAGTCCCTCCTCCCCCGCCGTGTAAGCCACAGCCATGTGATGATACACAGATGAATGGAGATGGGTTAAATTAAGATGTAAAAGTTAGTCAATAAGAAACTAGAGCTAGTGGGCCACGTAGTGATTTAATTAATACAGTTTCTGTGTGATTATTTTGGGACTGAGCAGCCCCCCAGGCTGCCTCCCCACCACAGATGTGTGCTGAGCATCTTACCACTCTAATCATCCAGCAGAGATTTGCTGTGTGCCAGAAGCTCTTTTAGCAGCTAAATAAATTCAAAAGGAGAAAGGGGAAGTTAGGTGTGGTGGCACAGGACCTTATTCCCAGAACTAGGTAAGCAGAGGCAAGTAGATCTCCGAATTCAAAGCCAGTCTTAAGATTCAGGCCATAAGGGCTGGAGAGATGGCTCAGAGGTTAAGAGCACTGATTGTTCTTCCAGAGGTCCTGAGTTCAATTCCCAGCAACCACATGGTGGCTCACTGCCATCTATAAATGAGATCTGGTGCCCTCTTCTGGCCTGCAGGCACACATGCAGACAGAACACTGTAAACAAAATAAATAAATAAATCTTAAAAAAAAAAGATCCAGGCCATAAAACATGCTTAGTTAGACCCTGCTTAAAAAAGAAGAGGGTGACTTGATATTGTTTCCTGCTGATGGAAACCCAATGTTTGCCAGTCTGTAATAGCGCACACCTTTAATCCCAGCATTCGGAGGCAGAGGCAGGTGGATATCTGAGCACAAGACAAGCATGATCTATAGAGTTCCAGGACAGCCAGGACTACACAGGGAAACCCAGTCTCTAAAAATAAGAATGAAACAAAGCAACCACCCACAAACAAACAAACAAACAGACAACCCAATGTTTACATTTTACCTATCAGACAACTGGGCAGTAAACTTTCAAATACTATGTGGGTTGGTGAATTCTTTTATTGTTTTGAGATAGGGTCTCACATATCCCAGGTTGACCTGGAACTCCCTGTGTAGCTGAAGATGGCTCTGAACCTTTCTCTTCCTCCTGTCTGTTTCCATGTGAGAAGATTACAGATGTGTGCCACCATGTCCTGTTTAAGGCCACTTGGTTTCGATCCAGGGCTTTGCGCAGGCTAAGCCAACACTAGCAACTGAGCTGGATCTGCAGACTTTTCACTTTCAGAGCTGGGACAGAAGCCTCAGCTCTATGCACACGAAACGAGTGCTCACTTGCCCAGCCCTGAGAGACTTTGCAACGGGGATTCAGCGCAAAGACTGAAAAAGTTAGCAGATTGCTGTCTTCAAGGAGAATTATGTTGGAATAATTGGCTTTGTATCTGGGAACCATTAACTGTGTGCTTGTGTGCACCAGTGAAACATTAACTTTTCGGCTTTTTTTTTCCCCTTTTCTTTTTTTTTTTTTTCTTAACAACAGGAAGCGAAGCAGGCTTCCAGCAAGGCAGGGACCTCACAGACAGAACGGGGAGGAAAATGAAGCTCCCGATTTTCATAGCAGATGCTTTCACGGCAACCGCTTTCCGTGGCAACCCTGCTGCCGTCTGCCTCCTGGAAAATGTAAGTACTCGCTTCTTAAGGGGCCAGGTCTGAAATTCCAGATGTGTTTAGAGCCCGTGACTTCTGGGAAAGAAGTGAGGCTACCCTGAGTGTTTGCCACTTCGGCTTGTGATCTTTGTCGTACCGCTGATGGTCATGTCTGCAGGTTATGACAGGAACGGCTGCACCTAGACCCAGTCAGAAGCACAGATTTCCACGTAGAGCAACTGGCGCCCATTAAAGAGGCAGCAGCAGCAGCCGCAGGAAGTGGGACTCATGCCTGTAATGCTGACGTTCCTAAGGATCAGGCGGGAGGGTCAGCAGTGTGAGGTTAGCCTGCATTATAGAGGAGGTCCTAGACCAACTGGGGCGACGTGAAGAAACCGAGCCATTTACAAAACCAAAATAAATAGGTATGCAAAACAGTATAAAAAGTAGCAGAAAGGCTTCTGGATAGCCATCAAAGTTTAGTTTTATACTAAATACGACTGAAAGTACATTTGTATCTGAGTCTAGGGACTCTCTCATGGAGGTTGGGAGAGATCTTTTGAGGCAAGATCTTGATTTCCAACCCTAGCTGACCTTAAATTCCCTATGTAGCTCAAGCTATCCCCAAACTCCAGCTGTCTTAGCCTCCTCCAGGCTGAGCAGTTCCAGGTTTGTGCCCGTTTCCTAGGCCACACTTACTGTAACTCCAGGGGATGCGTTGCTCTTCTGACCCCAGGAGTTCTGCACTCTGTGTACAAACACAGAGTTTGTCTGTGTACAAACCCAGACAGACAGACAGGCAGATTCATTCTCTCTCTCTCTCTCTCTCTCTCTCTCTCTCTCTCTCTCTCTCCCTCTCTCTCTCTCTCTCTCTCTCTCGACCTCCAAAGGCTCTACACTCAAGTGTACTGGCAGACAGACAGACACAAACATACACATACACGTATACTCTCTCAAAATAATCATCAAAATATTTTTTAAAATCTCTTTAGGATCAAGAAAATAAGGTACTTGTAAGAAATTCAGTAAAACCAGAAGGCATTGATCTCCAGTACCTAGAAAAGTTAGGTTGTCAAAAATCTTCATCGTATAAATAGCTCTTTTGCATGTGAGTGGTGGCTCAGCAGGTATAGTTCCTTGGTGCCAAGCCCAAAGACCAGAGTTCAATCCCTGAGAGTCCCAGTGTGGACCTCTGACCTCACAAGTGTGCTGTGACAGACACGTGCCTCCCCAAATAAATGAACTAGTTGAATTTATATTAGAAATTTATAGGCTTTTGTCAGGCATTGGGGGCACATGCCTTTAATCTCAGCACTTGGAAGGCAGAGGTAGGAGGATCTCTGTGAGTTCGAGGCCAGCCTAGTCTACAAGGGTTAGTTCCAGGACAGCTAGAATTGTAACACAGAGAAACCCTGTCTGGAAACAAACAATTAAACAGACAAAAAGAAGAACTATATCAGCTTTTGATTAGGATAATCACTAATGGGCTAGTTAAATAGTCCTTGGCCTTTTGGGTGAATGTTATATTGTTTCCTGGGCAGTAGGAAGCTGAGATCTTCCTCTGATGATTTATGTTGCTGGTCAACTTGACAAGCTCTGGAGTGGCCTTGGAGACACAGCTCTTGACGCCTGTGAAGGAGGCCTCAGATAAATTTACTAACTGTGGGCAGCACCGTGGGCAGTGGATGAAGTCCAGAGTGTGTATTGTTCGTTATGAGCATGGCCATGTCAAGGATCCCAGTGTTCAGAACCCTGGGAACTGTCGAAGAAGTCCCTGGGTGAGGCTCAGGGAAATGGCAAGGCAGTCCCCTGGTCTGTGTGTGAAAGCAGACAGAATGTCTAGAAGCATGGGGCTGCAACTTCCTCCTCCTGGGTTTGGTCACAGCCTAAGACTGTTCCCTACATAGACAGGGCAGGGATATCAGCTAAGCCCTCCTCCCAGTGCTGGACATTAACAGACATGCAGAGCTCCTTAGTGGGGTGGTAGCTGCCCGACTGGAGCGAGAACAGCCCACCACGTCTCAGCGTCTCTGTCTGTATGTCTGTTACTTCTTCTTTCCCTCGCCTCCCAGTCAGGTTTCTGGCCCTGGAAAGCCAGTACAGTTTCACGACGAGAATCCTTGGCTGCACAAGAGAAGGCAGGGGTGGGTGAAGGTGGGAGCCACGCCTGCCTGGTGAGCAGAGTCAGTTCAGTAGGGCTCAATTCCCAGCACCTACACTGAAAGCACCTGTAATCCCAGCATTCCTACCGTGATAGGGGAGCGAGAGACCAGAGACCCGTCTGGAAGCTTGTAGGCCAGCAACCCAGAGGTCGGGGTACAGCCACAGAAGCAGGGGTGCCCCGCCTTGTCTTTTGGCCTTCGACAGAAAATTGCCCTCTGACCTCCATAGCCATGCCTGCTCTCGCCCCTCCCACTTCTCTCTCGCTAAATACATTTAATAATTAAAAATTTAGTATGTGTTAATCAAATTTAGAAATTTTTAAATTATTGCCCATGCTTCCTGACTATGGCTGCTCCACACTTCTGCTGCAATGAGGAGAGTCCCCCTTCTCCAAGTAAGGACTATCTATTTGGCAGCAGTGGGGCTGTGATGGGTGAGGATGACAGGCCCTCTCTGTGTAGCCGTGGAATGCCTCTGAGATTTGAAGGATTTAAATCTTCAATAATAAGAATTTGCATGGCTCTCTAAATTCTCTTCCTCCCCAGAACATGAGATCAGTAAAATTTTCACTTAGGACTACAGGCATGTGCCACCAGCCTCAGCTTTATTTATTTAATTGCTTGAAAGGTCAGCAACGTGGCTCAGCCAGTGAAGGGGCTCGCCGCACAATCCTGACAACCTGAGTTCAATCCCTGGAGCCCAGTTAAAGATGGCAGGCTAGAGCCGATTCTGAAAGGTTGTCTTCTGACCTCCACATGCACACTGTGGCATGCATGCCCCAGAATAGTAAAGTAACTGGTTGGCATAGAAGAAAAGGCTTTTCTCTCAGAAACTGGCAGGGATCTCATTTTAAGTACTGTCGTGTGTTGGCACTGGAGAAGCTTTTTGTATGTACTAGTGGGTTTAACTTTATAAAAATAAAAAAATACTGGGGGCTGGTGAGATTGTTCCTTGGGCAGAAGCGCTTGTGTCGAGTCTGCTGACTGGAGTTCGAGCCTCAGGACCCACATATTGGGAGAAAAAAAATGTCTACATGCTTTTCTCTGGCCTCCACCAGGGAACCATGGTATTCAAAAGCATACATACAAGACCACTCCCACATTGTTGTGTGTGTGTGGGTTCTCTCCTGCCCAGTTCCCGCAATCTTTAAGTCCCAAAGAAATCACACAGAGGTCTACATTAGCTATAAACTGATTGGCCCATTAGCTCAGGCTTCTTATTAACTCTTATAACTTATATTAGCCCATTATTCTTGTCTATGCTAGCCACGTGGCTCGGTACCTTATTCAGCGAGGCAGTCACATCTTACTTCTTCTGTGTCTGGGTCATGACTGAAGAAATGGGACTTGCTTCTTCCCAGAATTCTCCTGTTCTCATTGACCCGCCTCTCTACTTCCTGTCTGGTTGTCCTGCCTATACTTCCTGCCTGGCTACTGGCTAATCAGCATTTATTTAAAATATAATTGACAGAATACAGACAATTGCCCCACACCACTTCCCCCGCTTAAAAAAAAACCCAAACAAATAAGAACTCAACAGAAAAACCTTAGACAACACCACATTTGTAATTTCTTTTTAAAAATGTAAATTTAGAGGAAAAACAGTAGGCGGTGACACATACCTAGAATCCCTGTATTTAGGAGACCAAGGAAGAGGATTGTGAGTTTATGTGTATGGAGATAACCTGGGCTACATAGCAAGTCCCAGGTACATATGGAGATAACCTGGGCTACATAGCGAGTCGTAGGACAGCTTGGGCCCTATAATGAGACCCTGTCTCAAGAAAAGCATAAAGCAAACCAGGCCTGGATGCGCAGGAGCCCCAACCCTAGCTACCCAAGAGGCTGAGGTAGACGAATCACAGGTTGAAGACCCCCCCTGGGCGTCTTAGAACTTGTCTACAAAGAAAAAGTAATTAACCAGTCAATTAATTAAAAATGGCTGTGACCATAGCACAGTGATAGAGTTGCTTGCCCAGCATGCCTGAAGCCCTGGGGTTGATGCTCTGCACGTGGGAAAAGGGAATAGAAAAGAACACAAGAGCTTTTCCTCGACAACAAACTGACATAGGGGAACCTGGCCCCACGCTCTGGATGTCCACTCCTGTAGCCTAGCACATTGTGATTCTCTAGAGGAGCTGGACGCCCGGATATCTGAAAAACTGCATAAACATGCCTCGAAATCCTTGGCATGTAACTAGCATTTCATAAGTCAAGGGTAAACCGCCCTGTTAACTAATGGTAGGTGGCCGAGCAAGGAAGTCTGAATGCTTCCAGAGTCTCCATAACCTGTTGTTCCTAATTAAGGCACTGGCTGAAGATGCCCATCAACAGATCGCGAGGGAAATGAACCTCTCTGAAACGGCTTTCGTCAGGAAACTGCAACCAAGCGACAACTTCACACAAAGTAAATGCACACTTTTCATAGGTTCCTGGGCAGCCGTGGAAGCCAAGTCTTGGGAGGGAGGTTAAGGAGATGTTTATATGTTAACTGCCGGCAGATAGCATGTGTGGGTTTTAGTTCATCTAGGAGGAGGTGTGTTGAAGTTCAGTCTCAGTTTATAGTTTAAGGTTTCCTAAGGCCATATATTGGAAAAATGGGTCCCCGGGGTAGCATATTGGTAGGTGGGTCCTGATGGGAGATAGTGGAGTAATGGCATCTCTGTGAGGGTCGGTTGGTATTTCAGGAGTGGGCTTCTGGACACGGGTCTTTGGCGCCCTCGTGTGTCTGTGCCTTGCCCTGAGCTGATGCAGTGACAGGTGGCAGCCCCTAGACCTTCAACCTCCAAGGCATGGGGCTACTACAGATATTTCCTCAAAGAGTCACCCAGCACGTTGAGTTCTGCTATAGCACCCTGAATGGACTAAGAGGGTGTTGGGGAACCTACTGTCTCAGCTCCAGACCTAGCCGCGGGGAGCCTGTGGATGTCTGTCCAGTCTGTGTTTGTCCTTTGACAACAGTTTGCTGTTAACCACACCAGTGAGAGACTTAGAAGATGCCGAAAGCTTAAGACTTGCCTCTGTGGGTCAACTTGTGTCTCTTTGGCTCTCCCTCCTTTGAAGGTTCCTGCTTTGGACTGAGGTGGTTTACACCAATGAGTGAGGTTCCTCTGTGCGGTCACGCCACCCTGGCCTCTGCGGCTGTGCTGTTTCACAAGATAAGTAATGTGGATTTTATTTTATGTATGCACATATATATATATTGGTTATGGTTTCGTTTTTTGTTTTTTTTTTTTGTTGTTGTTGTTGTTGTTTTCCCCTGAGCTCAGGTAGTCCTGACTGTTTTGGAACTCACTCTGTAGACCAGGCTGGTCTCAGACAGAGATCCTCTTGCCTCTACCTCCCAGTGCTGGGATTAAAGGTGTGTGTCCCCACAGCTGGCTCCCATATGTGTTTCTTTTCTGAGATAGTTATTTATGTATCCCAGGCTTGCCCTGGGTTCTCTATGTAACTATGGAGGATCCTGTGCTTTTGATCTTCCTGCCTCCATATTCCAGTGCTAGGATCCCACGTATGCAACACCAGCACGCTAGAGGTAGGAACAGGTGGCTCTTTGTGAGTTCAAAATCAGCCTGGCATGCATAGGGAGTTCCAGGCTAGTGGGGGTTCCATAGTTAAGGTCTTGACTTGAAAAATAAATTAAAATAGAAATTTTTTAAAAAAGCATTTAAAGTAGTCTGGTACTATAGCTCGGTGTTAGGTCACTTGCCCTGAATCTGTGTGATCCTAGACTCAGTCCCTAGCACTGGGGTTAGGGAAGTCCCCTGTACCGAGCTTATTTTCCTGATTCTTGATTCCTCCTCTGTCCAGAGAACACAAACAGCACTCTAACCTTTGTCACTATGAGCGGGGAGCTCAAGGCCAGAAGAGCAGAGGACGGGATTGTCTTGGACTTTCCTCTGTACCCAGCCTTCCCCCAGGTTAGCTCTTTCTTCCTATGTTTACATCTCATCTTAACACACACACTATAGCCACAAACTGCCTTGAGCCGTAGCTCTCCTGTTGAGCAATGACTGCATCTCTTTTCCTCTTCTAGGACTTCCATGAGGTGGAAGACTTGATAAAGGTTGGTGGAAAGTCCCCAGTGGGAGCCCTTTGACGTGGTCGTTTGCGTTTGAAAGCTCTGGTGTGATTTCGCTTTACCGCTCTAATTGGTGGTATGAGCCTGGGAGAGCAGGGCCGAAAAATGAGGTGGACTGAAGTCTCATGCAATAACCAACTTTCGTTTTGGTTTGGTTTTTGAGATAGGGATAGGGTTCCTCTGTGTAACTTTGGAGCCCCGTCCTGGAACTCACTCTGTAGACAAGGTTGGTTTTAAACTCAGAGATCCTCCAGTCTGCCTCCCTAGTGCTGGGATTAAAGGCACGTACCACCACCATCTGGCAATTCTGTGTTTTGAAGAAACTGAGGTCACAAGACTCTTGTCTTGTTTTCTTGGCGTATTCACATGAACACTCAGAATTCCCCTCATGTGACTCCATTCTTGGGCTGTGTTCCAACATAATGGGATCCCAAATTGGGCCGCCTACCAGTTGGAGGCATTGCAGTGGAAGCCTAGGTGATTTCAGATTAGAATGTTAGTATTGTGTCTGTTTGGTAAGATTGATCACTTCCATTGAATTGTAATCACTGTGTAGCCCAGGCTAACCTTGAACTTGCAATTCTCTTGCCTATGAAATGCTGGCTGGGATTCCAGGTTCATGCCATCACACCCAACTCATTTAACTATGAGCCATAGGACCTCCATAGAGGGGCAGGAGTAAGACAGAGTGTTTGGGGAGAGAGGGAGAGAGAGTTGAAGGAGGCAGTGAAGAAGGTATCAGGCATCCTCAGCCCCCTCAAACAATGAAAGGTTGGAGTTCTGTTTATTCCAGCAGGAAGGAGAAATCAGCCTGGGGTGACTGTGCTCATCCAAGTTCAAGTAGGAGAGATGGGAATTTTCTTCTTTTAAAAATTCCTTTACAAGTTCATACCTCTGTACAGCAAATTTAGTCTTATTGACTCCCCTAACCCTCTTTCCTCTCCCTCGCCCACTGAAACACTTCTTCCCAACCATTTCCCTACCTTTCACACCTGTGTGTGTGTCTGTCTGTGTATCTGTGTGTGTGAGTCTGTGTGTGTGTGAGTCTGTCTGTCTGTGTGTGTCTCTGTGTCTGTCTGTCTGTGTATCTGTGTGTGAGAGTCTGTGTGTGTGTCTGTGTCTGTCTGTGTATCTGTGTGTGAGAGTCATGTGTGTATGTGTGTCTGTGTCTGTCTGTCTGTGTATCTGTGTGTGTGTCTGTTTGTGTTTCCCAATGAGTTTGAAAAGAATTCCTTATGTTAGCACTGGGTGGTAGTGGGCGTTATTTACTGGAATCTGGGCAGTTTGTCAGTGGTCATATTCAAAATGTCAAATATCAATGGTCACTGACAAAATGACACCCTTTCTTCAGTTGCCACTACCTGCCAATAGTCAGTCATGGAAGCTGTGGACCTCATGAGCTTCTCCCTCGTCCATGATGAAATGTTGACCAGTCTGATGTTGTGCCTATAGCCATAGCTGCTGTGATGTTCATGAGCCCATAAGTACAGTGGCTGTATCATGTCTAGACACACAGACACAGATAGACAGACAGACAGACAGACAGACACACACACACACACACACATCTACAACACTCTTCCCACCTCCCCCTTATTGTGCTCTCTGAACCTTCAAAGCAGATAATAGATGTCCCAGTTAGGGCCAAACCCTCAAAAGCCACTGAACGGCAGCTTTGGACCAGTGAACGAGTCTCTGCGTTAACCACTGCTTACTGTGAAACTGAGCTTCTCTGACAACGGCTGAGAACAGCACAGCACTAACCTATAGACATAAACCTATAGACATACTCAGACAGTTGTGTGACTCCTGGCCATTTACCCAAACCACAGTAGTAGGTCCCCTCTTAGGGGGACCTTCCCAGTCCTGGGCACTTATCACGGTGCACAATATGAGACATGAGCTCTATCCTGCAAGCAGGCCTGTAGTCTGATGCGAAAGTGGTTAATCTCACCCATTACAGTCATGCCGCTATAGCACCAGCCTTGGATTTTCTATAGGAAAGACCAGTCTGTGAAATCTGTAGACAGAAGGTGGAGAGAAGGGTTGGAAAAAGCTGGCAGCTGTCATTCTTGCCAATTTGAGTAGTGGACAATAAGAGTGAGGAGCGGGGCAAAGGAAGTCTGGGTACGACCCACGAGGACAAGGAATATAGCCTGGTCTCTTCGTAGGGTGTGAGCCATCACTACCGCCATCATTAGGAAGAAGGTAGTTGTGAGAGCCTGCTCTGTGGATGGCGCCACGTGCTCAATGTCTTACCCACTATCTCACTTTTATTCTCAATGTCACCGGGTGAGATACGTCCTGCAGTTGTCTTATAGAGGTCCTAGACCCCAGCTGTATAGGGGAAGAAGGAAGGGACGATATCAGAGCAAGGCAGGCCATGAGGAAAACATTTGGGACTCTGCTGAGAACCTCCCACGTGTGTATGACTGCCCTTTCCTCTCCTGTTGCTGTGGGACTGATGTTAACTGGAAGAGGTGAACACGTGATTGCTTCCCCTAGAAGGGCACCCAGAGTAGACCAAAGAAAGTTCCATGGCGTCTAGCTTGGTGAGCAGATGACTTTGACGTGACCCCTTCCAGCAGCAAGGGCGACTCAAAAGGAGCTGCGTCAGCAAAAAACCCTTTCTAGCAGTGGGGGACAGCTCACAGAAGCTGCCGCATGCCTGGAGCTCCCGGTACAACCTGTGGGCTGCTCCACCGGAGTCTCCACTCTGGAACAGCTGCTGACGCTGTCATTGCCATAGGGACGAGACTTGTGAGTCCTGCAATTTTCTGGGTTTTCTGAACTTTGTAGGTATCTTTAGCTTCTTGAACCTGTGGAGCCTTCCTCCTCTCTCCAGGAGGGAATATTCAATTGGGAGGAACTAGCTACACAACAGTAGTTAGCATTCAAGGCAGAAGGGCCTCAGCCGTGGAACAGGAGCATCTCAGTG
Source organism: Myodes glareolus (assembly GCF_982192425.1). NCBI lineage: Eukaryota > Metazoa > Chordata > Mammalia > Rodentia > Cricetidae > Myodes > Myodes glareolus. The sequence goes on from NC_142043.1 coordinate 49,170,703, forward strand.
CTTAGAGGCGAAACCATTTAGTGGTGGCCACATCACTATTCCAAACCGAGGCTGGGCCTGGTACCCAAAGGAGAGAGCTAACACCGGGACTTGTCCTCTGACCTCCACGCTTGAGCCCCCACCCAACACACACACACACACACACACACACACACACACACACACACACACACACACAGAGAGAGAGAGAGAGAGAGAGAGAGAGAGAGAGATTTTTAAAAATAGCGCCAGAAAGTCTCCTGTGTCACCTCCCCCCTTCATCAGGGTTTACAGGTATGTGTATGTGGCCACACCTGGCTTTCTATGTAGGTGCCGGGGATCCGAACTCAGGTCCTGATGCATGAACATCAAGTCTTCTTATTTATCTCTCCATCCCCAACCTCCTTTAAAGCAGGGCCTTTCTTTGTTCTGGAACTCACCAATTAGGCTAGTCACTAATTATCTAGTCAGCCAGCTCCAGGGGGCCTCCTGACCCTGTCTCCACAACAGAGAGATAACAACTGATGGTCACCACTCCTGGCCCAGGGAGGTGGTGACACACTTCTTTAATCCCAGAATTTAGGAGGCAGAGCTCTGTGAGTTCAACACCAGCCTGGTCTACAGAGCAAACTGCAGGACACCCAGGGTTGTTACACAGAGAAGCCCTGTCCTGGAAAACAAAAGCACAGATTGTGGGGCTTGCTCTCGGGTCCTCGTGTTTGCAAAGCAGGCACTTTGCCCACTGAGCTCTCTCTCCGGCTTGATCATGAACCTCTCGTGCTTTTGCATGGTTTGTGTGGTGCTATGGCTCCATGCCTGCTAGGCAGGAGGTTGGAGATTGGAGGCCGGCTTGAAGGAGTGTGTTCTCTCCTGCCATTTGGGTCTAGGTGACTGAATTCAGGTTATGAAGCCTGACAGCAAGCACCTTTACTCATCAAACCATCTTGCTGGCCCTCTGAGGTATTTTCAATCTGTTGCACAGACGGCCATAGGTGACACCGTGGTCCAGGATATCCGGTACTCTCCAGATACCCGAAAACTCCTGCTCCGGCTCAGCGATTCTTACGACAGGTAAATGCTGTGTTTAACCACTTACATGCCAGCACCCAGATTCCCAGCTCTGCTTCAGTTAGGCTGTGTTGTCTCCAGTGCATGGCTGACCTTTCTTTTCTTCTGAGTCAGGGTCTCCCTATATAGCTCTGGCTGTCCTGGAACTCACTCTGTAGACCAGACTGACCTTAAACTCATTGAGATCCACCTGCCTCTGCCACCAGAGTGCTGGGATTAGGGACATCTACCATCATGCCCGGTCCAACCACTTTCTTTTCCATAGGTAGATGTCAAAGGCAGGCTCTCCCTTCCCTCTGCGGAGCCATCTGGGCACAGTTCAGCCTCTTTCCCATTCTGCGAAGGGGGTGATCTGAAAATGCTTATTCTGAACCTGCTGTTTGTGCTCGAGGTCCTTTCTGGAGACCCTGAGGGTGAACACAGAACCTCTGCCTCGAATGGAAAAGACAGGGAAGGTGAAAGGACTCATTCTCACTCTCAGAGGAGAGCCTGAGGGGCAGACACCCCACTATGACTTCTACTCCCGGTACTTTGCACCATGGGTTGGTTTGCCTGAAGACCCCGTGACAGGTACTCTTTACTTACTATCAGAGGTGACTTAACCAGGGAAGGGGAGAGTACAAATAGCTACCCACTGTGAGCGCTTGGTGCTAAGATGTGACAGCATCCAGAACCACCTGAGAGGTGGGGCTCTGGGCACAACTCTGAGGGGTTACCTTGACTATGTTCATCCAACTGGGATCCTGGCTAGCGAATAGGGAAGGAAAGGGTTTATTTGGCTTACACTTCCACAGTGCAGTCCATCACTGGAGGTCAGGACAGGAACTCAAACAGGGCAGGAACCTGGAGTCAGGAGCTGATGCAGAAGACATGGAGGGGAGCTGCTTATGGGCTTGCTCCTCATGGCTTGCTCAGCCTGCTTTCTTATAGAACCCGGGATCACCAGCCCAGGTATGGCACCACCTACAATGGGCTGGGCCCTCCCTACTAATTGAGAAAATCCCTTACAGCCAGAGCTTGTGGAGGCTTTTTCTCCACTGAGGTTCTCTCTAGTGACTCTAGCTTGTGTCTCGTTGTCATAACCTGGCCAGCACACTATGGCCGCATGCATGCACACAGCTGCTTCCCTGAGACTGACAAGCAGTGCGCTTTGTGTGTATTATTTTCTGGAAGGTGAAGGCCTTTGTATTAGCTAGGGTAGAGTGGCACCGAGGGCCCTGGGACTTGGGGAGCTTTCAGTGCCCAGTCCTGGATAAAGCAGACTGTTGAGGTTACCATACTTAGATATCCCATGATGCTCAGTAAGCTTGCCCGGTGGGTGAGAAGAGAGAACTTCCTTCTTTTTCTTTTTTCCTTCCTAAAGACTTTCGGCCAGTTATAAATAAGTTACGACTTTTTTACTCTCTTCTCCCCACCTCCTGTTATTCAAGACAGGTTTCATATAGCCCAGCCTGATCTCAGACTCCCTTTATAGCTTATAAATCCTCAAAATAGGCTCCAAGAATCCTGATGTAGGACTACAGGCCTTCACCACTATGCCTGGCATGAATGTATACACACACACACACACACACACATATATACACACACATATATGTGCCCAGCACACTGAACAACAGCAAACCCTGGTGAAAGGAATGCTCTTTTTGTCCACAAAGCCCTACAAGGCTGACCCTGTGTCTGACTTCCTTTTCTAGCGTATGTGCTCTAGAAAGAAGACACTATGTTCCCTGAAAATTATAGAAAGATGTATACGAAGGTCCTGAATTTCCTATCAAGAGCTGACAATGCTCCCTGGAGAGGTGACTGAGTTGTTAAGAGCAGATGCTGCTCTCACAGAGGACCCGAGTTCAATTCCCAGAGTTTATGTTAGGTGGCTCCCCACTGCCTCTAACTCCAGCTCCAGGGGAAAGAGCTGACAAGGAATGGTAGAGTCAAATGAAAGACCAAAGACAGGTATGGCAGTCCACACCTGTTATCCCAGCACTTGGGAAGCAGAGGCAGAAGACTCGGGAGTTCAAGAGCAGCCTCAACTTCATAGAGAATTCCAGCCAGCTCGAGCTCCATGGAAACAAGCAAGCAAATCCCTGGAGTCTAATCCTCCAGAAGCAGTAAGACATGGTAGACAAGTTGGGAAAGCTGATTCCTAAGCCCTGCCTTCCTATCCTTACTGCAGACTCTGCTGTGGCCCGGCCCCGCTGACTTTAGGATTAGATCCTCTAAGGTTTAGTCGACTGGCTAGGTGACTTATCACTTAACACAACCAGGGACACACACTTCCATCTTCTTTGCCTGTTCTCATAGCGCCTTACTTTTCAGGAGCTGCACACACTGTTCTGAGCAGTTACTGGTCCCAGCAGCTTGGGAAGAGAGAAATGCGAGGTAGGACGGTCACTTCCCTCTCCCCTCCTCGTTGGGTGCCTGGGTGTTAAACTCAGGGCTTTGCAAATACTCAACCGTAGAGTCCTAGTCCCTCCATTAACTATTTGGGACAGGGTCTTGCTATGTAGACCAGGCTGGTCTCCAGTTTACACAGACCCCCTAAGGGCTGGGATTGCAAAAATACTATGCCCAGCTCAAATTTCTCATTTGCCTCGTTTTAGGCCCCTATCTATTCTCATGTGCACTAGCTCCTTAAAAATGTAATAAGAGCTGAACTGGTCGGTAGTGGTGCACGCCTTTAATCCTAGAGGCAGAGACAGTCGGATATCTGAGTTTGAGACCAGCTTGGCCTATGGAGCTAGTTCCTGGACAACAGCCGGGGTTACACAGGGAAACCCTGTCTCATTAAATAAATAAATAAATAAATAAATAAATAAATAAATAAATGGTAGCTCTTATGTTATCCCTCACGTGAAATATTCCTGAATCATCTTCCCTTCAGTGGCCCCTCTCCCCCCAGCCCTCTCCAGCCCTGCTTCCCCAAACACAGGTATTTCTAATACAGTAAGCACGCTTGATGAGTGTAATTAGCTTGCTATGTAACTTCTGAGATCGATGAGCCCTTTTCTCTCTCCTTGGTGAGTGTAATGTCTTCCTGAGCTCCTAGAAATCTGAGGTCATGCCTTTTGTGGGCCTGGCACATACGATTACTTTAATATGTTATGAGAAAACAAACTCCTTCTGTTTAATTCAGAGCTGAGGTGGGCTCACTAAAAGGCCCAGGAAGGGAAGGACTGGGTAGCATGCACATCAGTTGTGTGTGGACCTCTGGGTCTGCAGGAGGATGGGGTGGAGGTGGGAGGTACTATGGACACCTGAGGAATTTATTCTGGAAACTGGCTTGGGAGGAGTTCCGGGTTTGTAACAATAAATCCTTCCCTGTGTTAATCACAGGGGATGCTCTTAACTGGCCCCACTCTGTGTTCTCTTTAAGCCTTTCAGTGTTCCCGCCGAGGAGGAGAACTGGACATTTCCCTGCGACCTGATGGGCGAGTTGACCTGAAGGGTGGCGCTGCTGTTGTCTTAGAGGGCACGCTGACCGTCTAGAGACGCTTATGCACTTACGCTGGGCTGTGGCCGCCACTAAACATGGTGTTTTCTCTACACTACAAAACAAACCAAAAACTAAACCAACAACAAATGCCCAGAGCTTGCTTCAGCAAACCCACTGACCAGTACCCTCAACTGTGGAGAACAGAAAGGGAAACCATTTGATGGAGGCAGGATAGCATCTCCAGGCTCCTTAGCTGATGAAGGGCTCTGGCCTCTGCCTGTGTGCATTTTCAGGAATCCACAGCAGGCAGCGATGCTGCCACTTCTTTTGATCATGACTGCCAATCAAAGAGATCAAAACGCCTTTAATCCCAGCATTTGGGAGGCAGAAGCAGGACAGCCAGAGCCACACACAGAGAAACCCTGTCTCAGAAAAACCAAAACAAACAAACAAAAAAAACCAAAACAAACAAACAAACAAAAAGCAATCCATTGATAAGAAGTCAGATGAGGCCATTTAAATTTAGGCACGGATACCTGATAGAGTATCTCACAGACATTCAGAAGAGTTAATAGCTGCATAGAAAAGCAATGTTGGTAAAATCCCATCCCTGTGGGCCACATAAACATTTCCTCCCCATTCCCTATGTTTCCAAAGATAAACTGAGGTACAATGCTATCAGAGTTCCCCCAGGGCACCAATGAGCTATTGGTCTTACTTCCAGAGCATAAGTGAGGGGTTACTTACAGAGTGTGGGTGTGGCCTCCTGAAATGTGGCCCCTTGAAAGGCTTTATCCGTCAATGATGATGACTATCCTATAGTGGCAGAGATGGAATCCCTGGGGCCTCAGTCTTTGCTGGCCTGTATCTCCTAGCCCCTTGCTGGGGCCCTTTGCGAGTGCATTGTTTATCACAGGTGGGAAGAAGCTAGATCCTCAGGTGAGGGTCCTGTGACCTCCCCAGCCCTGCAGGGAGGAGAGGGAACAGTTCACTAGCCCAGCTGGGATGAACCTTTGCAAGTGGGCACAGCTGAACTCCTGAAGACTGCAGTTGCTTGTCTCAGTATCATCCTGAGCAACGTGCAGGAAAACATTTCACGATGTAATCGTGCTAGGAAAGGAAACACGGGGAGGCCGAGAACTGTTAGGGAGGTTGGCCTATGATTGGTGGAGTGTTTGGATTTGTGTGGGCTGTAAGGAGAGCAAATTGGAACAGTTCATTTTTTGCGGGGGGACAATGTAAAGGAATTTCAGTGTAGCTAAAAAACAAAACAAAACATAACAACAACAACAACAAAACCCAATGATTTGGGGGCTAGCAAGATGGCTGAGTGAATGAAGCGCTTGTCATTAAGGTTGACAACCTGAATTTGACTTCTGGGACTCAGAAATAGACAGAGAACACACTCTGCACGTTTTCCTCTGACTCACATGCACATAGATGCTGTAGCGTGCACACACCCACACATATATGTGCATATACAAAATAAACAAATAAATGTGATAAAAATAATTTTCTCCATTTTTTTTTTGTCGGGCAAAACCCAGAAAATTAATAGAAGAAAGGATGTATTAGGTGGAGTTAGGGCTTGATGGGTAAACGACTTGCCAGGCAAGCCTTTTGGTCGAGTTTGGGTTCCTGTAATCCACGTAAAAGATGGATGCAGTGTAGAGCTGCTATACTCCCAATACACCTTAGTCAGGATGGGCGAATCCACCCTACCCTTATCCTTCCATCCCCACTATCCCCTCCACCTACCTAGAACCTCACAGACCAACTGTACACACGCACACAGCACAGTGGCAAACACTTAGAGAGACTCGGCCTCAAGCAAAGGTAGCAAGTGAGAACCAGTACTATGGGGATTTGCTACCATCCTGCCAGGCACCGCGGCACACACCTGTAAAGCTGGCGCGAGTGAGGGGAAGGCAGGAGGATCAGAATTTCAAGGTCAGTGGCAGCTATCTCTCTAGCCAATGAATTTGAAGCCAGCCTGAGCTCTCTGAGATCCTGCTTCAAAAACCCAAAACTACAACAAACAAGTTAGACTCTATAGAAAGGACGTGGGAACCCCAGCACAATTGTAAGTCGGGTTCCCTGAGCAGGACTCCTCCTTGCTAGAAAAGCAAAATCACCAGCCCTCTTCTGGACCACCTGTGTCTGGAGTTCTGCAGTCTAGGGCCAGTACTTGGAGCTTTAACAATCAATCCCTCCAGGCGATGGGTTAGTGTGAGGCCCGCCCTGAATTTGGGCTTCCAGATGTGGTGGCCATTTCCCTCTCTCGCTGGACAATCACCTAAGCGGCTCGATGGCATTTAAAAGTGACAGCTCAGATGCTCCCCGCCTGTACCGATGTACTTGCTGCTTAACAGTGCACTTTTTCACGGGTTGGCTTTGTGCTAGCGTCCGGCCCTGTCTGGCAGAGAAAAATTAGCTGTGCTCAGGTGGGAGCTGTTCTGTAATGTGCTAGTAACAAACAGATTAGTTAATCAGCCATGATTTATTCATGATGAATTAATTATGCCTGGGTGTGCACTTCTGATAGCTAAATGGAGCTTTAAAGGCATTATTTTATTAAGTGTGCTGGTGTTAATTGCAGACACAGAAGGATCACTAATTAAACATACAAACTGTGTGCAGCACAAGTTGGGTTGCTGAGGCCACAAAAACAAACAAAACAACTCACCATTTCTTTTTTAAAAAAAAAGGCGAACCAAAACAAACTTTATTTTGTGCAACATTAAAGAGTTCTCTTGGCTTTATTAATTAATCACAGTAATGCCTTTCAGCAGGAATTGGCTCCATACATCCATGTACAGTGCTCTCTGGTTAGTCCTTGTTAAAGGGAACATATTGTTTGGTCACGTGATGCAGTCTGTTTATACTTCCTTCTGTTGGCGATGATTTCCCTGGTTTCCAATTTGGGGCTTTGCATGAAATTGGCATGAACAGGGGACTGGAGAGATGGCTCAGTGGTTAAGAGTGTGTCTGTACAAATCCTGAGAAATGGGGTTTGGATCCCAGCTCGTGTAACAGACTGGGGGTCCCACAAGTAGCTGCTAACTCCAGCTCTGAGGGATCTAGCATGCCCTTCTGGCCTCTGCCTGCACAGGGATGTGCAACCCCATGAGTACACAGACACATAACTAAATAAAAAAAATCAATCTTGAAGAAGCTGTACGCTTGTCTTTGTCTTTTCTAGACTCTCACACGCGTTACCGAGGCACTACCCCTTAGAATGGAATTTCCAAGCCATGGCTTTAACATGTGTGATAGAGACACTGCCAAGCAGCAGCTAAGGTAGGTGAAAGGGCTGGATGTGTGGCTCAGTTGTTGGGGGACTGTCGTACGAATTCTAATTGGTGTTAATAATAAAAACCCAGAGTCCGATATCGGGGGTGAAAGCTGAGAGTTCAGAGAATCAGTGCAGCCAGCCACTAGAGAGATCTTTGACCTCTCCCAAATCCTCAGACTGAAGTGGTGATCCTGTGTCTACCAATCCTCAGACTGCAGCCTCAGACTGCACTGAGTTCCTGTCTCCTTCCGCCTTGTATTCCTCTCTCCACCCATCCATATCACTTCTGTCTCCACCTCCCTAGTGCTGGGATTAAAGGCATGTGACTCCCAGGTGCTGGGACTACCTTTGTGTGAGCTCTGTTTCTCTTTTAGACAGATTCTATCTCATGTAGGCCACGCTGGCCTTAAACTAACAGAGATCCCTCTGCCTCTGTCTGTCTCCCAAGTCCTGGGATTAAGGTGTGAGCCACCTCTCCCTGTCCTCTAGTGGTTTAGCTCTGCATTCTGATCTTCAGGGAAGCTTTATTGGTTAAAACACAAACAAATATCACCACAGAGGACCTGCTTAGCATGTATGGAACCCTATGTTACGTCCCCAGTACCACACTCAAAACTGATGTTGTGCACCCCTGTTATCCCAGCTCTCAGGTAGCTGAGGCAGGAGGATTGGGAGTGCAAGCTCATCTTTGGTCACATAGTGAGTTGGGGGTCAGAGTGGGGTGCGCAAGACTCTGTCTCCAAAAGTATTCATAATAGTAAAATAAAGAGGACTCAGGAAGGGGCTCAGGGGCACAGCACTGACGTAGCTGTGTAAGGCCTTGAGTTCAATCCCTAGTAGGGAAAAAATATGACCTTGGGCCTCTACATGCACACGCAAGGCACAAGTATGCACAAGCATGTACACACACTATAGCATACGTGCATGATCAGAGATGTATATAATGTGAAGAATTTCCTGGTTTTCTTGTAAACACTTTTTATTCATTCGTTTGTTTGTTTGTTTATTTACTATCTTCCTTGAAGGAATGTGTACACGTATGGTGTAACAAGAGGGAAATTTTCATGACCAGATTCATTTTTCCCTCCTGAATATAAATAACCAGTTCCTCTGGCTCTCCATACTGGAAAGAACTGTTTGCCCACCCACTGAAGTTCCATCCTTGTCAGCGGCTGCCCCGCCCCCCAGTGAGTCTCTGCCTACTTGGCTCCACCAGCCCGATTCCTCTCTTTGCGCCAACACACTGTACAGTTACTGTAACTCTACAGCGTCTGTGCTGTGAGATGTCATGAAAATGCGTAAATTAGCTAGATAAACAACATTAAAACAGATAACAGTAAGGGCTGGTGCGACGGCCCAGCAGGGAAAGGCACTTCTACTGTGAGGTAGCTCAGGAGAGTTCAGTCCGCTGTGACGGCTCCTGGTAGAAGCTGGCTCGCACTTGAGTGTGAAAGCTCTTGAAAATCATGTTGGGAATTTGCTTTAGATCGCGCGGAACTTAGAGATGGGGGTGGGGGAAACGTGAAGACCATAGCGGTATTTTGTCATTGGTTAGTCTTCCTTCGCATGTCTTTCTCACTCACCGTGTCAACATTTTTCCACTTTTAGTATAAGAGTCTTACATAACTCTTGCTAGCTTTATTTCCAGGTTTGTGACTTTGTTCAGGTTTATGGTTTATTTTTATTTTATTTGTTTATTTTGAGACAGGCTCTCACAAGGTAGCCCTGGCTGTCCTGGAACCCACTCTGTAGACCAGGCTGGCCTCGAACTCACAGAGGTCAACGTGGGTCTTGCCTCCCAAGTGCTGGGATTAAAGGCCTGTGCAAGACAGGTTTATGGTTTTTAAACATTACAATGGACGTTATTTTAGCAAGGGATGTAGTTCCATTGGTACAGTGCTCAGCGTATGCAGGGCGTACAGTGCTGAGCACATGCAGGGTGCTCAGAAAAACCAGGCAAATAGCTCAAGCCTGTACCCCAGCTCTGGAGAAGCAGAAGCAGAAGGAACAGAGGCTCAAGATTATCTTTGAGTACGTGAGTCCGAGGCCAGTTTGAGATACACGAGACCTCATTTCAAAAATCAAAGTAAGTACCATCGTTACCAGACACATGGATCATCATCACAGAGGGTTGAGAAGACTCAGCCCACTGAGCCAGGAACCAAAAACATGTAAATGTCAACTTCCAAGGACTTTGTGGGTTCCTATCCATGCTATGCAGGGGAGATGGGCCACATGCTCTGTTTTGCAGCCTTGCATGGTTTGGAGGGCAACGGTGTTCCTTAGCTTTCAGTCCTCTGGAATGGTGCCTAGGACTCACTGTGTCCTGATGCTTCTTAACACTCTGGGGAGGCCAGAGTGGCTGTGACTAGTGATGCGTGGTCTGTGACTTTGGGTAGTAGCCAGTTGAGGTTATTGCAATACCGCTGGGTCAGGTTATTTTAAGGTACAATAGACAGTTTGTGAATTTCACCAGCCAACTGGAGGCTCTCCCCAGCTAAAGTCATGATTTCAGCATAAAAGACGGGCTAAGTTAAAAGCCAGCACCTGTTCTTCTAAAATTGCTTTTCTGCAGGTACCAGCCCCAGAGGGTCGGCAGATGGTTTTGTGTTTCGAAGCCTGACCTCAGCAGCCCTTCATCAATCTTGAGCTGGTTGACTCTCTCAGGCTTCCCAGGGTACCAGAGATATCTTTGATGTAGTTACTACCTGAAGACCAATTAATTAGCCCACACTGATTCTGTTCCATTTTCCTAACAAAGCTAGGAAGCCCTGGCTCAGCCTGCCTGGGGCAGCTTTATGCATGTTCATTAATTACTGTCACACAAGACATGGGCACTTCTAGAAGATGGAGGAGAAAGCATCTTTCTGTACCTTGGAGCTGGTGCCCTCCAAGGCCTGCAGCTAAAACCCCTGTGCCGAAGGCTATGCCATAGGGCTCCCCATATTTAAAAATGTCCATCCAAAGCATTGGACCTACCAGCCATGCTTCCCATCCCACCCCATCCCACCATGGCTGCCGGGTTCTTAGGAGGGAATAGCTACCTAGCACTCTTTAAACGGTTTTTCCTTTTAGATTTATTTTATATGCATGAGTGTGTACCACATGAGTGCCTGGGAGTTACAGGTGACTCTGAGCCATCGTGGGTAGTCGGAATTGAACCCAGGTTCTCTGCGGGCGAGAGCAACAAGTATTCAACCACTGAGCCCTCTCTGCAGCACCTAACTCTTGGTTTGTTAAAAGTAGGAGCTTCACTTACTTTGAGTTTGGAGTCAAAAGGTTTGCACTGTTTTCTTCTTTCCTTACATTTATTTCTATGTCTGTGTGCCTGTGTGTGTGCGCACGCGTGCGCGCTTACATACATACCACCATGCACACACGGAAGAGGTTCGGGGACAACCTACAGAAGCTGGCTCTTTCTTTCCATCAGGTGGGTCCTGGGGAGGCTTGGGGGCAGGGTGACGGGCACCTTTATCCACAGACTCATCTTGCAGGCTGTGATACTCTTCTGTGACATGAGGTGATCGATTAGCTGGCTTTTCTGGGAGAATGGTGTTGGGGCACTCACTGTGTCTCCCTATGTGAGGCTCTTCTCCCCTTCACTCGGCTCCCTCCCTCCCTCTCACTCACTCTCTCTCTCTCTCCTCCTGTGTATGTGTGTGTGTGTGTGTGTGTGTCTATGTGTCTATGTGTGTATTCTTTTCTCTCTTCCTCTCTCTCATCCCCCCACCCTGTGGATTTTTCTGTGCCACCCTGGCTGTCCTGGAACTTGATTTGTAGACCAGGCTGGCTTCAAACTCAAGAGATTCACCCACTTCTGCCTTCCAAGTACTGGAATTAAAGGAGTGTGTTGTTGTAGGAGGCTGCTTGTTTGTTCTCAGCCGCTTAGATTAGAAATAACCACACAGAAACTGTATTAATTAAATCACTGCTTGGCCTTTTAGCTCTAGCTTCTTCTTGGCTAGCTCTTACATCTTAATTTAACCCATTTTCATTATTTTCTATTTACAGGTAAGGTTTCTGGTGGCTCCATGGTGACTCACTAACTCCGCCTTCTTTCTCACACCATTCAGTTTAGTTTTCCTGGCTTAGTTCTGTTCTATCCTATCAGGCCAAGCCAGTTTCTTTATTAACCAATGGTATTCACAGCTTACAGAGGGGAATCCATCACCTTCCCTTTTCTGATTAAATAAAAGGGAAGGTTTTAACTTTAATACAGAAAAATTACTTATAACAAAACAGGTATCAAGCAAGAATTACAGTTATTTATATCTGTTTTAACTTTTATCATATATAAGGAAAACTATAACTATAACTATTTATTCTTCAACACCATCAACGACCCCCAAAAGGATATATTACCTAAGTAAATAGGAAGTGCATTGTAAGCAATTTCCAAATTCTAGAATTGACAGAGACATCTCACTGCCTGGACAGTCATCCAAAGTTCTTCTGTAACACTGAGGCATCCATCTTCAGCCTATAGGACCATAGTATCTGTCAGACTTTTCCATGAAGCAGGAAATTTGAAGATCTGTTCTTCCTTGTAATGGCAGTGTGTCAGTCACTTTCTTCTATGTCCTGCAGAATGTCTGGCAGACTCTTTCATGAAGCAGGAACCCTGAAGGGCCATCTCAGCTTTCGGCAAGTTCAGCAGTCATTTCTCTGTGGGTCCTGCATGTCCAGTTTTTACAGCATACGATCAAGCAGTCCAGGCAAGAGCAATTTCTTGCCCAAATGGTTAGCAAACTCCCCAAGGAGCCTCTTCGATGCCCATCGTCCTCTTGAAGTAGATTGGTACTCCCAGGAACAGATGTGGCTCATTGTCATGAAAAGTCCTAAGTTCTTAACCATTTTAAATGCCATAGTCTGTAGTCTTTGAAAGGTTTGAAGAATACCTATCCATCTGAAATACATCTCTGTACATCTAGAAAATCTAACTAACATGACTACAAGCTTGACTATTATAAATGATTATCTATTAACCTATATTTCTTAATTATACATTACATTTTTAAATGATATGCACAAACTCAATACCTTAACCAAGAGCAGAAATATACATATAACAAAACTGACCTTAAATGTGTATCAATAAATCAAGATCCATACCAATGCAAAGTATTCATCTCTATAGCATATCCCCCTTTAAATGTAAACAAACATTTATAATCAATTATTTAGGGAATTTGGGCATAGTTTTCTCCAAACTGCTTCCCGTTTTTTGTTGGACAAAGTATTTTTGGGGGTGTTCATGGTGACCTTTTGGGGGGTCTTGTTCCATCAAAGCACATTAGTCTGGAAAAATTCCAAACGTTTTCATCCTCTGTAGAAACAAAAGAAGATCCTCTTTTCCAAAGCAACATAGCCTTAGACTCAAATTTGGAAGACAAAATACCTTTAAAGTCTATATGGTAGACAACTGCATCCATATAAAAACCTGAGAGAGCTTTGGAAGTAATTCTATACACAAAGGAACAGAATTAAGCACGGCTTCTTGGTAGCAGCATTTTCTTGGGTGGGTTCTATTTGCTAGATGCAAGTGTGTCTCATTTAAGAGAAGCTTCCTAACTCAGCTTTTGCTGCAAAAACCTTGCAGCCCTTTTAAGAGACTCTGCCACCAAATGCTTAAATGGTGTTTATGAGTAGCTGACAGCATACTTCTTGGTGATGGGAGGGACCTTGAAACTCCATAGAGCTGTGGCAATAAACATGGCTCCTGCCAGCACCTCTGCTGTGAGGCTAGACTCTCAGAACATTAAGGAATGGGGTGGATCCAGCCATCAAAGCCACGACTTTAATCCTAGCCATCTCACTTAGCAAATTAAAGACTCATGTGGTCAGAAAAAGAGAGATACAATAAAGATAGTTTCAGAAGAAAAAGCCTCTAAACAGTTTACAGTACATTTAAAAATGTATGTAGGCTTGAGAGAGATAAGAAAAAGGATAAAATCCTTAAAATAAAAAAGAAAGAGAGTAGTTGGGTGTGGTGGCGCACAGCCTTCATCTCAACACTTTTGAGGCAGAGGCAGGCAGATCTTTGTGAGTTCAAGGACAACCTAGCCTACACAGTGAGTGCAATAACAGCCGAAGATACACAGAAAAGCCTAGTCTCATAAAACCAAAAATTAAAATTAAAAGAAATAATTTAAAATAAAGCCATGTAAAGATGGAAAATACACAGAGAATCTGGATACTGTTTGTTATTGTGTTGTCTTTGAATGGTTTGATGGCTGAGAAAGGAACAACGTCTGTTAAAAGACATTTGATTACAAATGCTGCTGGATTAATACAACATATATATTTTGAAAATGCTTTGGCTTCAAAATTTAAGTTAAAAGATGTTACTTTGGAGAAGAGGTTTTACTTTTATTTCCACAGGAAATGAAAGACTGTGGATTTATTCTGGGTTAAGAAAAGTCAGATTTGATCAAGGAAGACCCCCCCCCCCCAAAGAATCTCTGATAGGAACGGATGGCCCAGATGATCCAACATTTCGGAGAACCTTTATTGGAGTTTCCTCTGAGTTCTACATACAGAACAGTCTCAAGACTGTTGACTGAGATGATCAAGTCTCACAGAATATTCCAATCAGGACTTGATCGTAATTCTAAATTTTCTTTAGGTTCCTATAAGATTATCAATGCCCCCAATCAGCAGAAAGTACCCTAGAAAACTATGCCCACCTTCCCAAAAAATGGATTATGGGTATTTGTCTTTGTTTAGAGTGGAGATTACAAGTTGCTATGGATAATGGTCAGGAAGAAAGCTAAACAAAGAAGATTAGATTCAGAGTTCTTATTTTGAAAAAAAAGGAGGGGAGAAATGCTGTGGGACAATGATCTTGTAACTTGTAAAGATTTATCAGTTGTATTGTTTTAATAAAATGCTGACTGGCCAGTAGCCAGGCAGGAAATATAGGTGGGGTAATGAGAAGAGGAGAATTCTGGGAAGAGGAAAGGTCAGTCTGCAGTTGAGACACAGAAGAAGCAAGATGAGGAGGATGCCTCACTGATCAAAGGTACCAAGCCACGTGGCTAACACAGACAAGAATTATGAGTTAGTATAAGTTACAAGAGTTAATAAGAAGCCTGAGCTAATAGGCCAATCAGTTTATGATTAACATAGACCTCTGTGTGTTTCTTTGGGACTGAATGGCTGCGGGAATGGGTGGGACAGAAACCTCTGCCAACAGTGTGTCATCACTGCACAGCAGTATTTTTCTAGACTTCAGTAACTGTTTTTAAGACAGGTCTCATGTAGCCCCCTTCTGGCCTTGAACTTGCATGTAATTGACGATGACTCCTGATCCTTCTGCTTCCAGCTCTCAAGTACTAGAATTACAGGTTCATTCCACCATGTCTGACCATCTTGATGAGTCTTTGTTTTGAGACAGGTTCTCATAGTATATGCCCCTTGTGGGTCACCATACCTGACACTTGGAGTCATTTATTTCTTTGTCTCCAATCTTCGATCTTCTAAGCTAGGACTAAATTGGGAAGGGCCTGGGGCCTTGTTTGAGATTTGCTGTTAGGATGCTGAGAACTGACTAAGACAAAAATAATAGCATAGCATCATGGCGCCCTTTGAAAGGCAGTCTTGTTATGTTGCTCAAGCTGGCCCAGAGCTCCTGGATTCTGTCTCCTAAATTGCAAGGACTATAGGCCTGCACCCCCAAGTCCAGGTCTCTTGTTAAAGACCAGATTTTTTTTTTGAGTTTTTTTGACGCAAGGTTTCCCTGTGTAACAGCTCTGGCTATCCTGGAACTCTATTTGTAGACCAGGCTGGCCTTGAACTCACAGAGACCCGCCTGACTCTACCTCCCAAGGGGTGGATTAAAGGCATGTGCCACCAGCACCCGGCAAGACCTGCTTCTTCTCTACCAAGAAGTCCTGGTGGTGCAGGGCTATACAGTGTCAGCTACTCCGGAGGCCAAGGTAAGAGGATTGCAAGCTCTTATGACCAGCCTGGCGACAACAGGATTTAGCAAGTATGAGGCCCTAAACCAGCAGTTCTCAACCTAATGAGTCAATCCCTTTGGGGTCCAAAGACTTTCACAGGGGTCACTTAAGACCATCGAAAAACACAGATACAGTACAGTTCATAACAGTTGCAAAATTACGTTATGAATTAGTAACAAAAAATAATTTTATGGTTGGGGGTCACCACAACCATAATATAGTGAGGAACTATATTAAAGGGTCACAGCATTAGGAAGGTTGGGAACCACTGCCCTAGATACAATCACCAGTACTGGCATAGGGTTAGGGTGAGGACAATAACCAAAGGAGTTGGACATGGTGGCACGTGCCTGTAGCCTCTGCACTCAGGAAGCAGGCACAGGAGAGTTTCAAGCTTCAATCCATCCTGGCCTAGATAAACCAAAACAACAAGCAACAACCACAGAAACAAACTAACAATAAACCCTTCTGTGCACTAAAGTTCCTGAGGAGGAAAAAACCCTATATAAAAACAAAACAAAACAAAAACAACAACAACAACCAAAAAAACCCCTGAAAACAAGAAAAATAGGCCCTGTGTTAAGTGCACTTAGAAAGTTAAAAATGCAGAGCCAAGCTGCCTACTTCTGTGTGTAGCCTAACAGCCTCGTGACTAGGAGGTCCTCTTTAATGATATATAAACAGATCCATAGCTTCTACCAACCTGAAAGCTAAGAGAGTCCTCAGGTATCTGAGGCCTACAGCAGAGGGTTCCTTAATTTACTGTAACCCACCTGATGGTCTCACCAAGGTATTTTGAAGATGTCTGGACCTACGTATTCGTCATTTTGTTCTGTTACTGTAAAAACTTTGTGAAAGGGCTGGGAGAGATAGCTCCGTAGTTAACAACACTTGGTGTTCTCGCCAGTCGTGTGGTGCACGACTTTAATCCCGGCATTTTGGGAGGCAGAGGCAGACAGACTTCTGGGTCTGAGGCCAGCCTGGTCTACATAGTGAGTGCTGGGACAGCCAGGGCTACACACAAAGAGAAGCCCTGTCTCAAAAAAAAAAAAAAATGAACAACAACAACCACAAAAGCAGTGCTTGCCCCTCTCATCCGGCACCCACATGATAGCTCACAGCCATCGATCCCTTCAGTTGCAGAGTCTTGAATGCCTTATGTCCACCTCAGGCATAGTATACATATGCTGTTCATACACACATGCAGAAAAAACACTAATGCACATAAAATAAAATATGTAAAGCAACAACAAGAACAAAAAACCTTCATGAGGTTTTGTTTCTGTTGTTTAGACAGAGTTTCTCTGTGTAGCCCTGGCTGTCCTGATACTTGCCTGTGGACCAGGCTGACCTTGAACTCGCAGAGATCTTTCTGCCTCTGCTTCCCACAAACCAGATCAAAGGCGCTTGCTGCCGCAGCCCCACCTGGCTTCCTTCATGAAGTTATTAACCAAATAGGTATTTGAGATAACCTGAATCTGTGTTTCTGGGCCATAACCATTCTTATTTGGCTCCAGAACAAACCCATCCCTTATTATCTTTGAAGTTAGAGCTGTGCTTTTTTGTATGTCGGCATCTTAAAAATGGACTTTTAGGGACTGGAAAGATGATGGCTTGGCAGTTAAGAGCACCGGCCGCTCTTCCAGAGAACCTGGGTTCAATTCCCAGCACCCACATGACAACTCACAACTGTCTGTAACTCCAGCTCCAGGGCACATGACATCCTCACACAGACATGCATGTAAGTAAAACACCAAAGCATATAAAGAAAAATAAATAAATAAATAAATAAATAAATAACTCATTACAAAATTTTTTAAATTGATTTTTATTGAGCTCTACATTTTTCTCTGCTCCCCTCCCCGCTTCAACCCTCTCCCAAGGTTCCCATGCTCCCAATTTACTCAGGAGATCTTGTCTTTTTCTCAGGAAAATTTTAAAGTTTACTTTTGGTAACACGGCAGATGCGCTCTTGGTAGTGCATGATTCACTTTTTAATTTTTGTTTCAAACGTGCCCCCCCCCCCAGCTCCATGTCCAATCACGCACTTTCAACAGTTATCAACCCACAGCCAACTTTGTTTCCTATACTCCCAAAGTGAAACGTTCTGTCTCTTTGCGGGGGCTCACTGGGCTCACCCTGCAAACCCACGTCCTGGTGCCTGCGTGGTGTTCGCCGGGCTGTCTCCCACTCCACTCTTGAGGACGGAAGCTTGAGAACACTTTAGCGGCGCGCTCTATTTTGCTTGATGGGAGAAATTCAAGGCGTCCTGGTGGCCAGCAGGACAAAAGCGCAGCTGTGCCGGGCTGTCCCCAAACTAGGGCATCTGTGGAGACCGCCTTCCAGTTTCTCTCAAATTCTGGGAGAGTTTTAATTGCGTCACCAGCCAGCCTCACTTGAACGTCCCAGGAACAATTGTGGGCGCTGGGCTGTGGTGGGGAAAGAGTGACAGCCTAGATTTGCATAAGCATGTATCCTAATTAGAATGTCAAAAGTTGGTGGCACAGAAGTGTCGCGGTGCTCTGACTTCCGATCATTTTAATTTCCTTCAATTTCCCATCATTACAACTGTCTCCGGCCTATTTCGAGCTCTCTTTCTTTCCAAAGACAAAACAGGGGCACTGGTAACTGGAGGGGCTGAACTCTGAGGCAATTCCTCTGCAACTTTGTTTCTCTGCAAACTGGCAGTAGCACAAATATTTAGATTCACAGCTGCTATCAGAAGCAAACACCCTGCTCTGAATTTAGAAATTCACTCTGCGCCCAGCAGGCGAGGGATGGGGAGCATCCACTCATCTTCAGGTTGTCTGTCCCACGTGGGGGAAAAAAAAAAGTAGCATCTTGGAATAGTCGCTGTGATTTTAATATCTGGCAGGAATAATTGTTTAGATATACTCATCAATGCATAGTGTCTTAAACCGTGTGTTGAGTGTCTGTGGCCATACCATATGAAGTACAAAGGGGCTGAGAAGAAACAGAACTCTGGGTCTCAGGCAGAGAACCGCCCTGACCTATTTGAGGCGTCTTAAGCACGCATCAGTGATTCCCGAGTCTGTTTTCTGGGGTCCCTGTTTAATCAGGCATTCTCTATTTTTCCGCCCTCATTCCCTCTCTGCAGCAGGAGGCCACCTTGTTAATGAGTTGAGGGTGGGAGCGTCCCTAATCTCCTGGGGATGCTTCAGGCCCCAGAGTGAGATAAGAGGGTGACTCCAGCACCAAGGGACGGGGGACCTGACTGGCCTCTCCCCTGCAGCATATGGGAAACCTGCCTGCCAGGACTCAAGTTCCGGCAGCAGCCATTAGCAGAGAGGCCTTCCCTGCTGGGAACACGCCCTGCAAAGTCAAGAGCTGACAGCATTGCCAGGAGAGGCCAAGGCGGTTCTTAGACTAGATAGCATCTGGCAAGCTATGCCAATCGTAAATCAATGGCCCTCCCTGGGTGGGTTAATTTTATGGTTATTTGCACAAACTTACTTCTCCTAATGGGCAGGGAGGACCTCAGAGCATCGTCTTATTGTTCTGGTGGGGTGTGATGTCTTGGTAGTCCACGGACTGTTTCTTAGGGGTTAGTGCTGGAGCCTGGCTGTAAGGCTAAAGAGGATCGATGGGCTTGCTGGCCACTACACAAGTTCCAGGTTCCGTTTGAGACCTTGTCTCAAAAGGATAAGGGAGAGCGTGACAGAGTAGGACACTCATGTGTCTTCCTCTGACCTCCATAGTGTACATATAGGCTCACACACCTGCATACAGACATGTGCATATACCACACATATACTCTGACACACATACACACTAACGCCAAATAAAATGACAGAGGCAGTGGTGGCGCCCACCTCCCTGAGCCGCTGAGAGCATGAAGTAGGGTAATTTATGAAAAGGGCCTGGCTGGGCAGTGGTGGCACATGCCTTTAATTCCCCAGCACTCAGGAGGTAGAGGCAGGTGGGTCTCTGAGAGTTCGAGGTTCGAGGCCAACCTGGTCCTACAAGAGCTAGTTCCAGGACAACCGGGGCTGAGAAACCCTGTCTCAAAAATAAAAAAATAAAAAAAAATTTAAAAAAACCAAAAATCAAAACAAAGAAAGAAAGAAAAGAAAGTGCTTAACATAGTATCTGGATTATTCATGAAGCTTTAAATAAATCTCTATTAGAAATAACAAAATGCCGGGCAGTGGTGGCACAAGACTTTAATACCAGCACTCACGAGGCAGAAGCAGGGGACCTCTATGAATTCAAGGCCAGCCTGGTCCTGCGGAGTGAGTTCCAGAACAGCCAGGGCTACACATAGAAACCCTGTCTTGATAAACTAACTAACTAAATAAATAAATAAAATTTAAAAATTCAGCAAGGGCTGGGGCAATAGCCCTGCTGCTGGGGCTCTTGCCCAGCAGTGCGCATGACCTCGAGAATGACCTGTGCTGGCTGCACATCCGAGCACTCGTTCAAATGGGCGAGTTCACGTGCAATCAAACGTAAAAGAAGAAATAGCAAGTAGCCGGGAGATTGAGATGGCTGGAGCAGCCTAACTGAGAGAGCACATAAAAGTGACGTCGTCAAACTGGGGGTTGACACCGTCCCTCAGAAACTCACACACCTGGAGCACGCAGCAGGTGAAAGCAAAGAAGATCAGAGTTCAGGTCATCCTTGGCTACAAGTGAGTTTGAGGCCAGGCTCAGATACACGAGCTCAGTTTCAAAATACTGCCCCCCCATCTATATTTGAAAAAGGCAGACAAGTTTAAATATACAGGAATGGCAGACTTGAGTGAGCAGCACTGGTTTTTTTAAATATTAAATTTTAACATTCTTCACGCTGGCTCAGTGAGTTAAGGCGCTTGACACAAGCCTGGTGACCTGAGTGTTATTCCCTGGTCCTACGCGGTCGAAGGGAAGAATCCACTCCGGAGCCCTGTCTCCTGACCTCCACGGGTGCACCATGGCCTGTGCACCCAGACACATACAGATGCATAAATGAAACTTTTAAAACTTGGATTTTGGGGACTGGGAAGATGGCTCAGCAGTTAATAGCGCTGCCTGCTTATGCAGAGTACCAGGCACCCACCTGGGGGCTCACAACCTTCCACAACTCCAGTTCCAGGGGATCTAGTGTCCTCATCTGGCCACCTCGGGCCCCAGTCATGCACATGGCGCACACATAAACAGCCAAACACTCACACATATAAACATAGAAGTAAAATCTTTTTTAAAAATTGTTCAAAACCAAATTAGAATCTAGCATTATTAACTTCCTCATTTACCTTTCTTGCTTTTTTTCATTTTAAACCAGAGAAACGAAGCCCTAACTGTCTTGTTATGTTTGATTCACCTTGACACGAATTGGCTAATGTTTTGAAAGCACTTCATGCCAACTGCTGGCTCTTTGAACTGGGCACAGTTACGGCAGTGACTTTGACATGTGGAATATACACCCTGAAGGTGTTAATGGTGATGAGGTTGGGTTCCTTAGCTTAACAGCTTCAAGTAAGAACTGCAGCCAACCAAGCACCCTGCACGGGTTTACTAAACACTCTAGCAAGACCATTATGTGTACACTTAGGCCCTTCCCCAGAGAACTTACAATACACATGGCGCACCAGAAGGAAGCGATGACACCAACTCTAGATTATTCAGTTTTGTTTTTTGTGCCTAGAACAATCCATGGCACATAGCAAATCGATAAATCACCCCTGAGTGCACATCCATGTGAAACAAGCAGGCTGGTATGTCGTTGTCAATGACTACGGGAGGGAGACACTCAGACATCTCCTAAGGGGGTTCCACTTAGCCTTATGACACAGTATCATATTGTTTTAACTTCTTCTTGTTGGAGGGGACTGAGGCATGGCCAGGGAAAAGCCGCACCGGATGGTGAGGATGAACTTCTAGAAGGCCAACTTCAAACTCCAGACACCAGAGTGTCTAGACATTTAGAATAACTTCAGCCAAGGTGCTTACACTGCTGATGGAACAAAGAAACAACGCTAACAAGGTGAATAGACACCCCCTCCCACAACCTGGGAGCGGACATCAGTGGCTGGCCTGGGCTTTTAGTGTGGGCTGGCTGACTCAGGAGCTACTGGCAACCTAGATGGTAATGAGAGCATCCTTTGGGGCAGGCGGCCACCTGCTCACTGGAAAACAGCGGATGTCATGCTTTCAGAGTAGGAACAAAGGCAGCAAGTTTTTGCCCGTGGCTTTTGGAGGACACAGTTTCCCCCTAAGAGGTTGTTAGCAGAAGGAAAAGGAACTGGGTTGCTATGAGAACAGGGACCACTCTCTGGTCTCTTGTTTCCTCGCTTATTTTTGTTCATTCAACCTTTTCTATTTATTATCTATTTATTTATTATCTTTAATTATTTCAATCTTAATTAATTTATTTATGTGTGCATGTGTGTGGAGGTCAGAGGGCAGCTTTCAGGAGTGATCACCTTCCACCATGTGGCTCCAACTCATTAAGCTTGGTAGCAAGTATTTTACCTGTCGAGACTTCTCATTGGCTTTGTGTGTGTGTGTGTGTGTGTGTGTGTGCACGTGTGTGTGCGTGTGTGTGAAACAGGGTCAACCAACTAGGTAGCCCAGGCTATCCTCAAGCTCAGGGCTCCTCCTGGGTCAGCCACCCAAGGGCTGGAATTGCAGAATGGCACACCATGTCCAGCTTCCGACGATGTTTCTTGGGCATCTACTTTGTCCTAGACATACGTCTAGGTGCTGAGGATGTAGTTAAGAGCCACACAGAGGAAGTTCCTGAATCGCAGGAGTTTCTAGACACAAAAGGGAGGAAACAGAACCTCAGAAAGAGCCAGGCATCTGGGGGCATCACACTTGAAGCCGCAGCAGCAACAAGTATGAGCATCAAGCCAGAGGCAAGCTTTGGTAGGGGCAGGGAGGTGACAAGCAAACTTTCGGGGCAGCAGTTAGAAGGTGGAAAGCTGTCAGAGATGAAGCTGTTTATGTTAGAAAAGGATGAGGAAGGCAGCAGGTGGCTTGGTTTGGGAAAGCAGGGGACACGAAATTTCCCTTCAGGAAAGGAGTTGTATTAGGAAAGATGCTCTCAAGACCATGGGAGCTATGATAGGCTTTATGGAGGGAAAGCATGAGGAAAAAGTACAATATATCAGAGACATTGATCCTTAAAACCTGGAGTACCCAGTAGGGAGGCAGAGGCAGGAGAATCTCTGTGAGTTCAAGGTCAGCCCGGTCTACAGAATGAGTTCCAGGATAGGCAAGGCTACCTACCGAGAGAAACCCTTGTCTCAGGAAACCAAAACCAAATCAAATCAAACCAAGCCAAACAAAACCAAACGAAATAAAACAAAAAACAACCAAAAAACCCCATCAAAACAACGCATACAAACAAAAACAAAAGCTGCGGTAACACTTCATTTTGAAAAATTGCTTAAATAGTAAAAGAGAGTCAGGCATGGTGGTGAAAACCTTTAATCCTAGAACTCAGGGGGTAGAGGCAGGCAGATCTCTGAGTTCAAGGCAGCCTGATCTACAAAGCAAGTTCCTGGGCAGCCAGGGAGGTTACGTAGAAGCTCGCCTTGAAAAACAAACAAACAAACGAGTAAGTGAGCCAGCTGTTGTGGACAGTGAGTCAGAAGAGAGTCAGACAAAGGAAACTATCTGGCTTTTCTATACTTTCAAGGTGTGCTGGAAGTTTTACACCGCGTGATTTAGTCTGGTATAGAAGGAGCCTGGAGGGGTCAGGAACTGGGAAGGACAATAAATCAGCACAGCTGGGTGTAACTCTCTGGGGGGATGGTTTGGTGTGTAAGATCGTGTGTATCACAAGTATTGAAGACCTGAGTTCAAATCCCAGCATCACATGGTGTGACTGCATGTCTTTGCAGCCTCAGGGCTACTGTGGGCAAATACAGGGGCACTGTCTGGGGTTTGCTGACTGCCAGTCTAGCTCAAGGATCAGGGCGAGATCCAGCCCCAAAAGAGTAAGAGTAAGATGGAACGGATGTTGTTCATGATTATTCCCAGGGGCGAGGTGAACACCCTCTACCCTCTCCTCCTTCTGTGGCTCCAAAGACAAACCAAGGAACGATTCCCTCATGGTTCACCCTGCTGAACCAGTGATTTTATTAGGCTCACAGAGCAATGCGTGAGAGTGTATGGACAGGAGTGTGGGTGACCTTAGAGCAAACCTACTGAGTGGTCTGCACCCAGTAGGGATGATGATGCTCCATGGCTGTGCTTCCCCCATCTATATACTCTGGCTCCTCCCAGAGACCCTGTGATCTCATTCAGCGAGTGCAGAATTGCATATGTAACTGGTTGGGAGGGGTAGCTGGATACTCAGGTAAGGGTCCCATGACTCCCTTGGTCCCTTCCTGAAAGGGAACATCAACAGTCAGTAAACCCAGTAGTGATGATCTTTATTGATCAGGCCCAGCTGAGCTCCTGAAGATGGTGGCTCTGAGGATAGTCCTCTCCATGAGCAGCACACCAGACACCTTCCCCCAGCTTCTTCTCAGGCGTGGGCACTTCCACCTGCACACACATGTGCATATATGCTGTGCGCAAGCACACATACACACACATGCACACACATACACACAAATAGTAATAAAAATGGCAAAATTTTTAAAAAAAAGTCAGGGCAGGGTCTCACTGTGTAGCCCCTGGCTACACTGGAACACTCCATGTAGATTAGGTTGACCTCAAAAATCACAGAGGTCCACCTGCCTCTGCTTCCTAAGGGCTGGGATTGGAGGTATTCTTCATCTAAAATATAAAGATAATAAACCAGCCTTCTGAAACGCAATAGGGTTCAAAGCACTTTACGAGCAGTCTCATCAGACAGTTTGTGCGGATAGGAAACAGAAGTGACAGCCGGGCGGTGGTGGCGCACACCTTTAATCCCAGCACTCA
Source organism: Myodes glareolus (assembly GCF_982192425.1). NCBI lineage: Eukaryota > Metazoa > Chordata > Mammalia > Rodentia > Cricetidae > Myodes > Myodes glareolus. The sequence goes on from NC_142043.1 coordinate 49,195,321, forward strand.
GGAGTCAGAAGCAGGTGGATCTCTGTGAGTTTGAAGCCAGCCTGGTCTACAGGGTGAGTTCCAGGACAGCTAGCATCTGTTACACAAAGAAACCCTGTATCGAAGAAACAAAACAAAAGAAAACAAAACAAAAGTACAAAATTCAGAGATAGCTTAAGTTCCCTGCAGGTGTGAGTGTCTGTCTGTCTGTCTGTCTATCTCTCTCTTCTCTGGGTCCACCTCCATCCCATGTGCATGCCTCTGTCTCTCTATGTGGGGGAGGAGGACTGCAAACCATTCTATGGGTTATTCACTAGAAATGTGCTTATTAGTAGATCAGTTTATCTAGTTGATTGCCCCAGTCACTCCTCTTGGGTCATTTTCTGAGTGTTAGTATTTTCTGGGCCTTGACCTAGACACTAGGGTTGTCATTTAAGGCTAATCATATTCCTGAAACTTTTATGCCTGACTTTGGGAAGTCTCTGGCAGCTCTCTCTTGCCCCACTCTCGGGTAAGAGGCATAATTAAGTCATCTCACAATTTTAAGGCCCCGCAGATGAAAGGATTCGGCGAACTCGACTCCGTCTCTTAATCCAGCTGTGTACTTTTCCAGCTTCCAAGCCCAGCACTCAGTCCCTGTAATGAAGTCATCTCCTCTAGAAGATGGACGAAGGCCAGGTTCGGGATATAACTGAGCCAGTGGACCGTTTGCCTAAAGTGCCTGAATCTCCGGGTTTGATTGCCAGCACTGCAAACATTGACTGTGCTGGGGCACACCTGTAACCCCAGCTCTTGAGAGGTACGGGTCATCCTCAGCTGGGTAGCAAGTTCACGGGCAGCCTGCAGTACAGAGGATCTTGTCCATAAATAAATAAATAAATAAATAAATAAATAAATAAATAAATAAATAAACCACGTGGAAGGTGCTAGAACAGGCAGGCCTTTGAAAGGGGATACAAAGACTGTTAATGATTACCTAGAAGAGAATTCTGTGCTCCATCCGGTCGACGCAGTGCTGAAGCTGGCAGATTCCTCTCCTCTCAGGGTTCTCAGGAACTTTTCTGTGCCGACTGTTCCATCATGGCTGCTCTGGTGTGGGATAACTGTTCTCTCAGTGTCCTCCAAGACGCATTTGGAAGGTGTGTTACCAGATGCCCATCAAGGCCCTTTATCTTAGCTAAATGGCACAGACGTTGGATCAATTTCGTGTCACATGTAGTTTGTGTGCCAGTCTTTCTTTCTTTCTTTTTCTCTTTATTATATGCTTGTGATTCTCTGGTGGGTGGGCCAAAACCTTACCTAACCTGGATACATGATTTGCAAAACCACATATCTTATTAATGCTTTGGACAGTAATGGGCAGAAGGCACAAATGGGCTGTTTTGCAGGGAGATAATCCACAGGGAATCCCAGAGGGAACTCTTCAAGGGAGAAGGGTGAACTAAATGAATCTTAGGAACAACAGCACTAATAAAGCGGATTTCTGTGAAAACCTTAAAAAGCATAATTGACATTTTGAAGACTGCTGTCCCCCACACGACTGTCAAGACTCAAGAGTGACAGGGCTGAGTGGTCCTGTGCAGAGGTGTCCAACATCTGTCACTCTGAAGATCATTAATGTTCAATCGCATCCCATTGTCTTCAAGTTGTTTGACTTCATTTTGCTGTCAGTGCTTCAGCCGGGGATTAATAAACTATTTATGGGTGGGAGGGCAGGGCTTGAAGTCTGGGTGATGATGGTATTGAGTTGTAGTCTGAGGTGCTGGAGGGGGGAACAAGTCCAAGTTAAAAGGCTCTTGATTTGTGTGAGCTTGTAGATGATTTAACCGAACAAAAATATCTGAGAAGATTGCCGACATACTCATGTTTCAAAAGGAGAGAGAGCTTACTCTGCCCTTCCTGAGATATCCAGAAGGGACTGCTGGATTGGAACCATTTGGAGACTGTTTCTTTGCTTCTTGATTCCTTTGGAACACAAGAAACAAGTTGGGATGAGAGAAAGAAAATTACAGGTTTCTCTGTAAATCTAATAATTGTCCGTGGTGGATTCATGTTTTGTTACTGTTCTTGAGGACAGACAACATACTAGAATATTGAGATCCATTAAGAACTATTTCTGAAACTCACAAATTACTTAGATGGTTCCATTTTGCACATGAAGATACTTTATTGCACTTAAATGCTAAGTAATGAGGTGATTGCTTATCGTTTCAGTGTGTGCCCCACAAACATCAGGGAGCAAGGAAATGGAATAGAGATGCTGAATTAATCTGCCAAGGTCTTGGAACCTGGGAAAGTCAATCACATGATTAGAAAATAGTACATTAGAAAATAGATACATTCGTTATCTTTGACTATGCTGCAAATGGTTTCATTGAAACCTATTTGCAGAGTCCCATTCCAGGCCTGTAAGAATATCAGGACTTCCCAATTTGTCTGAATTGATTTAGTCAGTTAAGTGAAAATGTGAATATTTTGCAATGTAAAATTGCCACTTCTCAACAAAGCAAAAGCTTGCTAGACTTCAGATACACCTCACAATGTCAAAACCAACATCTTCACACAAATGATTTCTACTTAAGCATTTAAAACCCCAGGCTTTATTTTTGATATGTAAGCTGCCCGCTGGTATGGGAGAAGACGGGCCACGCTCTCCCTCCACCCCCACCTTGTTATTCTATTGGGAACAGCCAGGCCAGGCCACTCCAGATGGTGTGTTAGCGTTGGACATAGCTTTGGAGAAACTTCAACAGACGAAGGCAGTAATGTCAGGATTTTGCTGTGCGTCGCCCTCCCTCCCCCCTGCAGTTCCCAGGGTAGGAAGGTGCTGAGATGGAAGCGGAGGGACGCCCGCCCACCTGCCACCACCTGTTCCCTCCTTGAGCCCTAGGCTATAAATTCTCCTCCCTCACCGCTTCATCCAGCGCTCTCCGACTTCTAGACATCTATGGGGAGGGGTCCGAGCGGTCTGCTAAGGTTTCATCACCCCGAAAAGCAGTCTCAGGCTGTTCCAGAAAACTGGAAGGGCCTTCTCTCCCACTCGCAGAACCACCCGCAGCAAACAGCAAGGAAGTTTCCTTCTCTTTCAACTTCATGTGGTTGGGGGGGGAAATGACATTTCCCTGAGCATCCCTTCCAACTGCATCTGAGCAAGGGAAGCGACATCAGCCTGGCTACCGAGCAGCACAGAAGCCAGGATCCCACACTGCCCACTGTGCAGACTGCACGTGAGTCACTACGTCTGTGACTTATTCTCTCCCGGGAGCCAAGTAAAGCGGCAGCGTGGATGAAGTCGGCCTGCAAACCCCATGGCTCTCCGGCGGGAGCGCGCGGCGCGCCTCCGTGCGCGGTTGCGGCCGAGCGCCCCGGGCCCGGGCGACTGGAGAGCGCGGCGCGCAGGCGCCTGGCGGCCAACGCGCGCGAGCGGCGCCGCATGCAAGGGCTGAACACGGCGTTCGACAGACTGCGCAGGGTGGTGCCTCAGTGGGGCCAGGACAAGAAGCTGTCCAAGTACGAGACGCTGCAGATGGCGCTCAGCTACATCGTGGCGCTCACGCGCATCCTGGCCGAGGCCGAACGGGACTGGGTGGGGCTGCGCTGCGAGCAGCGGGGTCGAGAACACCCCTACCTCTCCTTTCCGGGTGCCAGGCTGCAGGAGCCTGAGCCCTATGGCCAGAGGCTCTTCGGCTTCCAGCCCGAGCCCTTCCCCATGGCCAGCTAAGCCATAGGGTTTTTAGGGTGGCCTGCGAATCTTAGGGAGAGAAATCAGTCACCTTTCTGGTTAATTTCCTTCGCCTTTCAGACCCGGGGATGGATTCATTTTATTGCCCTCCTTCCTCCGCTTTTCTTGTGTTTCGTAGATATCATGAATGGACATTGTGAATGACTTTGGGCTGCTGTGAAAATAATGCCCTACCACTTTTAGCTTAAGACGGGGCGGGCCTGGGGGGGGGGGTCTAGCTGAGTTGGTAGAGTGCTTGCCTAGCATGCACAAAGGCGTGGGTTCGTGCTCCAGCACTGCTTAGGCAGAGGTTGGTGATCACGCCTGTAATCCTAGCATCATTCGGGAGGGGGAGGAATATACATGGGACCCTGTCTCAAAGAAAACTCCTTTATTGATTGGAATTGGATTGCATTAGACTCATCCTAAGTCATCGGACAAATAGCTGCCTTCTTAAACTTTGCAAGTGAAGTTATATTAAGTGTCTTGCGTATGTTCAGGGCAGCTACTTTGTGTAAACGCATTTATGCTTCGTATATTGTGTGTGCATGCGTCAGGTAGAGTCGGATTTTTATTTTCGGGGGGGAGGGGCCTGGAAGAGTACTTGAACATGAGTGCTCTGTATTTTTTTAACTGTGGACACATTAAAATATAGATTTTGTAAAAATGCAACTGCTGTGTGTTTTAAACTTACATGTTTACTAGATTTCTAGAAACACTCATGACCTGTTGGTGGGGGAGTGATGCTGAGGGCTTCCCCGGTATAGACAGGGTGTGTTTTAGCCCACCACATCTGGTGTGGTGGCATCACCATCATGGCTTGTCAGAAGAGAGCAAGCAATGCATGTAGAATTGGTTTGAACTGGTTTCACAAGTTTGATTAACCACGAACCAACCAACCCTTCATCTAGAGGGGCTGTGGTCAACAGCATGCGTGAATTTGGGAAATACCTGTGCAGAGCTAGGAAAAGCAGGACCCCGAAGTTATCCGTGCACGAGGAGCTTCTCACATGCCAGCAAAAGCAACAGCCCCTAAATACTTTTGATTATGAGTTCCAAAGCCCAACTAGTACACAGTTTTGCGTATTAGATAACTCTGATTAGATAATTAGGACATTGCTATCAAAATTCTTTTCCTAGCTTAGTAGGAGCTGGGGATGTAGCTAGGACCTACCTAGCCAGGCCTTGGGTTCTAGTCTCACTGTGGTATGAAGTGACAGTCTTGGCACTCAGGAGGTAGGGGGAGGAGGGGCAGGAGTTCCCAGTCATCTTTGGCCACATAGTGAGTTTGAGACCAACCTGAGCTACATAAGACTCTGTCTTAAAAAGAAAAATAAAATCCATTGAGGGAACATGTCTATCCTAAAGAAAAGCAAAAACAAAACAAAAACAAAACGTCTGGTTATTGTGGTTTCCGACTGGAAGACTGTGGCCAAGCGCGGGGGTGGGGGGACTCCCTTTCATCTGCTGCTCATTAATAAGAAACCAATGATGACTCCAGACTTTGATTCTTTACTGCTGATTACAGAGTAAAATGCTTAACCTACTGACTCCACACTCTTAGAAGATGCTATATTTTAACACACACACACACACACACACACATACACACACACCAAGAAAAACTAAAAAAAAAAAATGTAGCTAGGTGCAGTGGCCTGTGATCCCAGCACTTGGGAGGCTAGGCTGAAGCTTGAGGAGGCAGAGTTTAAGGCTAGCCTGTACTACTTAGTGAGAACCAAGTCAGCCTGGGCTACAGAGCAAGACTGTCTCAAAAATAAAATAAAACAAAATGTACACGCATCTCAGCCTATCCGTTTTAACAAAAGGCTGTGTGTTTGCAGTTCTCTGCAAGCGTCGAGAATGCTAACTAGTATAATTAGGCAGAAATCAGAGGTGAACGTGTTTTTAACTAATATGCAATTTTTTTGCACTGTACAGATTTTTTATTTAAAAAAAACCCACGATATTAACAACTTTTTAAGCACACTGATGAGCACTGCATTGTCAGGTTTGTAAGGTGCTGCGGTCACTGACTCTCTGAAACACCGATCCACTTCAAGCAAGAAAAGGCAAACTTGTGGCAGAAAGGGCTTCCACAAACACCGGCAGAGCCCAGGTGACCGGTCACCTTAATGGTAAGGTACAAAGTCTTTCAGCTCAGTCGCTAGTGGAGGTACTGCCCATTCAGGTTACCCAAGGACTCTCAGGGGGCTGGAGTCAATTCTGAGGGAATTCGCCTATGTTTTTGGTTTCTCTAGTGTGTGTGTGGGGGGGGGGGGGCTACAGACCCTTGGCCCCTTGACCTTTCTTTGCCTGCCTCAGACCCTTTGCCTGCTGGAGTGAACTGGGCAAAAAACTTGTTTTCCTGTGCCTGCAGCTGCTCTGAGCACGAGACCCTCACGAGTTCCTGATGGCCGGGGAGTGAATTCTGGTGGGTTTTACAGCTGGAAATCCCAAGAGCTGGGGTGTGGCTATCAGTTAAGGATCCTTACAGAAGCTTCCCTGGAGCACAGTAAAGCTGGCATTCTTGTTTCAAGGATGACCGGTGTCCCTGTTTCTCTGTCAGTGTGTACGTTTGTGTGTTTAATCTCCAGCCTAGTTCCCGGCTCGCTTGTACCGTAGTGGTGGTACCGTACTGTAGCGCAAACCGTACTGTAGCACATACTATACCTTAGCGCCTGCACGGCGCTTTACACTCTAGAAGCTTCGAGACACTTCTAGCCTTTCACACATGCGCACACGCAAACCTCTCCAGTCATCCCCTTGATTAGAGACGAAGGACGTCAGAAAGCAACTGCTTTTGCGAATGAAGCTATCTGTGACCTCCGAGGACTCTCGGAAAGGGCTGGTGCGATGACTCAGAGGGAAAAGGCTCTGCCCCACGCTGATGACCTGTGTCCAGTCCCTGGGATGCACGCGGTGGAAGAAGAGCATTGACTCCTGAAAATCGCTCTCTGCCCTCCGTCTCAATGCTGTAGTACACGCGTCCCTCGCCAATAAGTTTTAAGAATTTTGTTTTTGTCTGTTGTTTTTTGTCTTCTGTTTGTTGTTTTTGTCTTTTGTTTTTCGATGCAGAAGGTTTCTCTGTAGCTTTGGAGTCTGTCCTGGAACTAGCTCTTGTAGACCAGGCTTGTCTCGAACTCACAGAGATCCACCTGCCTCTGCCTCCTGAGTGCTGGGATTAAAGGCGTGTGCTACCATCACCCCGCTTGAGAAATTATTTTAAGGAAGACTTTCAACCATTCGTGCTGTGGAGTTCATTTGGAAGGCTTCATTGGAATACCAAGCCAAGACTCCTGGCGTGAGACTGGCGTGATCACTGTGGCGAATGATGCTCAGAGACAGGCTTTGGGAAGGGGCAAAAAGAGATTAGTGCCGGCAGCGAGCATTTACAGAGCACTGGGGGTGGATACCTGGGAAGGTAAATGCAGAATGGAGCTGGGCAGCTACAGAAGGACCCAGACACTCTAGCCCGACATATCATAGACACAAAAGGGGAGGAAATGGACGTTCTCAGCTCTTTTGGTTGCTTTCCCTGACTTGCAGTCCTTGATTCTAGCTTATTCTAGAGCAACGGTCGTGGCTTCTTTGGCAAACCTCTGTCTCCAAAAACGTTTATATTACAATTCATGACAGTAGCAAAATTATAGTTATGAAGTAGCAACAAAATCATTTTGTGACGGGGGTGGGGTGGGGCTCACCACAACGTGTTGAACTGTATCAAAGGGCCACGGCATTAGGAAGCCTGAGAACCACGGCGGCGGTAAAGAGACAGACATTTACAATTCAGTTATGAATTTGACAGGCTGTCTAGGTGATAAGTATGCAAGTCCATACATTCTGGAGTATATTTATAAATGAAAATCAAACATTTACTCTGTGAGTGTGTATGTGCATGACAACTTGGCTGCAATTGGCTCTCTCCTTCACTCATGAGAGTCCCCAGGGATCGAACTCAGGTCATTCAGTCTTGGCTGCAAATGCCTTTGCTCTCTGAACTATTGTGATATTTATTTGTGTCCTAATAAAAAAAAAGCTTGCATGAAGAGCAGAGCTAAGCCACTAGAGGCCAGGGAGTGGTTGCAAACACCTTTAATCCCAGAATTCAAACCACTCTGCAGCTGTGGGAGGTTGAATCCAGCCCACACCAAGGTGACCCTAGCCCTTGGGAGTCACACGCCCTTAATGCCAGCACTAGGGAGGTGGAGACAGGAGTGATATGGCTGGGTGGGGAAAGGTATATAAGCCTGGAGAGGAACTCAGTGTAGTCTGAGGTTTGGTGGAGACACTGCAATCTACAGTCGCACTGAGGATAGGATCGCACTTTTGTTTGTCTGAGCCTTGGCAGAGGTAAGAACTCTCTAGTGGCTTGGCTGCTTTGTTTTTCTGATCTTCAGCTTGAACTCCAACATCTGTCTCTGGGTTTTTATTAATCGTGCTACACTGAGCCATCTTGCCAGCCTTATTTATTGTGCGACAAGACTTTTCTTGCTGAGATGCAACATGCCCATCTAGTCACCCCAGGTACGGAGGCCACAGCAAGCCAAAGTTCCTTTCAGGAGTCTGGGTGAGGAGTTACTACAGGCACAGACGACTCAAAGACAGCCGCAGCACCTAAGCACACCCTGGCATTGGGTGACAGCTCCCAAGAGCTGGGAACCTGGAGCACATGCTGCACAGTCTGCAGGTAGCTCCCCAGGTTGCAGAGGGTCCTTCCAGGTGCTTCAGTTGGTCTGAGCATCTTCCAGGCAGCTGGTCTGCTCTCAGAGTCTTCTTTGCAGTTTAGCTTGTCTGGGAGTGCCTCTCACTGACTGCATTGTCTAATCCTGGGAAGGAGGGGCTTAAGGACTCAGGTCAGTTTCTGCGCTCTATCTGTGAACTCTTGGATGGCTTGCAGTGAGTTTTGGGATCAAATCACGGCAAGAAAAGATTTTTTTCCCCCTCATTCTAAGCTGCTCATTGGACTCACCTGAGAAACTTTAAAAATTGTGGATGCCAAAGGGAGAGCGAGAGGCAGAGACAGGGCGATCAGTTCAGGGATTACTCAAGACTGTCTAAAACACACGAATAAAAACTCAAACCCAAACCATGGACACCTGTCTCACCACCCAGGCGCTTAGTTACTTAATTGATCTGGAGTGTAGACTGGGTGTTGGCAAGTGTGTGTGTATAATTTATTTTTTTTATTTTATGTGTATGGGTGTTTTATATGTCTTTGTGAAGGTGTCAGATCCCTGGAACTGGCATTACACACAGTCATGAGCTGTCATGTGAGTACTGGAAACTGAACCTGGGTGGGCTCCCTGCAAGAACAGCCAGTGCTCTTAACCACTGAGCCATCTCTCCAGACTATATATATATATATATATATATATATATATATATATACACATATATACATATATATTTAAATTTTATCTTATTGATATTTATTGAGCTCTACATTTTTCTCTGCTCCCCTCCCTGCTTCTCCCCTCCCCCTTCAATCCTCCCCCAAGGTCCCCATGCTCCCAATTTACTCAGTAGATCTTGTCTTTTTCTACTTTCTACTTCCCATGTAGATTAGATGTATGTAAGTCTCTCTTAGTGTCCGTATTGTTGCCTAAGTTCTCTGGGATTGTGGTTTGTGGGCTGGCTTTCTTTGCTTTATGTTTTAAAACCACCTATGAGTGAGTCCATGTGATAATTGTCTTTCTGTCTCTGAGTTACCTCACTCAAAATAATGTTTTCTAGCTCCATCCATTTTCCTGCAAACCTCAAGCTGTCGTTTTTTTTTCTGCTGTGTAGTACTCCATTGTGTAAATGTACCACACTTTCCTTATCCATTCTTCGATCGAGGGGCATTTAGGTTGTTTCCAGATTCTGGCTATGACAAACAAAGCTGCTATGAACATAGTTGAGCACATGTCCTTGTGGCACAGTTGAGCATCCAAAAGTGGTATTACTGGGTCTTGAGGAGGTTGTTTCCTAATTTTCTGAGAAATCCCATATAAATATTTAAAGACAAGGTTGTACTGTATAGCATTGGAGCTATACAGTAGATCTATATTGAGCTCCAGATCTATATAGCTCAATATGTAGACCAGGCTGGACTCGAACTGTCAAGAGATCCATCTGCCTCTGCTCCTTAAACCAGATTGAGCAAAGACTTACAAAATGGAAGATGGTCGGGTGGTGGTGGCACACGCCTTTAATCCCAGCACTCGGGAGCTTTAATCCCAGCACTATAAGAGCTAGACCCAGGACAGGCTCCAAAGCAACACAGAGAAACCCTGTCTCGAAAAACCAAAAATAAAAAACGGAAGACGGTGGATTTGTTTGTGGGTGTGCTACAAATACATCCACAGAAATTGAGATCGTTTACTTAGATATCCTCCGTTTCAATAGAATTCTAATACACTGATTTTTTTTTTTTTCTACATAGACATTCTCAACAAAGGGAAATTCTGCCTCTCAGGGAAGAGTCAATCTGGAGATTGGAGTCACCACAGCTTGGAGTAGGGCAAGAGGCCAGAGTCGCTGCCAGTGTATAGGACAGCCCCTAAGTCAACATTGCTGAGATTCAGAAACCCTGATTGAAAAGCTAACCCAGGACACAGTTGAAGCAGCGGCGGGTCGGCTAATAGTCTGTGAGGATGACGCGGCACGCCAAGAACTGCAGCGCCGGGGCGGTCTACACCTACCATGAGAAGAAGAAGGACACAGAGGCCTCAGGCTATGGGACCCAGAACATTCGACTGAACCGGGACGCTGTGAAGGACTTTGACTGCTGCTGTCTTTCGCTGCAGCCCTGTCGTGATCCTGTGGTCACCCCAGATGGCTACCTGTATGAACGGGAGGCAATCCTGGAGTACATCCTACACCAGAAGAAAAAGATTGCCTTGCAGATGAAGGCCTATGAGAAGCAGCGGGCAGCCCTCAGAGAAGAGCAGAGACAGCTTCACCGAGCTGCAGCCCAGGACCGAGCTCGAGGCTTCCTGGAGAAGGAGGCAGCCATCCTGAGCCAGCCCCTGCACCCCTTCATGCCCAAGGCTGCCACCTTACCCAACACGGGCGATGAGCAGCCAGGTCCCAGTGCGGGTCCCCCAGGCAAGGACAAGGACACAATACTGTCCAGCTTCTGGGTCCCCTCACTGACGCCCGAGGCAAAGGCCACCAAGCTGGAAAAACCATCTCGCATCGTGACCTGCCCGATGTCTGGGAAGCCACTCCGCCTGTCAGACCTGACGCCAGTGCGCTTCACGCGGCTGGATGACTCTGTGGACCGCGTGGGGCTCATCGCACGCAGTGAGCGCTACGTGTGTGCAGTGACCCGAGACGGCCTGAGCAACGCCATGCCGTGCGCAGTGCTGCGGCCTTCTGGGGCGGTGGTCACTCTGGAGTGTGTCGAGAAACTGATTCGGAAGGACATGGTGGACCCTGTGAATGGGGATACCCTGACAGAGCGCGACATCATCATGCTGCAGCGGGGCGGGACGGGCTTCGCAGGCTCGGGAGTGAAGCTGCAGGCGGAAATGTCGCGGCCAGTGATGCAGGCCTGAGCCATTCCCTAATAAACCTGCCGGTGAACGCGGACCCAAACCTTAACCCAGCAGCGCCAACTGGAGAGGTGAGACTTGTTCTATTTTCAGTGAGACAGCACCACCTAGTGTCAAAATATAATATTTATCTTCGTTGCTGAATAATAGTAAAGTACCAGATTAAAAAAATCCTCAGTGTGCTGGTATCGGAGATGAAGGATATTCATAACTGGCTACAGTGTACATGGTAGACAGAACGGTGGTATTATATGCATATACACAATTGAATATGTATTCCAAGCTCGAATGTAAGAGTTAGAATAAACAGGCATGACGGCACGATGACTATGAACATATAATATGATGAATATTGAATATTACATATACAATATTCCAGAGGCAGTCTCAGGATTTAGAAGGTGATTCTTGGTTATCAGGGATTTTATGATACATGGCCCTGTGGAAACATTTTACTACGTTCCGTATAAAGTTGAAGTTGCCCCTGAAGCTATCAAGATGGTTCAGCCGGTGAGGGCACTTGGTGTCAAGCCTGACAACCTGGGTTGGGTCCCTGGGGTCTGGTGGAAGGAGTGAGCTGGTTCCCTCAGACTGCCATCTGACATCTACTTGCGTGCTGTGGCGTGTCTCACTCTCTACTTCCTGTCACTGCCTACACGAGAGAAGAGAGGCCTAAGCGTGCAGCTGAATCTTCGACTGAAATCGTTATTCCCAGACCAGGCTAACGGCATGTGCCACCACGGCCCAGTGGGTGTAACCTCTTATAGAACGGGACAACTCAAAGCTGGAACTAGCGTGAGAATTTTTTTTAATATTTCTTTATTTATTATGTATACAATATTCTGTCTGTATGTCTGCAGGCCAGAAGAGGGTACCAGATCTCATTACAGATGGTTGTGAGCCACCATGTGGTTGCTGGGAATTGAACTCAGGACCTTTGGAAGAGCAGGCAATGCTCTTAACCACTGAGCCAATTCTCCAGCCTGAGAATTTTTCTTGAGTGTACTTAAATGTGTTTTGTGTGTGTGGATGCGTGTGTGTGTGTGCGTGCATGTTTGTGCATGTGTGTGTGTGCAGGCCAGAGGACAGCTTGTAAGAGTGACTGAGCCCTCACCTTTCACCATGTGGGTGCCAGGAATCAAACTTAGGTTCTCTGCCTTGGCGTCAAGCACCTTTATTTGCTGAATCAACTCTCCAGCCCCCTTATTCCTACTTTCCTGTCGCCCACGGTACCCGGCACAGCATCTTACACAGAGTAGACAACACGGCTGATTTCTTGAGTAAATGAATTTATTTTTATACTGCAAATCCTTGCCTTGAAGCAAAGAAACTCTCAAGCCTTTCTAAAGCAATTACCATCTCCAGCTAAAAATCCCCGGCGGAGGGGGACCTGGCACAGAGAACACCAGGGATCTGAGCGCAGGGATTTGGTAACAGACCAGACACCTCCAGTTCACACCCCCGGCTTGTCTGAAGCAGATGCTGTGACAGACACTCTGGGGGCCATGTTTGGATTGGCCTAAGCATGGCAGAGAGCTGAGTATGTCATCAGCAGCAGAGGTCTAGTGAAGGTCTCCGTTGTGCCTGGTGCCAGTCTAGGCACTGGGGGTGGGTGTGGGTGTGACTGTCTGCCTAAAATGATGGAGGTAGGCCGGTGGCAGCCTTGTTTGGAGCCTTGTTTTGACTGCGTAACAAGTGCACTGTGAAATCTTGGGTGTCCTGGTTGGTTTTGTTTGCTTTTTGCTTTTAAATCTCAGGCACGTTTTGGCTTCTCATGTGATTCCACAGGCAGGATATGCAAGTGAAGAGTCTCACCACTTGGGCGGAGAGGAGTATGACAAGATCCTCTAATGTTAAGTGGGAACTCATCTAGTGAATTCACCAAGATGACCGCTATGGGTGTAATCCATGAAAGGCGATGATGGGCTCCCCAGCTTTCTCTTTTGCATCTATTCTAAAGTCACTAACTTCTCTCAGCCCTGGCTATGTCTCCTAATTGCTCCTAGTTGGGCCTAATGTCCCTTACACGCAGTGTGGGGGAGCATGCTTGCTCCCCACTCCCTCAGGCCGCGGTGGCAGTTGTATGGTACCTTTGGTTTGTGAGGATTGCCTACGTGCATCTCTAAGATGCACAGCCCTATAACTCTCCCTCAGCCAAGGCTTAAAAAGCCCCAGCCAACTTACTTAAAACACTTCTGGCCACGGGTCCAGCAGGATGGGAACTCACTCAAATGCGGTTGTTTGGAAACCACTGCGTATGGCCGGTCTTCCTTCCCCTCCAAAGTCCACCCTCTCACACAGCAGGCACTGAGCCATCCTTAAAGTTCATCGCTCTCCACCATGCTCCGAGAAGTGCAGGAATACACCATTGTGCTTTCCACGGAGGAGAAGGCAGAGAAGATGTCAAGTCCTTTGCTGCTGAGAGACCCGTAGCGGCTGCCACTGGGACGGATGGACATAGGTGGCGGGATCTGCTGGTGCCACTGAGCTGGAAAACGAACCAAACAAAATGTTAACGATCAAAGGAATCCATGGGAGGAGCACTGATACCTCGGTTGGTGGCGCACTCTTACAATCCCAGCACTTCGGAGGCAGATGCAGGAGGATCGGGAGTTCAAATCCAGTCTTGGCCTCAGAGCAAGTTTGAGGTCAGTCTGGGCTTTAGGAGACCCTGTCTAAAATGGAGGTCGTACAGAGAGACAGGGAGAATTGTGGAGAATTGATGCCATGTTTGCCCACTTGATTTTCAAAACATAAGACAAAACAAACAGACAAACAAACAAAAAACCAAACGTCAGGGAGAACCCATCTTCAAAGCACAGCAGAGAGTGTTATCTATCTCATTACGCATGGAGCATTGCACGATAAAAATGATATTGAAACTGTCCTCCATGCACAGATGTTCCTTAAATGACGTCATCCTTACCATATATATCCAACCTAGCTGTGCAGGACACAATGCCCGCTTCATTCTTGGCTGACAGGGTATACCAGCCGGCGTCAGATTTCTTGGCTGGCTGGATGAGGAGGCAGACATAGCCCGTTGTGTCCTGGTGCATGCTGGGGAAGAGAAAGAACATGTTCGCCTTTAACTTGGGAGCAGAAGCATGGTGGTCAATCTTAGGCTTGGGGAAACTCTTAGAGAAGGGACAGGGGACAGTTAGCTCTTTAGCCAAAGCCTAGAAAAGCTGTCCTCTTGTCCCCTTACTTTATTCTCCTTTCTCCTCCCTCGCTCCCTCGCTCCCTCGCTCCCTCGCTCCCTCGCTCCCTCCCTCCCTCGCTCCCTCCCTCCCTCCCTCTTTTTGAGACAGAGCCTCCTGGCTGGCCTGGAACTCATTAGACAGACCAAGCTAGCCTCAACTTAGAGATCCTCTTGCTGCTTCTTGCTACCGAATCCAGCCCTTTAATCCTTTCCTTCTTAAAAATTTATTTCTTTGAGTATGTATGCATGGATGCACACCACATATATAGTGATAGCCTGAAGAGGCATCAGATTCTCTGGAACTAGAGGTGCAGATGAACCACCATGTGGGTGCTGGGAGTCAAACTTGGGTCCTCTGCAAGAGCAACAACTACTCGTAATGTTGAGCCATCTCTCCACTCCCCTCCTTTATGAGACGGTCTCATGTGGCCCAGGGTGACCTTGAGCTCCTTTGGTACCTAAGAACTTGAACTCCTGATCCTCCTGCCTCTATCTTGTACACGCTGGGACATGCTATTACCCCTAGCTCCTAATGCAGCTTTTTGTTTATTAAAAAAAAAAAAGACAAAACCTTTCCCAGGTCCTAAAACGATTGAGAATATGACAAAAATATGCCAGAAACAAGCTGAAACTCGGTAGCACCATATTCAATGAAAGAAGCCCGCTGCAAAGGTTGCAGGCTTATCTGGATGGCCCACCGAGCCCCTCTGAGCATGGATGTCTCCACAGAGATGGTGCTTGCTGTACCTGATCCTCTCTCTACTGAAAGGGATGGTCTCGTTGTCCTTCTTCCAGTAGAACACGGGTGGGGGCATGCCCACGACACGACACTCCAGTCTCACCGGGTGGCCCTCAGGAACACCACTGTTTTGGAGTTTCTCCAGGATCATGGGTGCTTTCTTCACCTCTTTGGCTAAAGAAGAGAAGTTACTTTTTTTTTTAAGAAGGGTTTTTTTTTAAAAAAAAATATTTACCTATTTATTTATTATGTGTACAATATTCTGTCTGTGTGTATGCCTGGAAGCCAGAAGAAGGCACCAGACCTCATTACAGATGGTTGTGAGCCACCATGTGGTTGCTGGGAATTGAACTCAGGACCTTTGGAAGAGCAAGCAATGCTCTTAACCGCTGAGCCATCTCTCCAGCCCCCGAGAAGTTACTTTTCTATATGAATAGTAGCAAGGTCTTTGAGGTTTCTGCCTCAGATGCATCACGTTTATTTTATTTTATTTCGAGGCAGGGTCCCACTGTATTGGCTGTCCTGCAACTTGCTCTGTAGACCAGGCTGGCTTTGAACTTTGCTTGTACTGGGAATAAAGTCATGTATCACCATACCCACTCAGAAATAGTCACTTTACAAAAAAAAAATTTTTTTAAATCCCAGCACTCAGGAAGCAAAAGTAGGCAAATCTCTGTGAGTTTGAGGTCAGCATGGTCTCTACAGAGCTAGTTTTAGGAAACCCAGGGCTACATAGAGAAACCCTGTATTGAAAAACCAAAAAAAAAAAAAAAGTTTTTCAAAGTTATATTTAATTAATTCATTTGATTTGTGTGTGTTTGTATGTGTGTTCCTGTTTGTGTGTGTGTGTGGCTGTGTGCATTTGTTTGGATGTATGTGTGTGTGACAGCTTTCGTCAGGAGTTATTTCTTCTGTTCCATCACGTGGAGCCCTGGGATTTGAACTCAGGTTAGAATGCTTGGTGGCAGATGCCTTTTTCCACTAAGTCATCTCGATAATCAAATAATGACTTTTAAGAACATAGTTCACATACTAAAACTGATTTTTTTGAGGACTTTATTTCATAGGAACTAAATTTTTATCCGACTTAAACTTTTTTGTTTATTGTGTATGAATGGGAGTCTGGGTGAGTTTTGTGTGTGGTGCACATTCAGGGGCCTTGAGAGCTAGGCAGGACTTCAGATCCCCTGGAACAGGAGTTAATAGGCTGCTGTGAGCTGCCATGTGGGTTCTGGGGACCAAACCCAGGTCCTCTGCTTCAGCAACGAGTGTCCTAACCACTGAACCATCTTTCCAGCCCACAACCAACTCTTTGGATTTGGTCACATTGTCATTTTTCTATTTTGCAGGTTCCCTCCCATAAATTTATTTGGGGTAAAAACCTTTAGAAAATTATTCATCCCCAGAAGGTAGCCTCATCTATCAAAGCCACTGTTTTAGAAATATGGAAAAAAAGGTAAAAGCCTGCAACAAAATTACAGTTTCCCATTTTGCTGGTGAGACTAAATTAAGAGCAAAGGAAAAGGGTTCACAGGAGAGCAGCCGCTGGCTGAGGAGGGAGAACAGCGGTGCTGACTGTTGGTTTCCTCCTTCCTTCCTTCCTTCCTTCCTTCCTTCCTTCCTTCCTTCCTTCCTCCCTCCCTCCCTCCTTTCTTCCTTCCTTTCTTCTCTCTCTCTCTCTCTCTCTCTCTCTCTCTCTCTCTCTCTCTCTCTCTTTCTAAGGCAGGCTTTCTCTGTAGCCCTGGCTGTCCTGGAACTCACTCTGTAGACCAGGTTGGCCTCAAACTCAGATCTGCCTGCCTCTGTCTCCCTCATGCTGGGATTGCCTAGTTCAGGTTGGTTTACATAACGGGCTGCCCACAGTGGGAGGAAGCCTAGCACTAAGATCCCCACTGGATCACTGCCCTGCAGCTGATGATGTCTTACTTCCCTTTCTGAGACATTGCTGCGTTCTGTTCACACCATCTTATTAGGTGAAGGCTGTAACATGAGGGCTGGGCTCATTGGGGTTTCTGTCCCACCCAGTCCCCCAGCCATTTAGTCCTAGAGAAAATCCACACAGAGATCTTCATAAGTTATAAAACTGATTGGCCCATTCGCTCAGGCTACTTATTAGCTTTTGTAGCTTGTATTAACCCATTATTCTTATCTATGTTAGCCACATGGCTTGGTACCTTTCTCAGCGGGGCAGGTCACATCTTGCTTCTTTGGTGATTTGGGCTGCACTGCGAAGGAATGGGTTTCCTCCTTCCCAGCATTCTCCTGTTCTCATTGTCCCGCCTCTACCTCCTGTCTGGTTGACCCACCTATACTTCCTGCCTGGCCAATCTGCGTTTATTTAAAACATGATTGACAGAATACAGACAATTCTCCCGCACCAGAAGGTTCATTTGCTTTGGAATTCGACATTTGGGATTCACCTTCCACTGAGGCAAACATCAAAGAAACCCAAACCGAGGTCTCAGGACACGACTCAGTGGGTAAAGGCCATTGCTGTTAAGCCTAAAGACCTGAGTTTGATACCCAGGCCTGCATGGTGGAAGGAGCCAGACTACTTCTGCAAGCTGTACTCTGACCACACGCAGGCTATGGCACATCTCCTTCTCCATAAGTAAGAACACAACACAGCCAACCAGGGTCTCTGTCCGTGGAAGCTCAGAGCCTGTAGGGAGGCAGATCAGTGAGCAACGAACACGGCAGTCTGCAAGCACTCTGGGGAGCTTGCCTATTCTTGCGCTGTGGAAACCCAGAGGAGGTGGCAGAGGGCTGCCTGGTGAACCCACCGTGCCTGGGTGGTGACCCTAGCCTTCAGCCTTTACATTTTATTCATTCCTACTTTTATTTTTGAGAGGAGTCTTCAGGTAACTGGCCTGGTTTCATCTCTGAAGGATGATCTCCTGTCCCCACCTCCCTAGTGCTGAGTGTCTGTCAGGTATATGCCGCTAAACCTGGTCTAAGTGGACTCTGTGTGCTCTCGGGCACTCTGCCAACTGAGCAGATAAATCTTTGGTCCTGAATGAGAAGAGTGCTGGTTAGGGACCATTCAGTTAGCAATATTACTGGTGCAATGCAAAGGTTCCTAACTCAGGGAACAGAAGAGCCTAGTGTGTTCCAGGAATCACAGACTGAAGGGCAAAAGACTAGAATTTAGTGACAGCCAATTAAATAACCCATTGATTATTTAGTCAATTATTGCAAGTGCTCCCATTGATTGTATGATTAAAATGAAAAGCAACCATCTTACATGTCTAGATCACTATGTATCTCAGAAACCAGTGTAGAAAATAGGGTCCACTATGGTGAAGGGGAAACAGATTGCTGGGGCGAGGGATTCCGGGATTCTGCCCGAGCACCTGAGTATCCGGACAGTCAGCGTTAAGGGAGTTCTGCCTAGAGGTCCCTGGGCGAGACTTACCTACTACGGTGAGCTCCAAACTAAAGGAATTCTGCCCAGTTTTGTTGGTAGCCACGCACGTGTAGGTCCCTGCGTCGCGTTGAGTGAGCGGGTCGATGAGCAGAGAGTGAACCCCCGTCTCTCTGACCAGCATCTTGTGGGAGGCATCTGGTAGCACGGGTCGCCCATTGAGCAGCCACGTCAGCTCTGGGGGCGGTAAGCCACTCACCTAAGAACCAACGGAACAGCTGATTCAGGTGGCGCGCTGATGACAGGCAGGTTTATCTGGGGAGCGAATGCTTTATCCTAGTTGGCACCAAATACACAGTGAAGGGAAACCCAGGGAAGAGGGATCTAAATGGACGGCGCTGTGGGTTTGAACTGTGTGGAATCCTGGCCTCCCTTCAGCCACGATTAATCCACGTGATTATATTCTAGAACGGAATAATGGCAGAGCTGAGAAGATAAAACAGGTCCGTGGCATCAATAAGAGGTCTGACTTCAGCTTAGATACCAGAATTAAGAGAAGAGTCAGATATTAAATCAAAGTTCTCGGCTTTTGCTCATGGACTAAGTATAAAAACATCTTGATGCCTAATTATAATATTAAACCAGAATCTCTCAGGACGGGAGCCAGACACCGGTAGTGTTTGGGGTTTAGAGACAGGAGAGCATAGAACCTGAATGTTATTTAGACAGCAGCTGGTGGGGTTAAGAGGCACGCACAGGAAGGGGTTCTGCGCATGCTTAACCTCCAGCCTTCACTGACTTGAACCTAGGAAGCCTCATTGGGAAATCAGAATATAAAATCACAAAAGGTGACAGAGGTGGCTTAGTGTGAGGAAACGACCCCTGTTTGCTCAGAGTGGCTCTGTTTTCTCACATTTATGACTTCTCAAAGGTTCTCCCCTCTCTACAACTAAAGATGCAAAATAATCTAAGCTTCTGGCTTCATAGCAATAAAGGATTCCAGGGACCATATGAAAAAGTACACACGTTTGTCCTTTTCACAGTGAAGAATCGACTTATATAAGGCCCACATAAAACAGTTTTTTTCTTCAAAAATTTTTATGCTTACATAATTTTTATTAAGATAGTTTAAGATTTTGATGACATATTTCTGTATGGTATTAAAAAGATGAAATGCTCTAGAGCAGTCTATGGCGGGGACGATTTCCCTCCCTTCCCTAAGATCCTTCTGTCTGGAAGAAACCCCATGTAACAAACACAGACAAAAACAAGTGCAAATAAATAACCAGATCAAAACTCGGGACAGGCCTGGAGCTAAGGACAGGTGTTTGGAAATACCTTACAGTCCAGCCGGCAGAGACGGCCCTCATGAGCCACCATGTCCCCTGGGGCCTGCAGGAAATGTGGGCGGAAAAAGCGCTCCTGTAGAGGCTCCTTGTCTCTCTCTTGCATTCTGGCCCTTCCCCTACAAGAAGCATTTGCAAATGTATAACAATAACCACATACATTTAGAAATGGCTATAAGGCTATAATGAGGCATGGTCTCCTGTAGCCTGGGCGGGCCTTGAGCTCAATAAGTAAATCCAGGATGACCTTGAACTGGTTCTCCTGTCTCTACCTCCTGACTTCTGATATTATAGGCAAGCATCGTTATGCCCAGTTTATGTAGTACCTACTGAAGATGAAACCCAGGACTTGGAGCATGCTAGGTAAGTACTCTACCAACTGAACCACACCCTAGAGTAGGAAGGTTTCGCTGGACAGTCAATCAATCACAGCTTAGAACTGATATAAATACACACACACACACACACACACACACACACACGTGCGCACGTGTCAAACCAAACTCAAACAAAACCAAAACTCCTTGTGGCATTGTACATTGTAGAATCATCTCCAAATTCTGAAATAGGCTCTGGACTGGATGCTTCCAGAGGACCCAAGTTCAGTCCCCAACACCCACTCCAGGTGGCTCACAAGCACCTGTAACTCTGGCTCAAGAGGATCTGCTGTCCTCTGCGCACACACCCCGGCCATACACATAATTAAAAACAATGGAAATAAAATAGTAAGACTTAGCTTCTTCCTCTCTGAAGTTATTCAGCACTAATTGGCTAAGCTTCCCTCTCTGTGGGCTTTGGAATTTGTTGAAAAGTCATCAAAATAAACACATAAATCAGTACTCCATCTGAGAGCCCAAAGAAAGCCCCCCCCCCCCAATCACCCAGAACAAAAATGGCTGTGACCGCAATAAAATTCAGCCGGGCAATAAATTATGACTGATAATTAAAGATGACCATTAACTTGAACTCAGTCAGAGTGTCCAACAGTAACAGCTGTTCTTGAAAACAAAACAAAATAACAAAGATAAAGGAGGGGGTGGAGAAGTGTCTTCCCAAGGGCAGTGTAACACTGTATGTGAAACACAGCTCTCTATTTTTGGTCCTTTAGTAAGCCATTTAACTCATCAGCCTCAGCAGCAATCTGCTAAGACTTTGTGGCACCATAAGACTCAAGGGGAAAGCCAGGCTCTTTCTCATTAGTACTTCATAAAATCTGAGAAGAAAAACAGTTATAATGGAGATTACCGGGGAAATATTCAAGTTTCTGCTTGGCAATAGAAAAGCCGGAGGTTTCAAAGGATCTGTTCGGCATTGCGTGCACAGGTGTTACTGATGCTACAATGTTTTGAACCATTACAATTGTATCAAAGGGGCTGGGAATGTTGCTCAATTGGGCTAGTGCCTGCTTAGCATGCCTGAAACTCCAGGTTCATTCCCCAGCACCACAAAGACTGGGTGTAGTGGTGCAAGCCTATAATCCCAACACTTAGGAGGTGAAGGCAGAAGTATCAGTTTAAGATCATCCTCTGCTATATTTGAGGGCAGCCTGGTCTACATGGGAGCCTGTCTTTAAAAAAAAAAATAATAAGCCAAAGCCTGGAGCTTCTCAAACGTAAATGTGTCCATGCATCTCTTGGGGATTCTGTTCAAAGTGCGAATTCTGACTTGGATGCTCTGGCTCTGGACCAGGCTTGATGATGTCTGTATTCCAAGGAGCCCCTGGTGGTGGCACAGGGTGTGCCGTACATTTAGGCAGTGAGTCACTGTGATGAGTGGGGCCATGAAAGGGGTCCAGAAAAGGGAGGTCTGCATTACCTGTGAGACTGACCGGCAGGGCTGAGTCTGTTTCGAATGGGTAAACTCTGGACCATCAAGTGGCCAGAGCAGCTGATTCTCCCCTGAGAAGCAGAAAACAAGCAAAATTAAAATAAGGAGAAATGCACATTTTTTTTCGATTTATATAAATGTTTTCTTCACCAAAACATTATACATTTTTTTCTAACAAAGAAAGATTCTCTTTGCCCAAGAGAAATGAAAGCAACACGATTTTAGTTTTGTTTTGTTTTTCGAGACAGGGTTTCTCTGTGTAGCCCTGGCTGTTCTGGAACTCACTCTGTAGATCAGGCCGAACTTGAGCTCAGAGGTCTGCCTGTCTCTACTTCCTGAGTCCTGGGATCAAAGGTATGTGATAGCACCTCCCAGCTAAAACCAAAGCAAATTTTAGTGTATCTGTGTGTGTGTGCTTTGTGTGTGTGTATCTGTGTGCTTTGGTCCATTTTTCTCTGTGTGGTGAAGCCTTGATGTTGGTTGGAGTCTTCCTAGATGGCCCCTCCACCTTAGTCATTGAGGTAGGCTCTCTCAGTTGAACCCAGAGCTTGCAGACATGACAGTATGGCTAGTAGCTTGCACTGGGGGTCCCCATCTCTGCCTTTTCGGGCTTGAATCCCATGTGGGTCATCACACCCAGCCAGGATTCACAGGAGCTCTGGTCGCCACACTTGTACAGTGAACGTTTAAAAATCTGGCTTCTGGGGCTGGAGAGATGGCTCGGAAGTGAGGAAAGGTTGCTGTGTTTTCAGATGACCAGAGTCGTTCCGGGCATCCACTCCATCACCTGTAACTCCAGTTCTAGGGGATCTGACACCCTCCTCCTCTGGTCCCTGAGGGCATCTGCATCACACACACAATCTTTAATTTTATATATATATATATATATGTGTGTGTGTGTGTGTGTGTGTATGTATGTATGACTTTTAGTATTTATTATTATCAGGTGGGGGGTACATATGCCATGTAACTTCTTCTTCTTCTTTTTTTTTTTTTTTGCCATGTAACATTCTTGATGAACGTCAGAAGCCAACTTTGTGGAGTCAGTTCTCTCCTGCTTTTACATGGGTTCTGAGAATCATACTCACATCACTGGGTTCCTGTGACAAATGCCTTTACCTAGTGACCCATCTTTCCAGGCCCCAAATGACTTGTTAATATGTCAGGGGGAGAGCTCTTAGGAGTATTATGATAGTTTCCACTTTAACCCAAGAAATAAAAAGAGCGCAGATATTTTTAAAATTACAATTTTTACGTTGAGTTGTGGTGGCACCTTTAATCCCAAATCTCTGTGAGTTCGAGGCCAGCCTAGACTACAGAGTGAGTTCCAGGACAGGTTCCAAAGCTACACAGAAAAACCCTGCCTTAAAACAAAACAAAACAAAATTGCAATCCCCCCAATTTAACATCATTCGTACAACAGTACAAAGAACATGACCAATTATTCTTATGCTTTCCTCAATAGAGAGACATCAAAATTGACATTTCAGTGGGAAAAGGGATGGAAATAGAAATTATGGATTTATATTTGCAATTGGAATGGTAATTAGAAATATTCTGTCCCATCTTTTAGGGGAATTTTGAAAGTCATTCTCATTCAGAAAAGTGTAAGGATCACAGCTCTGCAACTTTTATCCATAAAGAAGAAAAGAGAAAGAAACATCTGATGAGTTTGGGAGACATTTAAAACCTTTTGGAAGTAATTAATTCTCTAGATTTACTTATTTTAATTTTTTAAAGATTTGTTTATGTGTATGAGTAGTTTACTGGAAAAATATCTGTATACCATGTGTGTGTCTGGTTCCACTGGACTTGGGAAGCGGCCGCCAGAACTCCCGGTGGATGGTGCGAGCTGCCGTGTGGGTGCTGGGAATTGAACCTTAGTCCTCTGTAAGAGCATCAAGTGCACTCAGCCACTGATCCACCTCTCTAGCCCCCATCTATTTATTTAATTGATATTAATGTGTATGTATCTGTGTTTGCCAGGTGTGTAGGTGCCTTCAAAGGCCAGAAGAGGGCATCGGAGCCCACGGAGATGGAGTTACAGGTGGTTGTGAGCTGTCTGATGTGGGTGCTGGGAACTGAACATGGGGTCTTCTGGAAGAGCAGCAAATGCTCTTAACTACTGAGCCAATTCTCCAGCCCTTGGTTTTCGTTTTGATTTGTTTTCTGTCTTCAAACTCAATGCACTGTGACCTTGAACGGATGCTCCTCGCCACTGCTTCCTGAGTCTCCCACCAAGCTTGCTTGTTTTTATGTAGCATTGAGGATCAAACCCAGAGCCTCGGGCATGCTAGACAAGCACACACACAAAAAAACCTAACTCGGTCCCCCAGGGCACTGTCCTGACAAGGCCTTCTGTGGAGCGCAGCCAGGAGCAGACTAGTCAGCCCGACCCTGGGTTCTCGTTAGGCACTTTCCGTTCACTCCCCTCAGCACTTGTCCCGGTCCCATTTGCAGTGACACGGATCACTCCTTCTGATATCCAGGAGCCCTGCCACCCACCTGGGGGTTGGCCGCCATGATGGTGTAGTTCCCATCATCGTCACCGTTGGTGGATTCGATGTGCAGGGAGCAGGTCCCGTCTCCTTCTCGCCTCATTCTGCAGTGCTCACTTCTCTTAGAGATCTGCTTCCCATCTTTGAACCAATAAACCTGGAGGGAGAAGGAGCTGTTGGTGAGGACTTTGTTCTGGAGCCGCGGAAATATGAGACGGAGGTCGAATGCCATCCCTGTGACAAAACACTCATCCTTTGCAAACACTTAGAAAAAATCATAAAACATATTCAAAAGGACAGAATACTGTGCACCTTCAAAAGGACAAAATACTGTGCACCTCCATCTGTACCTATACAGACCTCCAGGAAGAAATATAATGTAGTTTAGCATGGCGGTAAAGCTTTTGACTATCTTTATTATAACCTCATAATTAGCTTACGGATATTTTAAGGACCAATTATGTCTTCACATGGAAATAATGAACACAGGAACTTGGATCATCCCCTGTTATCCTATGTAAACCCCAGTCACGAAGCTGAAAGGCTAGGATGGTTTATTGGATCAAAAGGAATAAGGCTAGGATTGAGTTGCTAAATTCACGCCCTGGCCCAAAACCAAACTCTAAGATTGAAATCAGCACAGATTTGCTGTGCAAATATTTCGGTGGTCAGCCCGGCGAGCGGTGGTCAGCGAGAGCGAGTTCCGCGAGGCGGGGCAGGGAGGTGGGTGGGAGGAGGGCGTGGCAGGCAGAGGGATAAAGAACTGGTTGCAGGTGCCCACTTCGCCTCTTCCTTGGTTACCGAACCAACACGCTCGTGTTTGTGAAAGCAGATCCCCGGGGTGCGTGGCCACACCGGTGCAAATCCTTTCCTGATTGCCAAGGAATGCGGTGACTCAGAGAATCGTTCAGCAGCCAGTGACAAGCACGGGGCATTGCTGGCATTTGCTAAGCTAACAGCAAGGACATCAAGAGAGCCCTCTGTGTACAGCAAAGGGCACCCTGTGGGTGCTGAGTAGAAACTGAACCCAATGAAGAAAAGTAATCATGTGAGTTTGATGAAGGCAGCGCGACTAAGACATTAGTTCTACACTTTTATTAAAATTCTAACAAGGTCTGATGTCGCTGGCCTTTAATCCCCGCCCTCCAGAGACAGAGGCAGGTGGATCTCTGCGGCTGTGAAGTCAGCCTAGTCTATACAGAGAGGCCCAGGCCAGTCAGGACCCCGCCCAAAAAACAAACAAAAAACCCTAACGAGTCTGATTTCTTTTCGGCTTAATAATCCTGTTCCTGATACTTTTTTTTTTTTTCTAAATCACTTGGGCTTTACTAATTTTTTGAGTATTGTTTTTCATTTTTATTCTGTAGATGTTTCACTACGGTATAAGTTGTTGTTGGGGTGTGTGTGTGTGTGTGTGTGTGTGTGTGTGTGTGTGTGTGTGTGTGTTTTGTTTCATGCAGCCTAAACTGGCCTCGAACATACTCTATAGCCAAGGATGCTCTTGAATTCATGATTCTCCTGAGTGTTGAGATTACAGGCTTGCATCACCATGTCTAGGTTTTGTTTTTTGTTTTTGTTTATTTGTTTGGTTTGATTTGGGGTTTGATTTTTTTTTTCCAGACATGGTTTCTCTGTGTAGCCTAGGTTGTCCTGGAACTGGCTTTGTAATCTAGACTGGGCTTGAATGCAGAGTTCTGCCAGCCTCTGCCTCCTGATTGCTGGGATTAAAGTCATGTGATGACGCCACCGCCCAGTCAAAGAAAATTTTTTTTAATATGGTTTTGAGGGCTGAATCCAGGGTTTCATGCATAGTACATTCCAAGCCTGAAACTTTTCTTTTTAATGTGTTTCTGGTGGGTGGATGGGGATGGGGGTCCAGGAAGAGGCCAGAACTGGAGTTTTGGAGCTGGAGCTGGAGTTACAGGTGGTTGAGAGCTACCACAAGTGGATGTTGGGAACTGAACGCCCATCCCAGCAATTGCTCTTAACTGAGAAGCCATCTCTCTTACTCCCCGAGATTTTTTTGTCGGTCTAGAGGACACCTGTTAGAGCCATTAGAGGCAAGAACTCTGCCGCTGAGCCACATCCCAGCCCTATGAGACTTTCCTGAAGACCTCGTAGATAGCCCCACACTGCTGATGGTCAAATGGCAGGCCATCTTCCCTACCTTTGGAACCGGGATCCCGACAATTTTGCAGGTGAAGGTGACCGGAGAGCCTTCCGTCACCCGGAAGTGCTTGAGTCTTTTGTCGAAGACGGGTGCGATACACTTGCCCGTGGGGATTTCACCATGCTGGATCTCGTCATCGGATTCGTCCACGGGCGTGCGCTCCAAGCGGAACTCTATCTCATTCATCAGCCTCTGCTCAAAGCTCGAAATTTTATACTCCTGCCAATCAGAAGGGGACGCTGAAATCTCTATGTAAAAAACTTTATTATTATTAGTATGTAGTGGACCATGCATGTGTGCCAGGACAGCATGCCAATGTCCCAGACAGCTTCCTGGAGTTCGTTCTTAAGTTAGAGTTTCATTCATATGTGTATGTATGTGTGTGTGTGTGTGTGTGTGTGTGTGTGTGTGTGTGTATATACATACACATATATATATATTTCTTTTACTTTATGTGTCTGGATGTTTTGCTGACACATATGTCTGTGCAACATGTACATGTCTAAGGGTGCTTGACATTGAACTCAGGTCTTCTGAAAAGATATATAGTATTCTTAACTATGGAGCCTTTCTCTGGCCCCTTAGTTGAAGTTTCTACTGCTGTGATGAAGACTATGGCCAAAAGCAACTCTGAGAGGACAGGGTTTATTTCATCTTACAGCTTCCTTCTTCCAGGGAAGCTGGGGCAGGAACTCAAGGCAGGAACCTGAAGGCAGGAACTGAAGCAGAGGCCATGGAGTAACGCTACTTACTGGCTTGTTCCTCCTGGTTGCCCAGTTTACTTTTTTTTTTCTAAAGTATGTTACAGTTTTTATTTTATTTTATTTTATTTTATTTTATTTTATTGAGCTCTACATTTTCCTCTACTCCTCTTTCTTTCCCTTCCCCTTCAACCCTCTCCCATAGTACCCATGTTCCCAGTTTACTCAGGAGATCGTGTCTTTTTCTACTTCCCATGTAGATTAGATTCATGTATGTCTCTTAGGGTCCTCATTGTTGTCTAGGTTCTCTGGGACTGTGATTTGTAGGCTGGTTTTCTTTGCTTTATGTTTAAAAACCACTTATGGGTGAATACATGTGATAATTGTCTTTCTGGGTCTGGGTTACCTCACAAAACTCAAGTCCAAATGGATCAAAGACCTCAACATAAAGCCACACCGAACCTCACAGAAGAGAAAGCGGGAAGTACACTTGACAAAGGAGACCACTTCCTAAATATAACCCCAGTAGCGCAGACACTGAGAGAAACAATTAATAAATGGGGCCTCCTGAAACTGAAAAGCTTCTGTGAAGCAAAGGACACGGTCAGGAAGACAAAATGGTGGCCTACAGAATGGGAAAAGATCTTCACCAGTCCCACATCAGACACAGGTCTGAGCTCCAAAATATACAAAGAACTCAAGAAATTGGTCATCAAAAGAACAAACAACCCATTAAAAAATGGAGTACAGACCTAAACAGAGAACTCTCAATAGAGGCATCTAAAATGGCTGAAAGACACTTAAGGAAATGCTCAACATCCTTAGTCATCAGAGAAATGCAAATCAAAACAACTCTGAGATTCCATCTTACACCTGTAAGAATGGCCAAGATCAAAAATACTGACGATAACTTATGCTAGAGAGGCTGTGGGGAAAAGGGAACACTTCTGCATTGCTGGTGGGAATGCAAACTGGTACAGCCCCAGTTTGCTTTCTCATACAGACCAGGACCACTGCCCAGGGGTGGCACCACCCACAGTGGGCTAGGCCCTCTCACATCCATCACTAATCAAGACAATACCAAGCAGACTTGCCTGCAGCCCAATCTGATGGTGGCAGCTGGGCAGTGGTGGCACACACGACACACACACCTTAAATTCCAGCACTCAGGAGGCAGAGGCAGGAGGATCTCTGTGAGTTTGAGGCCAGCCTGGTCTACAGAGAGAGTTCCAGGACAGCCAGGGCTACACAGAGAAACAAAAACAAAAGAACAACAACAACAGAAAAATAGATTACGTCCTTCCAGAAATGTCTGGGTTTGTGTCAAGTTGAGGAGAGCCATCCAGCACCCCTCTACCTCTACCCTGTTAAGGGTCCTAGGGAGGAACCTGTCTGGTAAGCTTTTGAAAAATAAGTGCATAAAAATATATCCGGTAGTGAAAGTGTGAAATCCAACTTCAGAAAGACTGCTCAAACGGTAGAGAATGTCACCAACACACACAGTTTGGGGCTGGTTCCCTTTGGTGTGTGGTTAGTCTTTCTGCAAGCTTTTTACAGTAAAGTATATAAAATACAAAGATTTACCTGACCAGTGTACCAACCATGTAATACAATGCATGAATTGAAGATTAACACTAAAATAAGATTTAATGTGATTAGTTTATCTGCAAGCCTTTTATAGTGAAGTTTATAAAATTAAAAATATAAAAAACCAGATACACCTGATCAATGCACCAAGCATGTGGTGCGGTGTATGAACTGATGGGCACTAAAATAAGAATATAAAGGCCAAGTTGCTTCCGTGACAGATTAAACATTTGGCAGGTTGAGCTTCAGGAACAAGGACACAGTGGCAGAGAATGCCGCCACATAGCCTGTTACTAAATCCCTGAGCTCGTGGGCAGTTTGGGCAGCACTTTGCTTGCTCTCAAGGTCGACTATCTCTGCCACACAGAGATCCAAGTGTAAAGTTCCAAGCAATGTCAGAGTTCCTGATGAACCATGGAAAATGCAAGCAGTGTGTTTACGTTACACCCACACTGTCACCCCTGAAAACGGCCCTGCAGATCAACCACCAGTGGATGTCCATTTCCGGCTTCCCAGACTGGGTTTAGGCCATTTCTCACTTTCTTCTGCCTTACTCGCTTTCAGAATAAAAATGGAAAGTTTCTTTATTAGCTGCTATCTGTGATCTCTGTAAGCAAAGGAAAGACCACACACACACACACACACACACACACACACACACACACCTGAACACAGTTTAAGAGTGGAGTTGTGTGAAGAGAATTCTGAATGCCTGTGGAAAGAACTTGAAGAAAATGAGTCTTGAGACATTGGTTTCTTCAAAACCACGGAATTGTTCCTGGGATGTGTTTTTGTGCCCCTCCCAGGTGTATCAGATAGGAGCGAGTTTGTTTTAGATTACTATTACAGCTGGCTATTGTTATTTGTTTATATGTCTCTGAAAAAATATGGCTTTGCCATGTGCAGTTTGTCCTTGTGATTGGACACTTTACTCACGTGATTCTTTTTAACCCTCAGAGTATAGTCTGATGCCCTGCAGGACAGTGGTGGTGCATGCCTTTAATTCCAGCACTTGGGAGGGAGGCAGGTGATCTCTTTGAGACAGAGGCCAGCATGGTCTACAGAGTGAGTTTCAGAACAGCCAGAGCTACATAGAGAAAGCCTGTCTCAAAAAACCACACACATACACACACACAAATGTCTGATGCTCTGAATAAAAGTTGACTATTGCATGAGACTTTAGCCTGCTTCATTTTTAGGCTCCATCCTCCCAAGTTTATTACCAGCTAGAGTGATAAACACACACAGCACAGACAGACAAACAGACAGACAGACATGCCCTTCTGTGTAATATGGGCAGTATAGAACAGAAATCAATAAAAAATGACCTGTCCTTTCTAGATTTCTGGTATCACAAAATTACAGCTGCTATGCACACACACACAAATGAAAATCTAAAAATACAATGTTCAGGAAAGCTGCTACTAGAAACTATAACTTCTTGTTTTAAGTGTAACCCCCTGAAGGGAGATGTGGTACCTTGGCTGAGAATGCCCCCATAGGCTCATAGATTTAAATGCTTGGCCTCAGTTAATGGAACTATTTGGGAAGGATTAGGAGGTGTGGCCTTGTTGGAGAAAGTGTGGCACTAGGGGTGGGCTTTGGGGTTTCAAATGCTCAAGCCAGGCCCAGTATGTCTCTCTCTCCCTGCTGCCTGTGGGTCAGGATGTAAAGCTCTCAGCTACTGTTCCAACACCATGCTTGTCTGCTTCCCAACCTGATCGCATGGTTAACCCTGCATTCTACCACTGAGCCACAGCCTCAGCCCTTATTGTATCTTTTTTAGTTCGTAATATATTAATATACCTGTATAGAGATACTGTCTGTGAAACTCAGGCATATACTGAGAGTCTTGGAACTCGTCCCCCATGGGTAACAGGGGACCACCCAATAGTCTATCTCAGGCAAACACCAGTAAACAGGTAAACCTGATAGGAGTGGTTCAGAGCCGCCTTCTCCATCAACAATTCCCCAGCTGGCTCAGCGTGTGCTCTGCCGTCGAAGCTATGATCATCCTCTTAGGGACAACCAACCTCGGCACCCAAAGACTGCACCCAACAGTGACATCCTTAAAACAGATTTCACCCAACCATTTGCGTTCAACACTCTTACCTGCTGGTGTGACCTGAGATCACCGAAATTCACTTTCTTCCCCAAGTCTAGAATCACTGAGTTCTTAGTCTCCAGGATGTAATCGTCACTCATTGCCGGAGAAGCCTTTGTGGTTTTCTTCATCAGACCCTGGGGCGGTCTGTAAAAGAAATCCCCACCCTTATGAAATGACTAGTCAGTGTAGAGGTTGGAGTGGGTAAAATGACCACCTGACCTCAGCACTGTAGGTAGAGGCATTTTATTTTATTATTTTGAGACAAGATTTTATGTAGCCCAGGCTGGCCTTGAATTAGCTATGTGGTCAAGGATGATCTTGAACTTCTGATCCTCCCATCTTTGACTCTCAGCATTAGAATTGCAGGTGTGTAAACCACACACAGTTTATCAGATGCTGGGCACCGAACCTAGGGCTTCATTCGAGCTAGGCAAGTGCTTTACCAAACAAAACAAACTACCTTTTTTTTTTTTTTCTGGTTTTTCAAGACAGAGTTTCTCTGTAGCTTTGAGGCCTGTCCTGGAACTCGCTATGTAGACCAGGCTGGCCTCTAACTCACCGAGATCCACCTGCCTCTGCCTCCTGAGTGCTGGGATTAAAGGTGCGTGCCACCACCACATGGCTGAACTTCCTATTTTTAATTACCAAGCATTGTGGCACACACTTTTAATCCTGGCACTTCAGGGGCAGGTGAATCTTTGAGTTCCAGGCTAGCCTGGTCTACATAGTGAGTTCCAGGATAGCCAGGGTTACACAGAGAAACCCTGTCTCAAAATGAAAAAAAAAAAAAGAAAAAAAATCATGCCCCTTGCCCTGAGGCATTCAATATCCATTTTGTATCTATTTGATAAGATTATATCAGAATCCATTGGCTAAGAGTCCTGGCTCAGGCCAAGCTATTCTGGGCATGTGTCCCTCTTAACTGGCGTCTCCAAACCTTCAAGACACTTACACGGATGGTGCGCTTTTAGGCAGCCCCATGGCGTTGGTGGGTGGAATGGATGGGAGAGAAGGCAGGACAGAGCTGAGGAAAGCCACTGGGTTCTGAATCCGACCGGTAGGAGAGACGGGAGTTGGGGACACACAGTGAGGCTGAAACTGGTTTCCACTGGGGGTGGGATAAGCTAGCGGTGGTGGTGGTGGCGGTGCTGCCGGTTCTGCTGGGCCTGGTGGAGGAGGGGGCTCATTTTGGATGGAGAGCCCTGCTGGAGATCTGCCTTGCGTAGAGGGGTGAGACAGTAAAAGGCTTTCTTTACTGACCGTCCTCTGGATTGTCTGAGGAGTGTTACTCAGGGTGAAGACTGGGGAGCTGGATGGGGACACAGCTGCCGTGGAAGTGCTTGCAATGGGGAAGAAATGTTTCGGCCGGGCCAAGTTGAACGTCTGTGGTGCAGGACTCTTCACCTGCTTGCTGGAAATGGTCACTGCCGGGGCAGCCAGGGGAGCCGGGGGAGCCGGGGGAGCGGGGGGAGCGGGGGGAGCCGAGTTCAAGGCGCTAAAGTTGAAAGTGGACTCCTTGGGTGATGAAGGAGACGCATTTTGCAGTTGCTGCTGTTCCAGTAACACTTGGTGATGAAGCTGCTGTAACTGGGTGGAGTCACTGCACGAAAAACAGGGGAGAGAGAGAGAGAGAGAGAGAGAGAGAGAGAGAGAGAGAGAGAGAGAGAGAGAGAGAGAGAGAGAGAGCTGTTACCATCAGTCTCACCCTTCAGAAAGCCTACAGTCTGTCCTGGGGCGGTGTGGCTCGGTTGGGCGAATGCTTTCCGAGCATGCGCAGAACTCTAGGTTCAATCCCCAGGCATCCAGCACTCAAGAGGGTAGAGACACAGAGGTGAGAAGTCCAGGGCCATCCTCATCTACACAGTGAGTTTGTGATCAGCCTGAGCTACAGATGGCTATTTTTAGTTTGGGGGAGGGGAGGCACAAAGGAAGTAGGCGAGGGACAAAGAAATAGAAAGAGACAGAGAGAGCCTAAGTGGGAAGACACCACCTAATCGTTGCTAGTGAGCTGTGGCTTTTACCATTCCCTCTTCCGGAGGGAACCACAAACATTCTAGTCTTTGCTCCATGATACTGTAGCTGTACAATGTTTAAAATTGAAAAGTAAAAGAAATAGAGACAGTGTTACTCTTGCTAATATGTTTAAAGTTATGATGGTGTTGGCTCCTTCTCTGTTTAGACAGAAGGCATTTAGCTGTGCACAGGTGTGAGTCACTGTAAGCGCTGAATTCTCCAGAAGAACGTCTCCCTCTCCACCTGTGCAGGAATAACCCAGGGCTTGGTGTATGCTAAGCAAGTGCTCTGCCACCATCAGCCCTACCACACCACCATCAGCCCTACCACATCACCATCAGCCCTACCACACCACCATCCTCCACCATCAGACCTTCCCCAAAGTCAACCTTACAGAAGGAACCAAGTGTGCCCGAATGTTTCCCATCCTCTCCAGGCAAGACGTTGGTTTTTTGGTATTTTTGTCTGTTTTTTATTCTTTTGAGTCAGGTTTCTCTGTATAGCCCTGATGTCCTGGAACTCACTCTGTAGACCAGGCTGGCCTTGAACTCACAGAGATTTGTCAGGCAAGGTTTGTAGGTAAGATGATCCTATGTTCCTATTCATTCAAAGCAGTCTTGCTCCAAACCTTTTTAGCATTGTAATTATTATAGAGGTTAACTTTTACTCTTGAAAGTGTTCTCCTGCGACACTGTGTTTGGTGGGGGCATGCCTAAATCCTAGCACTTGAGTGTTTGATGAAGGAGGGTCAGGGGTTCAAGGTCAGCCTCAGCTACCTGTCCTTTCCTGCCAGGCCAGGCCACATGACATTATTTTAAAAACAACCACTACCATCAACAAAAGAAATGTCCTGATAAATTTTAGGCTTCTCTTGCTTATAAACATCACCTTTGACTTTTCTTGTTCTTAAAAAGAGAAAGGGGCTGGAGAGACGTTTCAGTGCATGAGAGAACCTGCTGTGCAGGTTTGAAAACATGGGTTCAAATCCTTAGCACCCATGTGAAAAAGATGGTGTGGCCGCACATAGCTATAATCCTGGCCCTGGGGAAGGAGGGCGGCAGGACCAGTGGGGCTTTCTGGCTGCCAGTCAAGTTCCAAGCTGAGTGAGCAACTGTGTTTCAAGGGAATAAGCAGAGAGAGACTGCAGGTAGCAATGTCTTCCTCTGGGCATAGGAATCCACACACAACACACGGACATACACCACACACAAACACACACACACTCACACATGACATATATCATCACGTGCAAGCACAACATGAGAAAGAACTCTGGAGACATGGGTGGTCTTGCAGCAGACCCAGGTTCAGATCCCAGCACCCACATAGTGGCTCACACTTGCCTGTAATTCCAGTTCTGGGGGATCCGACGCCCTCTTCTGGCCTCCAACAGCACCTGCACACATATGCTGCACATAATCACTCGCACGCACGCACACATTTTGAAAAAGAAGTCAATAGTCACCATGTTGAACCACAAGTTTCTTTAAAATCTTACACCTTAGCTGGACGGTGGTGGCACACACCTTTAATCCCAGCACTCTTAGGCAGAGGCAGGCGGAACTCTGTGAGTTCGAGGCCAGCCTGGTCTACAGAATGAGTTCCAGGACAGTCAGAGCTACACAGAGAAACCCTGTCTCAAAAAAAAAAACACCCCAAAAACCAAAAAACTTACATCTTTTTGGAGTGTTGGGGGTCAAACTCAGGGTTTCACAAATGTTAAGCATGTACTCTACCACTAAACTGTACCCTCAAACCTTTGACTAGTCTTACTTTCTTTTAAAACAGAATCTTTAGTCGGATGATGGTGGCACATGTCTTTAATCCCAGCACTTGGGAGGCCCAGGCAGGCAGATCTCCAAGATCTGTAGGCCAACCTGGTCTACAGAGCAAGTATCAAGAAATCTTCACAGAGAAACCCTGTTTTGAAAAACAAACAAAAAAGTAACTATACATTTTCATTTCTCTTTTGTTTGTTTTTGTTCTTTTGAGGACAGACTCTTCCTTTATAGCCCTGGCTGGCCTGGAACTCATTATGTAGACCAAGCTAACCTCAAACATGTGGAGATGCACCCCTCTGTCCCCCAAGCACTGGGATTAAAGACAAGTGCCACTATGCTTGGATTTTTTTCATTTGTATATCATTGAAAGTTTACACAATTAGGAAGCCAGAAATGGGGCTGGAAAGATGGCTCAGTGGTTAAAGGCTGCCAGGTCTGATGATCTGTATTTGGTACCCGGGATCCATGTGTCTGGAGAAGAAACCAGACTCCCGGAAGCTCTCCCCTGATCTCCACAGGCATGCCATGGCACATATGTGCTCACGCTTATAGACACAAGTCCACATATATAAACAATAAATAACTGTATTAAAATTAAGGAGAAATATCTCTGCTGCATTTTCCTCAGTGAAGAATATAAAATAAACAGCTTCTACTGATGTTCGCTTTCTCGTGATAGGAAAATGCACAATCTTAACTTTTTAATTTTTTGAGACAGGGTCTCCTATGTGCTCCCAGCTAAGATGGAGCCCTCAGTTCCCCCTGCCTCAGTCCCCTGAGTGCTGAGATTACAAGTGTGCTGGCATCATAGCCTGTGGATTTTGAATTTTTGAGATTAAAGTATTAGACAGTCAAAATACAAGCCTGGGTATCAAGTTTGAAGGTGGTTTTAACAACAGTTTTGGATAGCGTGTGCCAGTGCCAACTCTCCCTGTTCTGAAGGACAGTTAGGATGAACCCAGTTCCAAGGACCTGCTCGGTGGCCTTCTCTTGGTGACCTAAAGTCACGTGAGAGAAGTTGGCAGACGCTAACTATTCAGACTCTCTCGCCCCATCAGTTGTTAAATGTTTTCCCAGCTGATCAGGATGACTGATTCTGAGCAGGCACACACTGCTGTACCTGTTCTGCTGGAGGCTGGTCATTTCCGTCACCCGGAGACTGCAGAACAAACCTGGCTGACTGAGGCACTGATGCTCAGAGAGAGCTAATTCAACTAGGAAGGAGTCTAAACATGGTGATTTTTAAATATGGGTCAGCTGTTCTTCAATGTTAGCCAGCCTCAGAACCTGGTTAAAACACAGACTTCCAAGTTACGAAGGGTTTCTGATTCCACGGGTCAGGGAGCAATGCTGGGTGACTCCCCTATGCATACCATCGTGTGGAAAACGAACTTGTCTGCGGATAGAAAATGCTTACTTAACATTCAGAAATCCTAGGTTCAATTCCCAGCACCCCCTCAAAAAAGCTGGGTGTCATTGGGCACACCTGTGATCCCAGCCAGAAGGAAGAATCAAATGGTCATCTTGGGCTACACAGAAAAAGCCTTCAAA
This sequence comes from Myodes glareolus, assembly GCF_982192425.1. NCBI lineage: Eukaryota > Metazoa > Chordata > Mammalia > Rodentia > Cricetidae > Myodes > Myodes glareolus. Next base: position 49,231,448 of record NC_142043.1, read on the forward strand.
GCCAGCCTTGGCTACATGAGACCCTGTCTCAAAATAATATCAACAAAAAGACACATTTGTCCCCAAAGCATGGGTTTTCTGCTTTCTAACTTTTGTCTGACAGTTGACTTTTTTGTTTTTGTTTTTATCCTGGACATGGAAGGGTGAAGAGGAGGAGGAGCAGCAACTCAGGTTATGTCTCTAATTCTGGATCAGTGGCTTCCAAACAGGCTGTGCACTAAAGGAATCTGTGGAGCCTCTGATTCAATCAAGTCAGGGGCACGGATAGGTTTTCAGAAGCACTGCTTCGGACCACTTGGTATTCCAGCTGCAAACTCCAAAGGAAGAATTATCTTGACTCTAAGTAGACAGTGCTGAAAAATGACAGCCTTCATTGCTGCCGCAGTTTCAAGACCAACATTGCCGGACAACTGTGGCGCACGCCTTTAATCCCAGCACTCAAGCGGCAGAGGCAGGCGCTCTCTGTGAGTTCAAGGCCAGCCTGGTCTACAGCGTGAGTTCCATGGGAGTAGGCGGAGTCAAGGAGATGCCATGTAGCTGCCGAAGGAGAAAGATACCACATGCCAGAACCTTACCAGTAGGCTACAGCCTCGTGACAACACACAGGTTAATAGAAATGGGTTAATTTAAGATGTAAGAGCTAGCTAGAAATATGCCTGAGCCATTGGCCCAACAGTGTTGTAATTCATATAGTCTCCATGTGATTATTCAAGTCTGGGCTGCCGGGAACGAATCAACAGTCAGTCTCCTTTGACACACGGAAGGCACACGGGCACTCACAGTTTTTCTATTTTTACTTACAGTTTGGGTTTGGCCAGGACCGGAGGGGGCTCTTTGACAGGTGAGGAAGGCTCTGGGGTCCTGGCTTCCTGTCCGTTGAACCTCTCAGGGAAGGAGTCGGGCCTAGTGTGGCTGGCGTTGGCCGCTCCACTGCCAGAGGGGGCGTCGCTGTCTTTGTCATCCTCGGGCAGATTGAAGTGCACCCGTAGCCCGATCCTGGAGCTGGAGCGGGGTTCGTTATGGTTCACCAGGACGCCTTCAAGCTTGGGCTTTGGGGGCTGTTCCTCAGAACGAGGCTCTGGGTTGGGTGGGGAGGGCTGTTGCTCAGCCACAGCCAGGGTGGTACTTGAGTTGGTGGAGTGAAGAGCCCCGTTATCACTGCCGTCTTCATTTCCTGAAAGGACAATTAGATTGACTTGAGCTGGAGGCCACCAACAGGACTGAGCTGGAAGTGTCACCTTGAGCTAGGGCATACGTACGAGTAGGAACATATCAGTCCATGGAAACGCACATCAGGAAGATGCTTCCCAAGAGCTTTCAAGAATGGTGAAGATGTTCAGGAAACTGAATTGAATATCCGAGTACACGGCTGGACATGTAGTGCTGCGGACTACAGGTTTGGTTTATTCGAGGATGTGGGCTTGATTCCCTGAGTCCCTGCCTCTAGAATCTAAGCATTCTGTGTTTTATTTTGCTTTGTTTTGTTTCAAGACAGGGCTTCTTTGTGTAACAGCCCTGCCTGTCCTGGAGCTCATTCTACAGACCAGGCTGGCCTCGAACTCACAGAGATTTCTTTGCCTCTTCCTCCCGAGTGCTGGGATTAAAGGTCTGTGCCACCACATCTGGCTCATTCTGTGTTTTACATATCTGTGTGTGTGTGTGTGTGTGTGTGTGTGTGTGTGCGCGCATGTGTGTTTTACACATGTGGTGGCCACAGGATGACTTCAGGTATTCATGGCCGTGGAGTTCTAGCGATCTCTTTCTCCCAGGGCAGTGATTACAAGCATAGGCTGCCATTCCCGACTTTTGCACGTAGATTCAGGGCACTGAACTCAGACACTCGAGCTCGTGAAGCAAGCACTTCACCTACTGAATTATCTTCCAGCCCCTAGAAGTACTCTTAAGAATCTGAGAGGTTTATATAAGGCCACAGAGCTGCTTTCTCGGGAGCTATGAAGAAATATCAGGGCCACTGAGGAGGCTGTGGCTGCAAGGGTAGTACGAACTTGAAAACTGAACATTGTTCATAAATGTTTCTTGGAGATAGGGTCTCACGTATCCTAGGCTGCCCTTGAACTCACTCTGTTGCCAATAAACCTTGAGCTCCCGATCCTGATCCTCCTGCCTTCACGTTCCCAGTGCTGGGATTACAGGTATATACCTTATGGTCTGGTTTATGCAGTGCTGGAGAAAGAACCCAGGGCTTTGTGCTTGCTAAGCAAGCACTCCACCAGCTGAACTATAATCTCCAGTCACAAGAATGTTTTTCTTCATATTGTTATTCTTTTATTTTTGTGCATGTGTGTATACAGTCATGCAGGCATGCCAAAGCGGGAGAGGGGAGGCCAAAGGACAATTTGCTGGAATCAGTGTTCCTCTGGCACTGTGTAGGTCTCAGGGACTGAATTCAATCAGTCAGGCTTGGTGGGAGGGACCTTTACCTGCTGAGCCCAGAGATACTTTATTTTAGGTGTGAGTGCTTTGCCTGTACGTTTGTGCATGCCCCACACATATGCAATGCCCGTGGAGGCCAGAAGAGGGTGCTGGAGAGCCTGGTTCTGGAGTTAACAGATGTCTGTGAGGCTGCCCCGTGAATGTTGGATGTTGGACCTCGGTCCTCGGGAAGACTAGCCGGTGCTCTTCTTAACTGCTGAGTCATTTCTCCAAGCTCCAATTTAAATTTTTGTTTTCAGTCAGTCTTGCACTTTATTGCCTTTCCACATAAGGCTTTGACCACACACTTACACAGCAGGTAATCTAAATCTTTATGATCCATACATGAATCAGAAAGAAAGATACTCTGAACTGAGCATTGGTGGCACACACCCTTAGTCTCACTACTCAGGAGGCAGAGGCAGGCGGATCTCTGTGAGTTTGGGGCCAGGCTGGTCTACAGAGGACAGCCAACGCTACACAGAGAAACCCTGTCTCAAAAAACAAAAGCAAAAAACAGACTTTGAAGTTGCCACTCCCAATCTAACCGCTAGGGGGCGCTCACCTCTCACGTCCAACTGGGCGATGCTGGACACGGTGCCGTATTTGTTGCTTGCGGTGCAGGTGAAGCATCCGGAATCTTCCGAAAACACCTCAGCAATGACTAAAGTGCAGATCTCCTCTGTGTGCCAGTAAGACAGAAAAGTTAACGACCTAGTCGCGGAGACGGAGCTGTGAGACTAAATGATATCAAATGGCGGTTCTATAAACGTTGACATAAGGGGCTGACTTCATTGGTTCTTTGTAAACAGCTGCACCGGCTAACTATTGGAGCAAACTGACCGGTTAGGAGGCTGAAAGAGTCCAGATACATAAACCAATGGCTCATGTTGACTGGCTGGGTACTGACAAGAGGGTTTGGAGATAATGCGTTGCATATAACACAGGGGAACCCTCTAACGACTGAGCTACTCCTGATTCCTTATTCTCTTCAGCATTTGCCAACGAGGACGAACCAAGACCAGTGGTTACCCATAATACACACTCTGTTTCCATGTCATCAATGCAGATGACAAAAATTAACTAACAATTAACTAATAAGAAGTCACAAAAACACATGGGGAGGTCGAAGGGAAAGGAAGTGTGTGTGTCACAGAAAAATTAATGAAACAGTTTTCCGAACCCCAGCATCTTGTTAGTTTCATGGGGAAAATTCACAGTGAGATCAGTTAAAACAAAGACCACAGTTTAAAATTGGGCAAAAGGGCTGGGGTGGGGGAGCGCATCTCGGTGAGGTCCTGGATTTGATCCCCAGCAGAGGCTGCTTTGTTTAAGCAGTAGCAATTTGCTGATAGGGAGAGGAGATGGAAGAGCCATCTCCCTTTGGAATGCCATGGTCACACCCATGGATCAGCCTGATACATAGCATTGAGTCTTGAGAGTGACGATACAGGTAATTCTCAGATATGACTAGATCCTAAAATTAATATAGTTAGATGTTTTTGAAAGATAAAGATGAACAGGGTCATTAAAACAAAATTACCAAAACAGCTGTGCTAGGGGAAGCTTGGCATCTCAGGACTTCATGCTGACTGATTTAAGTCAACTAGAACCCTCCAAGGCAGCGGTTCTCAACCTCTGGGTTGCAACCCCATTGGGGGTCAAATGACCCTTTCACAAGGGTCACCTCCGACTATCAGAAAACACGGATATTTATGTTATGATTCAGAACAGTAGCAAAATTACAGTTATAAAGTAGCAATGAAAATAATTTTATGATTGGGGGTCACCACCACACGAGGAACTGTATTAAAGGGTCGCAGCATCAGGAAGGTTGAGAGCCACTGCTCTAGAAGAAACTTCCCAGGAGGCCACGGCAGGCAATGCTGGTTAGTCCTTAGGTTTTTACTATATGCCCTATGCTCTAGCGTAGGTATGCAATACAGATGTTCTGTGCTTCCTTCTGGAATGTCTTTGCTGTTAGAAGAGAATTGCAATGGAATTGCCAACCAGCTCCTCACCCAGAGCTACAAAGACAGCCTGAGGGCTCCGGTCTATAACGACTCACAGGCAAATGCTTCACGGCTCTGGCTTCCGTTTCAGCGCTCTCCCAAAACAGTTCAAGAAGCAGCACCGGCGTTATATTTAATCTCAGCACGTTCCTGAATCTGATCCATAAATTATTTCTTTTTTTTTTTTTTGGCTGGTTCTGGGGTTCAAACCCATGGCTTTGAGTAAGCTAGGTGAGTGTCCTCAATAATCAATATTCCCAGCCTCTCGTCTACTAAGTTTGAGAGACACAAAAGCTGAGGAATTGGACATCAAAGAAATTCCAAGCCCCCTTTCAAGGAGGGTATGAAATGAGTGTGTGGGGGGTGGTCACAGGGAAAACAGCCCCGGGAACACAGAAAATTAACTATACTAGTATCAGATATTAAATTGATATGCAAATTTGAGCATAACCCTTCTTCCCCCCTTCTACAATAACAGCTAGAGTTCATTTGGATCTTTCTAGAACTTTTTATTTTCACCTTTTCTTGACTGCTTTCACACTTTTAGAATGATTACGTTTCCACATCTGTGTATCTCAAACCACTCATCACACGTTAGTAAGTTAGCGCTGAGACGAACTTTACCTGGCTCTGCCATGGACCGAGGTTCTAAAGGGAGAAAAAACAAAAGGTCGTGAGCGTCTACTTTACTGGGAAGCTGCGTTTCCTTCAGAAGCTTCCGGTAGAGTCTCGGTGTCTGGCTTACTTGGGGGTGAAGGGATAAGGACAATCTGTCAAGGTTAAGTAATAACCTGAATACAGGAGACCTCAATAAGGTCACAGAGGGACAGCTGGAGGCTGCTAAGTGATGCTTCAGTGAACATGAGCTTCAGACCCCCGGGCAGGGAAGAATGCCAAAGGGATTCAGAAGGGCTAGTGTCTGTCTGTCTGTCTGTCTGTCTATCTATCTATCCATCCATCCATCCATTCATCCATCTATCTATGCATCTACCATATATGTATGTATCTATCTATCATCTATGCATGTATGCATGCATGTATCTATCTATCTATCTATCTATCTATCTATCTATCTATCTATCTGTCTGTCTATCTATCTTGTGCAAGCCACAGCAATCATGTGGAGGTCAGAGGACAGTTTACAGGACTTGGCTTTTCCCTTCCATCCTGTGGAACCCGAGATCAAACTCAGGTCTTAAGGCTTGAAGGCGGGAGCCTCTACCTGCTGAGCCATCTCCTGCTTCACCTAGGAGAAAGTTTGTGATGTCTGAGAAATTCTTGGCTCTGGGCCCTCCAGTGGCTCTAAAATGTTTCTTCTTCCTTCAATAAGCTTGTAAGCATAAGAGCCTCAGGACATGTAAAAGACCCCTGGAAGGCCAGTTCACCATCTTACAATTGTTTGGTTTTCCTCCAAGTGCCTACCACTTAAGTACAGGTGTTCCTCGGGCATCTATCCGATCGTAGGCATTCAGCAAATACTGTGCATCTGCGGCACATCTGCTTCTACACAATACACAGAACTATGGAAATGCTTGTCTTTTCTCAGCTAAACGGTGAGCCAAATGACCACTGTTGCTGCCCCCACGCATGTGGAGGTCAGAGGAAAAGTCTTCCCAAGTCAGTTCACGTTCTCTACTGTACAGGTCTGGGGATTGAAGCCAAGTTGTCAGCCTTGAAGGCTGGCACCCTTATCCACAGAGCCATCCCACCAGCCCATGACTTAGACTAGATTAGAGGTAGAGCTCTTGCCTGGCATTCAGAAGGTCCTGGGTTCAATCCTTACTACTGTAAGAAAGAAAACCATTATAATTACGGCTGGCAAAATGGCTCAGTGGGTAAAAGCGCTTGTCGCCATGGTCGGTCACCTGGACTCAATCCTCAGGACACGCATGGTGGAAGTGGAAAACTGCCCGCAAGTTGTCCTCGCCCTCACAGGTATGCTGTAGGACATGTGTCCAACACATACAGACACACACACAATACATATGTGTAACTAAACCTTAAAGTAAGAAATAAAAGTAAGAAAACTATATTAATATGAAAAGATGTCTATGAACTTTTGTGTGGAAAAAAATCAGTTATAGTTGGGCATGGCGGAACATGTTTTTAGTCCCAACACTTGGGAGGCAGAGGCAGGAGAATGAATCTCTGTGAGTTCAAGCCCAACCTGGTCTACATAACTCAAGGTCAGTTAGAGCTACACAGTGAGAGCCCATCTCAAAAAGCAAAATCAATTACATATATATATATATATGTATATATGACTCTTTTTAAATTAAAAATATGTATGGAGAAATCTTGGAGAATATATACCAACACAATAATACAATTTATTCTTAGGAGATAATTCTTAAAGTGATTTTTATGTTAGTTTAAAATTTTTGAAAAGTTCTTTTGTGCATATGGGTGTTTCTGCCCGGAGGTACGTCTGTGTACATTGAACTTGCAGTGCAGGGGCCTGAAGAGGGCGTAGGAGCCCCTGGAATTGGAGTTACAGATAGTTGTAAACTTCCTTGTGGGAGCTGGGAATTGAACCTGGGTCTTCCGGAGGAACACCCAGTGCTCTTACCTGCTGGGTCCTTTCCCTAGCCCCTTTATGTTGGTTTCCTACTATCTATTTAATTTGTTGTTAAAAAAAACCCACAAAAACAAACCTATATGAAACACCTGTCTAAAAAGGCAAGACTCAGAAAAGCATCCACTTACTCTTCTGTAAGATCCTGAAGTCTGGAGAGTCTTCTATTAAGGTTCCTTCTCGGTACCATTCGACTTTCGGGGACGGGGCTCCTTTGACCCGGCACTCAAAGACAACCAGCTGGCCCTCAGAGGCTGACAGATTCTGTAGCATCTGGGACAAAAGGAGTATGTTATCACCTAAGCGCTTGGGGACCGCATCCCATGGCAGGATTTTAGGGACACCGTCTCCACCTCTGGATTCTTTGCGAATCTACGTCTCCGGCAGCTTCAAGCTAGGGAGTGTACACTGAGTCAAGTCTGGAATACAGAGCCATCCAACCCTTCTGGACTCTTCATTATTTCTTTACTTTGCCTCCATTTAAGTGCTAATCAAAATTATTAAGTATTAGTTCAAACATTTTGAGTAAAGGAGATAAATTTTAGCAATTTTTGTTTTCATTTATTAGTTTTCTTTTGTATTCACTCTTTATAATTTGGATTTTTTTGTTTTTCATAATTCTTGTCTAAACAAAGCTTATGATATTTCGTGCATTGCCCTAGCACATTTGTAACCCTTGTCTAGTGATGTGGGCTGCATAGACACCTCACACGTACACAACAGCTATGAATAATGCCTAACACAAAAACGATAAGCCCACTTACAAATATTACAAAGTGGGGTGGTTTGGGTCAGCTGCCCAGTTTTGCAGCATGAGTTTTGTAGGTGACAAGGCCTTGTCCCAGGGTCAAAAGGTAGAACTCTGGCCTGCCTGAACACAGCAGCTGGCATTAATTCAGAGCTGTCTGTGATGTGGCTTTATGACCACCAGGGGGCACTGTAGCCAACATCGGGATTTTGTTCTTTCTATAGTGCCAAACTGGTTTGCTGAAATCATTCAGGACCCGAATAACACAGGGTGGTTTATGAGTTCATAAACGTGCTATTGGATTGAAAATCCCAGCTATTCCTCATTTCCCCACACATCTTATAACGACAAGGTGGAGGACAGACAACTTCATGGGTTGTGTGCTCTGTCGTCTCCCTGACCTCGGAGAAAGCTCTGGGCTAAAATGTCAACTTCAGAGCCCGTCGGAACCTGTATTGGCAGACCAACACCTCTCTGGAATTACTATGTAGTGGAGTTTTCATTACTGCTGAGGTAAACGGGTGAGGAAATCAAGTCAAAAGCCCCCTGATAAAAATGGTGTGTGTGGGGGGGGAGTCAGGCAGGGTAGCACATTCCTTTAATCCTAGCACTCAGGAGGCAGAGGCAGGCGGATCTCCGTGGGTTCGAGGTCAGCCTGGCCTACAAAACAAGTTTCAGGACAGCCATGACTGTTACACAGAGAAATCCTGTCTCTAGAAAAACAAAGACGCAAACAACAACAACAACAGAAATGGCTGTGGTAGAAGGGATTGTGTAAATGCCACACGGCAGGTTTATAAGACGGATATACGGGCACGCAGAGAATCTACAAGCCACATGGGTTGTGGCTCAGCTCATTTGCTAAACTCACTCTCAGCAGGGGGTCTGCGGGGCTCTCCTGCAGAAGGACCCTCTAGAGAGGCTGTGTTACCCACAGCCGAGAGAAGCCCTATCTCACGATTATAATTTCTCGTTTGACAGTGAAAGCGGAGACCTGTGCTCTATTTGAGAGGTCAGCCAAGATGCCTGCAATGCCACAGTGTAGGGAGCAGGCCTGCTAACGTCTAGGGCAGGAGGTAGAAATCCATTGCGGTCAGCAGGAAGATAACCAAGGGCTATCTTAAAGCCACTTAGAAAAAGTTGTTGGAAGTCAGTCATTACCCTGCAAGTTGTGGAGTGTTTTCTTTTTCTTACAGTCTATTGCATTTTTATGTACCACGTGTTTCGAGGCTCGTGAGCGTCATGGCACACATTTGGATAGCAGAGGACCACTTGCAGGGGCTGGCGCTTCCTTTCCACCATGTATGGCCTGAGGATCAAACATCTGTCATCGGGCTTGGAGACGAGTGCCGTTACCTGCGGAGGCATCTTCCTCTTTTCTTAGAATTTATTTTCAATTCCATGTGTGCGCATGCATGTGAGTGGAGTGGCTTCTGAGGCCAAAGGAGGCCCCAGAGTCTCTGGAGTTGTAGCCATAGCCGCCTGACGCGGTCCTCTGAACCCGGGTCCTCTAGGGAGCAGTGTCTGCTTTTAGCTCCTGAGGCATTTCTTCAGCCTCCACAGCTGAAGGTATCTCTTTTTTAAAAAAATGTATTTATTAATTATGTATACAGTATTCTGTCTACATGTTTGCTGCAGGCCAGAAGAGGGCACCAGATCTCATTATAGATGGTTGTGAGCCACCATGTGGTTGCTGGGAATTGAACTCAGGACCTCTGGAAGAGCAGTCACTGCTCTTAACCTCCGAGCCATCTCTCCAGCTCCCAGCTGACGGTATCTTGCTGTGGCTGTTTTTGCTTTTGTTGGTCAGATAAAGTGGCCTGAAACTTGTTAAGTAGCTGAGAATGACCTTGAACTCTTTCTTGGTCCTCCTGCTTCCAGCTCCTGAAGGCTGGAATTAGCCGCCTGCACCGCTAAGCCTGGAAAACCTGTGGTCTTCTACCAAGTCTCCTAAGGGGATGGTTCAAGCAGCTACACACACATAAAGATTAGTTAAGCCACGAATGGCACGGCATTTATCACAGCCGTCGATCTTAGGTGTCTTCTGATGGTGTGATACTGATTTGGATTAAAATGTGTTTCCCCTGCCCTTTCCTGGATGGGGACAGAAGAGGAGGCAATTAGGGGGAAGGGGCAAATGGGGAAGGGACTGGGGGGGGGGGAGAATGTGGTCAGGATGTAAAATAATTAGGTACATTTTTTAAAAAATGTGTGTTCCTAAAGGTTCACACATTGGAAACTTGTTCCCCAGTGTGACAGCATTATGAGGCAGTGGGACCTGTGTTGGTGGCTCCTTTCATTTCTTTTTCTAAAGTTTTTATGCCTGGTGTTTGCCTGCATGTGTGTCTGCCTGGTGCTCAGGGAGGCCAGAAGAGGGTATTGGATCCCCCAGAAATGGATGATTATGAGCCACTATATGAATGCTGGGAATAGAACTCTAGAGAGATGGCTCAGCAATTAAGAGCACTGCCTGCTCTTCCAGAGGACCTGAGTTCAATTCCCAGCACCCACATGGTGGCTCACAACCATCTGTAATGAAATCTGGCGCCCTCTTGAGGAAGAGACCTGATCAGCTGTACTCATCAAATTGACTTAGACCATGAAACCCAGTATGGACAAGTTCAACAGAACCCCCATGTAATGGTCTGTCCTGTCCCTTTAAGAGACAAGCCCCACCCATCCCTTCCCTGTCCACTGAGGCAAGAAGATCCACTTCCACTTCCAGCCTGAGTTCCTTCCTTTTAGTCTCTCTCCCAAAGAGGCAGCTTCTGCCTCTCTCCCTCTCTCTCCCTTCCTTCTCCACTTCCCCCCTCCTCTCTCTCTCTCTCTCTTCTTCTCCATTCTCCCCTTTCACCTCCATAACCCACTAAATAAATACCCACTTTCTCTGCATGGTGTGCCTATCCATCTCTCTCACCCGCAGGGCGGCTCCCTGCCTGGGACCTGCTGGCCTTCGTGGGGCCTCTTGGGAAACCGCAGCTCCTTGTGGTCCACTGCCCATTGCAGCCAGTTGGGGAATGGCGCCATTTTATATTTACCATAACACCCCACATACGGGCTACCCATGCATTGCCAGGGCATAAATTTTAATTCAATTTCATTCCTCTGAAAGAGCAGCCAGTGCTCTTAACCACTGAGGCATCTCTCCAGCCTCTCTTTTCTCTTTTAAAATCTCATCTCCTGTCTTAATGATTCTCGCCCCCCTCTCTTCCCCCATTGTGTTACCATCTGTTACCATCCTTCTCGACAACTTCGCCAGAGCTAAGCCCATACCATTGATATATCCCTGAATCTCCAAAACTGTGAGATAGGACTGGGTGATGTGGCACACCTTTAATCCCAGCACTTCAGAAGCAAAGGCAGGTGGATCTCAGTGAGTTTGAGACCAGCCTGGTCTACAAAGCGAGTCCTGGAACAGCCAGGGCTATTACACACAGAAAACCTGTCTTGAAAACCAAACAAACAAACAAAACCTAAGATAAAGAAACCTCTCTTCTAAATAAAGGACTCAGTCTTCGGTGGTTTGTTATAATAATAAAACATAGACACACTCTCAGAAGGTGCTCAATCTTGATTACACTCATCTACTTCGCTAAAGGATAAATCAATCAGCCCTCAACTGAGGAGGGCTGAGTTAATCTTTACTAGAAATAATGGATCTGAACTGAAGTCACTATAGTCAAAAGTCCACAGCCTCCCAAGGTAAAACAGAGTCCAAAGTACAGCTCTGCCGTATTTGTCAACATCCAGATCATCTTCGAGTTCATTCATGACAGAGCTGACAGTCTGGAGGGTCTCCATGACCAGTCAGCACGGGGACATTGTTTCTGTTCTTCCCAAAGCTTCCAGAAATAGAAGCATTTACCACAGGGTAAATTCAACCATGTGCCTGCTTTGTCCCTGCCCCGTGTCAGGTATTACAAACGTGGGCTCTTGCTTAGAGGATCTCAGCCGGCAGACACAGTGCAAGGATACCTTCAGAAACAGCGGCTCCCTTGTTGGTTATCACTTAGGAGCACTTGTTCTTGCAGAGAACCTGGGTTTGATTCCCAGCATCCACATGGTGGCTCACAACTGTCTGTAATTCCAGTTCTAGGGGATCTAGTGCCCTCTTCAGGCCTCCATGGACACCAGGCATGTGTGGGGTACACATACATATATGCAGACAAAACACTCATACACATAAAATAAAATATATACATATTTTTAAGAATAGCTCCAAGGTTCATTTTTTCTTATTTATCTTTTGAAAAATCCAGATGTTTCTTCATCTTTGGGCATGATACAGGTGACTGTGTACAGAGCCTTAGGCTGGAGTTGGCCCAGAAAGATGTACTGATATAGACCATATAGACCAATGGGAGATGGTGAGTTGGCTCAGCAGGTAAAGGGACTCGTCACCAAGCCTGAGGATATGAGTTCAAACCCAGGACCTACATGGTGGAAGGAAAAAACTGGCTCCCACAAGTTGTCCTATAACTTTCATACTTGGTCCATGTTGTGAGCAACACACACATACACACACACACACACACACACGTAACAAAAAATCAGACAGAAGACTCTTTGCTACTTGGTTGCCACAGGTACTCCAGGCAGAGGTAAGTCTCTGGATTCGGTGATTTGGGAGGGACCCTGAAGTCCTCCAAAACCTGGATCTGGCCACTGGCCCAGTTATTTCCGGGTTTCCTGCCTCTGCTGTTATATAATGTAGCGCTCTTGAAACTCTCACTTCCCCTGCCCTCTTACGCTCTTCAAATTACTGCTGAAGCAGCCAGAGCCAGGGCTGCCGCAGCCTTGAAAGCCCGCCAGGGCAGCTGCCATCGAGTGGGAGGCGACAGGAGCAAGATTCTAATTTGGTCGCCTCCCTCCCTCCACACTCCAGAAGTGTGAATGCTGTTCTCTTCATAAGCAGAGCCAAGTGTTTCTGGTGATGCCCAGGGGAGGAAGGGTGGTCTAGCGCCAAACACAGACTTTTTCAAAACACAGGAAAGATGGCGAGTCGGCTCAACGCAGAATGGCGCTTCTTGCCAAGACTGACAACCTAAATTCCATCCCTGGAACATACATGGCCGGGTGTGTGTGTGTGTGTGTGTGTGTGTGTGTGTGTGTGCAGAACTGACTCCTGTAACCTCATGCATGTATTGTAGCCACCCCGACTCCCCCATTAGTGAATAACTCTATAAAAAAATTAAAAGAAACCAAGCATAGATATTGGGCTCAGGGGTAACTCAGTTGGTACAGAGGCTGCCTAGCAGCACAAAGCCCCGGGCTTGGCTCCCAGCACTGCATAAACCGGGTGTGAGCACAAATGCCTCGTAACCCTGGCATTCAGGAGGAGGAAGTGGGAGGACCACGGGTTCAAAGTCATCCACTGCTATTTAGAGAGTTCAAGGCCAGCCTGAGCTACTTGAGGCTCAATCTAAAACAACAATAACAACAGCAGCAGCAGCAGCAGCAACAACAACAAACAGGAGGGCTGTGGATGGGGCTCCCAGGCAGAGCACAGGCCTAGCATTCATAAGCACACACTCAATACACAACAAACAAACACGAGGCACAGGCAGCCCCTCTCTGAGTAAACTCATTCAGAACCCCATAGCCTGCTCTTAACTCTGTCCCCATTTGTCCGGGCAATTCTCCTTTTCACTTAAACCATCTATAAAAGGAAGATCACCAAAGAAAGGAAACGGAGTTAAATAAAACTCTCTAATCAACGCCATAATTGGCAAAGAAATGCTTTGTTGGACCGTATAGAAAGTGAGTCACAGGAGCCAGGCCGCCAGAGGTCCCTGAAGGGAGAGACAGAGACAGAACAACCTGGACAGATATGTATGCAGATCACCTGCTATCATCACTTGGTGGAGAAATACCATCCTTGGTAACTGTGACTCAGAGATTCGCTAACGACACAGGCAGCGACTGTGACCTCAGTCCTGCCCTCGCTGACGGACACTAACGCAAGCACACTGCAGCTGATAAGTCTCTCTGGAATCTGAACCCCAGCCTACCCTGCTGCCCCGTGTCCCCGGGCAATCCCATTTATGGAGGCGAGAGCTCACACTCAGAGGGCAGAGGAACCTCCACACAGTGTGCATCTGAGCTGGGTTCCCACCAGCAGGCTAATAGTTTTTATAGACTTCACTGAATCTAAGGATCAATTCATTTTCTCACTTTCATTTGTCAGAGGCATTTTCATCTGCCAGTCAGAACATCTAATCAGAGAGAGGCATTCAGAGTCACCCCAGTAAAGCAGTTAATACGAATGCTTGGATTGATCTTGGAAATTAAATATAAAGACTATTAAAGGGTCCTATCTGACTCTCTCTCTCTCCCTCTCTCTTCTCCTCTTGTGCTGAGGGTTAAACCCAGGGCATTGTGCTTGCTAGGTAAAGCACCTAACTAACCACCGAACTATACTCTGAACCCAGATTTTTAAAGAGAACCTTTCAAACTTAGTTTTTGAGAAAGGATCTTTCTATGTAGCCCAGGCTGGTCTCGAACAGCCTCTTTCTGTCTCAGCCTGCCGATTGTTAGCATTAGAGGCCTGTGTCGGTGTGCCAGACTTCACCTTTTAAACTTCTATCTGCACATCACACGTAGCTTTCAGGGTGATTGGGAAAATCCTCAACTATAAAGAGCTTTACCTGTGCTGAGCGTACGAGGCATGCGCTCTGGGAGATGGGGATCTTAGCACACCTAAGATTTGAAGGAACGGTGGTAGGTGCTGAGAATGGGGAGAAAGGAGACTATTGGGACCACTAGAGTATTTGGTAGTTCAGCTCCCTTTGAAGAGTTGATGCTGTCTGTAACCCGTGACGAACGGACGTGACAAATGCTTATTTCTGTGTTGCTTTTATGTTGTCTCTTAAGGCTAGATGGCTTAGCAGTGTCAATAAGAGATGACAAAAATATATCTACTACACACACAGCAGACACACCAGTAAACACACACAGGCACACTGACACACACACAGACACACAGTCTCTCTCTCTCTCTCTGTCTCTCTCTCTCTCACACACACACACACAGCAGACACACATACACCAGTAAACACACACAGGCACACTGACACACATACACACACAGAGACACACAGTCTCTCTCTCTCTCTCTCTCTCTCTCTCTCTCTCTCTCTCTCTCACACACACACACACAGCCCATCTACAATTCCTCTTCAGAATCTTGTATCCACTAAATCATAACATGGTATGTTCCTACTTCCAGTCTTTTACAATAGTGGGGCTAAAACAACCAGAGTCAGACTATTAAACAAACCTAAAAAATAGAAACCTTATTCACATCAGGAAATGCACCTAATCAACTTGAGAACGAGTAAACAAGGATGACTCTAGACTGTGATGGATCTTGGGAAGCCAACTTGGATGATCTCGTCCAATATGGCCAAACCCTCACTTCTACGACAGTTGTGGATCCATCGAGGGTATCGGTGCCGCTAGAAAAGACCAGATTTTCCGGTTTTTTTTTTTTTTGAAATCGGGGTTCCTCATCTTGGGCAGTCTAGAGATTTAGGGTTAGATGATTCTTTGCCGTGGGGGGCTGGCACCCTGGGTGCTGTACTGTGCTCAGCAACGTCTCCAAATGCCATTAGCACAGCCCTTTCATGTGACAGCCAAGTGTTCCCAGACATTATCAATGACCCCTGGAGAACAAAATCAGACACAACTAATATCCATGGATCAAGTCATATTTTTTTATAGAATAAAAATCTCTTTGGGCTTACATGTGCTGTTCATACTAAGAAGAACATCATGAAGATACATTTGATCTTCATAACATGAAAAAAAATCCAGTGTGACTTATTTTTTTTTTAACCTTTGAACTCATTGTCTTGAGCAACACCGTGTGCTGCACACAGAAGAACCAGCGTCTTAGAAGCGGGAAAACTTGTTCCTCCTCCTGATTCTACCATTAGCTAGTCCTGCGATGTTGGCTGAATTTTAGTTTAATCTCTCTGACCCTTCCTTGGATTTTTCCTTTGTAAATGAAAATCTCTAGCTGAAGTTTCAAGTTCAAAATACAAAGACTGTGTGACTCAAAATTTGGTGACTCTATAGCCGCTAATACCAAGGAACACAGGAACGAGCTCTTTGTCCTAATCCAGGCTTTAGGTTAAAGCTCCTAAAATGACTTAGCTCTGTTTCCTTGAGCACCAAAGACAAGCCCCACAACCAGATCCTCCTGAAAGTCAGGATATGTCTCTAGAAGAACAAGCAGCTGGCATCTTGTCACCTGATTCCAGGTGACTGTTTAACAACCTCTAGAACGGCGTAAAGGTCATGGTTCGCAGGGAGTACACTTCCCTCGCGACAAGAACTGGCTTTAGAACTCTGAGACTTGGGGCAATGAGGAACCGGGTAGCCAATGGCCTGAGGAGCAACATGCCTAGGTTTTATTGTGAGGACTGTGAGGTCTATCCTACCCATGATCTGTGAGGGAGACACTGCAGCGGTCGGAAACACAAAGCGAACATGAAAGACTCATCCCAGACACGGGTGTAGGAGCAGACCTGGCGCCTGACTGACGAAACAACAGCTGCATTTCAACAAGGAAAGCTACCTCCAGGTCCAGGTTCACTCTCTACTCCTCCTCCTCCTGGGGCCATGATCCCACCCCCGCCCCCCAGGTCTCCTGGGTCTTCCTTGCCCTGGCATGAGGCCTGCACCCCACATGGGAGGCCTTCCCTTGATGCCATGACCGGCCCTCCTGCTCCTGGAATGCGGCCACCCATGGGAGGCCACACGCCTGTGGCGCCTGGGCCGCCAATAATGAGACCTCCTGCTCGCTGGATGATGGTCCCCACTCTGCCTGACATGACTCAGCCAGATTAGAGCAGAAAAGCTCTTTGTCAGTTTTGGATTTCTTGTTCTGTTTCACCAGGTGATCTCGGTGCTGAGCCCGAGTGTCTTCTAGCTACATGACAAGGAAGGGCTTTCCGCTTCCTAACAAAGAGGAGAGTTCTGGAGGAGAGAAGTGGCGTGGCAAAGGGAGTTTGCTGCTGGGCAATGGTGGCGCACACTTTTGAGCCCAGCACTCGGGAGGCAGAGGCAGGCGGATCTCTGTGAGTTCGAGGCCAGCCTGGTCTGGAGAGTGAGTTCTAGGACTGCCAGGGCTACATAGAGAAACCTTGTCTCAAAAAAAGGGGTGGGGGGAGAAAGAAAGAAACAAAGAAAGAAGGGAGGGAGAGAGAGAGGAAGAAAGGAAGGAAGGAAGGAAGGAAGGAAGGAAGGAAGGAAGGAAGGAAGGAAGGAAGGAAAAAAGAAAGAAAGAAGCAGAAAAGAGGGGCTGGGGATGTCGCTACCTTAACTGGCAGAGCGCTTGCCTAATACACACAAGGCTCTGACCTGAGTTCTATTCCCAGCAATGAATAAAATGGGTGTAGTTGTAATCCCAGCACTCAAGAGGTTGAGGTAAAGAGTATCAGGAGTTCAAGGTTATCTTAAGTTACATAGCAAGTTCAAGGCAAGCCTAGGATATGTGAGATCCCATCTCAAAAAGTAAAATAAAATAAATAAGCTTGGGGCCAGACATGATGCCATAGAAATGACCAAAACACAGAAACCCTTAAATCCTACACTGTACTTCTGTACTTCCAAAAGACAAATCCTGAGATAAAATCAGAGGCTCTTAGGCCCTTTGTCTGGATTCCCCGGTGTTTCAACCCTGGCAGAAAGAAAGACGTCTTGTTTGGTTACCTTTGTAAACACTGGGGCCGCGATGATAGGCTTCCCATCCAGTCCTTGCAAATAGCTGGTGGGACTCTGACACTGTAGGGAGAGAACCAACAATGCGTTCATTGTCACCAGGGTTGCTGCATGGGTAGACTGAGATAACGAATCTACAGGCTTCGTTCTATAAAATTAATCTCACATCAAAAGACCAGTGTTTTCTAAATTCATGAATCATAGACCTGAGATTGCAGTCTGAACCGATTGCATTTCTTCCTAGGTCAGGCTGGCTATAACATTACACTTCCCCCACCCCCACGGACTGGGTAACTAGCCCTACTCTAAAGACGCTCAAGTCCCGGGAGCTACACAAATCAGTGTTTAAAAACCAAGGGACTTGGACTCAAAGTTCGATAAGTCATTCTCATTATTTTTTAAGCTGTAGATCAATACATCAAAATATATTTGTTTAGATTATAATTGGCATGCAGCAAGTACATTTAGAAAGAATAATTTCATGGTTTTTTTTAATTAATTAATTAATTTATTTATTTATTCATTATGGATACAATATTCTGTGTGTATGTCTGCAGGCCAGAAGAGGGCACCAGACCTCATTACAGATGGTTGTGAGCCACCATGTGGTTGCCGGGAATTGAACTCAGGACCTTTGGAAGAGCAGGCAATGCTCTTAACCACTGAGCCATCTCTCCAGCCCTAATTTCATGTTTTAAAGTACATGGGTATATGAATATTTTTATACATGAATAGGAAATGCCTGGAAGTCTCTCCTAGCAATTATTACTGTTGACAGGAGATTCATCTGAGGATAGGGTATCGAGATACAAGCTTGACTACAGTTGGTGGGTTTTTTTTAGATTCTATTTTAATTTTATTTATATGTGTAGGTGTCAGTCTCTGTGCATATGCCTGCAGGTGCCCATGGATGCCAGAAGGGGCAGCTGGATCCCCAGGAACCAGAATTAGGGTTAACTGTGAACTGCCCACTCCATCTTAAATACTGAGCCATCTCTCCAGCTCTGAATAAAGTTTTTTTTTCTTTTTTTTTTTAAAGTAGTGTACCAGAATATTACTTATTTTGAGTTCTAAACTTTTAGATAACCAGATAAAGACCTCATCCACCTCATCTATTTAAATTTTTTTTTAAGATTTATTATTTAGTATGTATGCAGTGTTCTGCCTATATTCTGCCTGCAGGCCAGAAGAAGGCACCAGATCTCACTATGGATGGTTGTGAGCCACCATGTGGTTGCTGGGAATTGAACTCAGGACCTCTGGAAGAGCAGCCAGTGTTCTTAACCTCTGAGCCATCTCTCCAGCCCTGATTAAAGGTTTTTTTTTTGTTGTTATTGCTATTTTGTTTTTTTCAATTTATTAGATTTAAAAAAAAATACCAAGTTCCCATTCCTTCCCTTCCTCCCATTCCCTCCACACACTCTCCCACTCCACCCCCATCCACTCCTTAGAGATGGTAAGGCACATTGCTTTGGGGAAGGCCCAAGGCCCACCCTACTATATCTAGGCTGAGCAAGGTATACATCCAAAGAGAATGGGTTCCCAAAAAGTCAGTACATGCAGTAGGGATAAATCCTGGTGCCACTGCCAGTGGCCCCTCAGTCTGCCCCAGCCATGCAACTGTCAGCCGCATTAAAGTTTTTACTTAATATGCTTCTATACAGAGTGTTTTATAACAAATACTATCATCAGCTTGAAAGACATGAGTCTTTACTCTCTTTTTGAAAAAAAGAAAACTACTTCCTTTTTGTCGTAGGAAGTAGAATTATTTCATTTTCCATGAAATAAAGTTAAGATGCACACCCATTGGTTCACATATGATCAGCACTTTTTATAAAATGGGGGTGCCAGATACCAATTTGTCAAACGTCTCTTTTCCTATGCTGTTTTCCCAAGGAGGAGACTAGGTCCCCAAAGCCATGGGAAGCAATGAGCTCATGCAGCCGAAGGACAAGTGATTACTTAATGATCAATTACAGCAGCGGGCATGACCTTGCCACGCAAGGCGGTCATGGTCACTTGCGCTCAACGTAGATTCGTACCTGCTGGACGGTGGACACTCTGGGCTGGCCTTGGGCTACTGGAGGAATGGCTGCAGAGGTAGTGGGAGGAGATGACAACTCATTTGGCTTCTGGATTCTGAGAAATTATTAAAATGTAGATTATAACACAGAACTAGAATTGCTTGTGAAAGTCAGCAAAGCCAGTAATGTCAGCATTGCTTGCTGTTGGCTATAGCAAGTCTTTGACAGTGTTCTACAAGTATTCACCAACATTTCATGGCTACACATTCTGTTGGGCAACACGCATGAAGACAACATTCTTAGCTTGGATTCTTTGCTTGGGGTACAGCTAGCAATTCAGACATATCTACAGTGACCTGAGATTCACCAGTGACGGACACAGCACAGGCTAGAGATAATTTTCAAAGATCTATTTTGCTGATACTTTCTCTATTGTACTTCTCATTTCTTTTTTGCTTTTCTTCTTTTCCTTCTTGCCCCGCTCCTTTATTTTTTTTCCTTTCTCTTTTGAGATAGGGTTTCACTTTGTAGGCCAGGCTGGCCTGGAAGCCACAGTGATCCACTTGCTTCTGCTTCCCAAGTGCTGAGATTAAATGTCTGCCACTAAATTTGGCTCTCTCTCTCTCTCTCTCTCTCTCTCTCTCTCTCTCTCTCTCTCCCCTTCTGTCTTTCTTTCTGCTGGCCTTGAACTGGCTATGTAGCTGAGGGGGACTTTGAACTTCTGACCCTTTTTCTTTACCTTCTGAGTGCTCCGATTATAGGCGTGAGCCACCATGACTGTTTTATACGGTACTGGGGATCAAATTCAGGGCTTAGTGCACACTGGGCAAGTGCTCCATCAACTGAGCTACATCCCTAGCTCCTCCCCTTTCCAATTTTGAGCAAGGAAGAAAATAAAGAGGCTAGGCTTTATAAATTGTGTGTCTGGGATTTTGCCCTGGCATAAAGTACAAATATTCAGAAGGTGACAACCTCTTCAGATTTATACAATTTAACTTAAGAGTGTTGAACCTCGTGAGAGGGAGGCAGAGGGAAAATTAGTTTTGTGAGGAAGATAGAGGTATGAGAGGATCTAGCCAGAGAACCCGGCAAGAGAAATACCCTAAGGCAGAGGGAAAGGCAGAGTCTTGAGGGAAGACTCTGGTCGTCCCAAAGAGCACTGGGAAACAGTAAGTGTTGGGTTTAAAGGGCCCTCAAGATCTTGACCACAGGCCTTTCACCTATGGCCCGTGGAGACCTGTGGTCACTGACAGGAGGCTACCCTTTCTTTGGTCTGGATGTTGCCTCTCAGTTTCTTCATCTCTACAATGGGTAAACAGCCACTCACAGCCCGTCAGTCTTTTAGGAGGGTTAAAGAGCCAACTCCCATCAGAAGATTAGCATGTCCTTGTTTCACCACGCTCAGTATGGATGGCTGTGGGATCCCTGGACAGCCGAGGAGGACATGAGGACACAGAATGACTTTCCCCCCGCAGGCAGGCAGCATGTGCTCTAAGGAGCGAAGTCCCATAGGCTATCGCTGTCTCCGCAGCGTGTTTCCTTCTACGACAGGAGCGTCACTTGGCTTCTCACTCAGCTGCTCCATATAAAGAGAATTTCTTAACCTTCGTTGTGGCTAGGTGTGTCCCTAGGATGACTTCCTGGACGTGGGCCGTGAGCAAGAGTGATGTGTGCGGCTTAAGAGAGGTGACTCAAAAGGAGGGTGGGCGTGTCCTTCACGCCTTCCTTTCTCACTAAGGAGATGGGATCCTGTGTTAGCATGAGGTGAAGCGGCCACGGATCTGGCCACAGGAGACCTATGATGTCCCATGCAGGTACCCAGTAGACTGAGAAGCCTGTTTGCCAGACAAATCCTGATCTGGATGTAAATGAGCAATGAATACCAGGGTTGCTTAAGTCCCAGTTAATTTGGTCGCTGTTATGTACAACTGAAACTACAATCTTTGCGGTAACAAGTAACGCAAATGAATGCATGAGATCTCTTCCACTTATTGAAACTTGTAGATCAACACTCATACCCATCAGCCTTTGTAACAGGACCCTGGGGGTCCCCAAAAGAGGTGCAATGATCGTGTGGCTGAGCAGGAGTTTATTACGGAATCCGGAGAGGGATCATCAGGCTGGGTGTGGACCATGAGTAGGAAATTTCGCAACAGGAAATCCCACAAGGTGCACAATTTAAAGGAAAAGCTGAAAGTGAATTGCTGTGCTGTTTGAGTGAGGTGCTGGCCACTTGGAGAGACTGATGTAGGGGGACAGAGGGCAGCCTGGTTGATATTCTCCTGAAGACAGCTTTGTAGGGAGGCCACATGAAGATTTTCAAAAAATGTTATCTGTTTCATGTTTGATTTTGTTTTTCCACAGATAATCTTTTTTAGTTTTTGTTTGTTTGTTTCAGCTTGCTTTTTGTTTTGTTGTTTTGTTTTGTTTGAGACAGGTTTCTCTATGTGCCCTTGGCTGTCCTGAAACTCGCTCTATAGGCCAGGCTGGCCTTGAACTCACAGAGATCTGCCTGCCTCTGCCTCTCGAGTGCTGGGTTTAAAGGCTCGCACCACAATCACCTGGCCTCAGACAATCTTTTCTAAGCCAGGAACATGATGAGACCAGAATGATCTGTTTGAGAATAATTGGTAGCACTTCAAAGTCTATAAAAGGAAGGGCCTTTAAGGAAGTGATAGTACGCAGACCCAAGGAGGAGGAATGGGACAAAGGCCTTGAGAATGACGGTAGAAAGGGGTAGAAGGGGAAAGAAAAATAAATCCTTGACTTATAATGTTCACATGCCTACAAGAGCGAACAAGTTAATGCAGGGGTAGATGCACAGAACGTTTGAGGACTAAGACGTGATTTCTCCCCTTCCGAGCTTCCCCTTTGTGGGGAGGGTAGGATAATCCCATAGCTCTGTGAAGCCTTTCTTGCTTGACCAATGGGGTATCCATCCAAGTTCTGCACAGCCTACATGGCCGTATCCCACAGCATCCCATTACCCTTGCCCGTTTCTTGCCCTACTTCCTGTACTCGTCCCTCCACTAGACCTTAAATCTGAACAGGCAGGAAGCCTGTGATTTTTCTCCATGCCCACTGGATCTAGTGCAGTACCTGGGCCATAGAAGGGGCTCCATCAAGGTTGTAATAACTACATAGATAAAACTTGACTCAGTACCACTGTTTAGCAAAAGAACTATGACTTGCCAAGACATTTATATTGTCTGAAACTCTTGGCAATCCTCCTGTCTCAGCCTCCCAAGTGTTGCAATTACAGGTGTGTTCCACCATACCCAGCTTTAAAAATACTATTTTAAAATGTATTTTAAAAGTCACTGGGTTATAGTTTTTAATCCTGTAGACAAAACCATGATAATAATTCATTTTTTAAGTATCAGGAAGATTCAAATTAATCTGCTGGGCAGGATTTAAGCAAAAACAAATTGAGACTTTCCCAAATCTGCCCGTGTGTGTGTGTGTGTGTGTGTGTGTGTGTGTGTGTGTGTGTATGTATGTATATATATTTCATGATGTTACGATTGACCATGGAACCACCTCCTTCAAGTTCTAGACATTAATTAGAGGTTCTCCTGGGGCCTGAGGATGCTTAGGCTATAGAATTACCGATTCATCTCTTCTTTGTTAAGGTCCCCTTCTGAGTCAGAGGAAGAAACTCCTAGAGAAATGAAAACAAAAGATGGGATTTTAAAGATGATAATCTAGTAAACAAATTCCTAGGCATTTGAAGCTCTGAAAAGGAATCTTAGGCTCAGAAGAAACCCAGTGTCTCCTCCCGCGAACATCTAATCTGTCATAGGAGGAAGTAGACCCTAAGAATCGAAAGGATTCGGTCAGGGACATGTGCCCACTGAGTGATACAATTTAAACACACAGGGCCAAGTTCTAAATTCCAGGGTGTAAAACACCTGCTAAGATCTGTGGAGTAACAGGACAGCTTTTGCAGGCATTCCCTGGTGCTCATAAACCCACACAGAGTGGGTGAAAGGGGGGATTATTCCGGATTCCAAACACTGTAAGTGTAGGTAGGTGCTCTTCCGTCCTGCCCTAATATTAGCAAGTCACCCTCCATCTTGGGAGTGGGAGTGTTCGATGTCCAGATGCCAGAGTGGAAAAGCAAGCCAATAGCGATCCAATCTCAGTTCTCCTACCAGGTCCTAGATTTATTTCTCCAGATCGGAAATTCCAGGCATATACAGTAGAGCTAAACCTGGAGGTGTTATTGTACTCCAAAGACTTGAGGCTAAAAACATGCGACACATTTCTACGAATATATTTCTTTACTAAATGTCTGTTGGATGTTCACTATGTGCTTAGTTCTGTGGAAATGATCAGAGATAGAGAGGAATGAGACCATTTGGACCTTGCAGTCTTCTTGGCAAATGAGTATTTAGTCCATGATCACACGTTATGTAAGTGCTGGAGGCAAGGCTTACCAAAGGTATTGTATAGGCAAGAAAAAGTACGGGAGAAAGATCCTCCAGATAAAACTCAGAGGATGAAACAAATAGGAGCGAAAGCTTAACAGATAGCCGAGAACTACAAATTGATTTCTCCTCAAAAATTATCCGTGCGTTCGTGCTTGGTACTGTTGCAAACGCCACCCCAAATGTTTCAAGCGGTTGCCAGACTTCTATCCCTGACTCTCCAGAGTGTATATCCTCAACCAGCAGCGAGGGTAAGTCAGATTATGCCACGTCTCTGCTCAGAACCTTCCAGAGTTTCCTTTGTTATTCTGAAGCAAAGCCCTTGCCATGACTGCTGAAGACTTAGAATCAGCTCACATGCCTCCCTCCACCTCCCACTCATCTTGAACTTCAGGCTTCATTTCCTATTGCTTTCACCTTTGCTTGCTCTACTCTGGCCGCACGAGTTCAACGCTTCCCATTTTATTGAAATTGTTTTTGTTTATTATTCTTACTATTATTAGTGTGTGTGTCTGTAGGCATGCATGGAGGTCAGATGACAACTTGGGAACTGGTTCTGTCTTCCACCGTGGACACCAGTGATCAAACTCAGGTTCCAGGCTTTTATCTTTAGTGTGAGGCATCTCGCTGACCCAACACACTGGCTCATCTCTACCTCCGGACTGGGGCTATCTCACCTCTGGGCTGCTGCATTTGCTGATTTCTCTGCCTGGAGTAAGTTCCCTTGACTTTCCTGTGACCACCTCTCCCTCCAGGTCTCCCTTCAGATGTCACCTGGTTAGTGACATTAGGTCACCCAGTCAAAACTTACAACACACACACTATTTTCTGTTTCCTTTGTGATGCTGTATCTTACCGCCATTTATCTCATCCGTCTGCAGTTTCTCCCATTACAATGCAAATCAACATGTCCTCCATCTAAAGACCTTTGTCTACTTGATTCATGTCTATTATTCCCAGTGTCTGGATGGACAGAACAGACCCTCATCAAATGTTTATCTAATTACACATCCTTATAGTTTGAGAGCGTATGCCAGGCCTCAGAAGCATGCAACCGTACCTTCTATGTAAATCTCAGCAGACGTTGAGTCTGTCCCGTAGATGTTGGAAGCGAAGCAGGAGTAGCGCCCTGTGTCCTCCTCAAAGGCTTCGGCGATGGTCAGCGAGTGCAGGTTTCCGGCCTGTACGATGTGAATGTCTGGGGAGTTTTCGAGCTCTTTGCCTTCACAGTACCACCTGCAAGGAGGAGAACATGGCTATCCAACACAGGCAGAAGAGGGAAGTCTCCAGGTGTGGTGGAATTAACCCGTAATCCCAATCCTTGGGAGGTGGAGGTAGCAGAACACAAATTCAAGGCCATCCTAGGCTACTCGGTGAATGGAGTCAGCCTGAACTACGGTAGACCCTGCCTCAAAACAAGGACAAACGCCACACCAAACCAACCAAACAAAACTAAATAACATCAAAGACTCAGTAGCAGAGCTGGCTCCAAATATTTTCTGGCAGAGTAGCCAAGTTTGGTTCCAAGCGTTCAGGTCAGGGAGTTCACAGCCCCTGGGGATCCCCGCTCCAGGGAATCTGATGCTTTCTATCCTCCACAAGCACTGCTCTCCTGCACACAAACCACACATACACACACGTTTTGTTTTGGTTTTGGTTTTCCGAGTTAGGGTTTCTCTGTAGCTTTGAAGCCTGTCCTGGAACTTGCTCTGTAGATCAGGCTGGCCTCGAACTCACAGAGATCCGCCTGTCTCTGCCTCCCAAGTGCTGGGATTAAAGATGTGCATCACCACTGCTCAGCATATACACAAGTTTTTTTTTTTTTAAAGAATTATACAACTGAGAGACGTTGACAAATCAGACACTATTGATCACAAAGCTAGGACTGTGATGCAAAAGTTAATTTGTTCCCACATTTTTTGTAGCATGCACCAGAGGCTTCCTCATCTTCTCCAGAGAAGAAAGGTACTAAGTGTTTATGATACCAGATGCACCGTTGTTGTGTCTGACATTGTAAGAAAATTAACTCCTTTATCACTACTTCTCCCAGGACAGCCCTAGCCATATCCAATAGCCCAAGTTAAGTGTTTTTATGAATGAGGCATGATTTGTTTGTTTGTTTGTTTGAGACAGAGTTTCTCTGTGTAGCCGTGGCTGTCCTGGAACTCACTAAGACCAGGCTGACCTCAAACTCAGAGATCTACCTGCTCTGCCTCCTGAGTGCTGGGTTAAAAGTGTGGGCCACATGCCTGACTGGTCTCTTATTTTAATTCTATATACTTAAAGTTAGAACCTTTTTTTTAAATTTTTTTTTTTGAGACAGGGTTTCTTTGTACCTTTGGTGTCTGTCCTGGAACTAGCTCTTGTAGACCAGGCTGGCCTTGAACTCACAGAGATCCATCCGTCTCTGCCTCCTGAGTGCTGGGATTAAAGGCATGTGCCACCACCGGCTGATTCGTTTTACTACATATAACATATGGATTTTTTTTGTTGGGGGGGGGCAAAAGTTTATACAAAATAAGATATGAAGTATTTAGGGGGTGGAGAGGTAGTCCAGTGGTTAAGAGTGCATATTGCTCTTGTGGTGGATGCAGTTTGATCCCAGCATCCATATCAAGTGGCTCATAACTGTGTGTAACTACCCCAGTCCCAAGGGACCCAACACCCCCTTCTGGCCTCCACAAGCACCTGCATTCACGTGCATAGACACATACACATAATTAAAAAAAATGTATCTTTAAAAAGAGAAAAAATACTTAAAATGTGGAAGTGCATGATGAGAAAAATGAACATTGAAATTAAACAGAAACAGAATTTCTCACATAACAGTTTTGGGAAGATCTATTGGTTCCTCTCAGATGTATTAGTGACAATGAAAGATAAAGTATCATTCTTACCAAAAGACTCCGGAAGTGATGCTAAAATTACAGATACATTTCATTCTTGAAACCATCTTATTGGAATCAATGTACAGAGAGACTTGAAGGCGTGAAATGATAAACACACAGGCTACTTGTTGAGATAGCAGGTGATCGGAAACAAGCTAACTGTCTGTCAGCAGGTCCTTGTTCTCCAAGATAGAGCCACACAACAGAACGTGGCAGCTCCAATGAGGATGAGAAGAAGCACCGGGTGTCAGTGTAGACGGGATTCTGAGACATGTTTAGCCCCTCCCTCCCACCACTTGATGAAGCAGGATTCCAAGGCTCACATCTGTTTACCTACTTTTCACAGCCAAACTGTTCACCGCTTCTGCATAAACACATCACGGTCACCCCGGTATCCAAACCTCTGTCCAGGTTCTTACCCTCTTCCTCTGTTTTTTCTGCACCTATAAATATAACTCACCCGTGGCCATTCGGTTCAAATATCACCTCCCACACGAGGCTACACTTACCCCCGTGGTCAGCCTGCTTCTAACGACACTTTTAAGAAACGAGCTATCTTATGTCATGATAGTTTTGATGTTATAGGATCCTCTCTGGGTCTCTGTTTTGAAATACTGTTTGTCTCGCTAATTTCGTAGGATTCTGTCTCCTCAAGGAGAGGTCTGCCTCAACAAAGGCAGTACCTTACAGGCTCGAAGCAGCTGCAGAGCTCAGTGCAGCTGTCTGCTCTCTCTCTCTCTCTCTCTCTCTCTCTCTCTCTTTCTCTCTCTCTCTCTCTCTCTCTCATATCTCATCCCTCAGTGTCAGGCCTTGGCCTTTCTATTCTGTGAGTGCACTGAGCCCTTCTCTACCATGGATTCTTTTTGTTTATTTTTAATTGATAATGAGGTCTTATTATATTAGTAAACATTATTACATGGGGGAGCATTCCTGCCACAGCATGCATATAGCAGCCAGAGGACAACTTGTGGGAGTCAGTTCTCTCCACACTAGGTAGGTTCTGGGGGATTAAGATTGGGTCATGAACTGGGATTGGTATGTGAAACAAACAAACAAACAAACTCGGGACGTCAGGTTTGATGGCAGGTGCCTTTACCTGCTGAGCCATCTTCCTGTAGGCCCCTGAGATAAGATCTTACTAGGTACCCCAGGTTGGTCTGAAACTTGTTCTGTAGCCCAGGCTGACTTTAGGCTTTTGGTCTTACCTCAGCCTCCTGAGTGCTGGGATTATAGATATGCACTCCCACAACCGGTTCCACTGTGGAACTTTTGTGATCCCTAATATCTGCCCCAGATCTTCACAAAAATAAGTCTTGCTAAGTAAGAGGACTGCTCGGATGTCACCTTCTGGGAGAGGCTTCCCAGACCCTTTCCCGGTGTGGCCTCTATACTCACTGCATGGTGCTAACCCAGGCATTCATCACTTTTGTGTAGCTGTGACCAGAATACGTTAGATAACAGCATAAAGGAGGAAAAGGTTTATCTTGGCTCACAGTTTCAGGGGGCTTAGTCCTTGGTTACTTGAACCCATGCACTTGGGCCAAACATTCTGGCAGCAGGAACATGAGTAAGAAGAGGCCTTTCACTTCATGACAGACAGGAAGCAGAGAGAGCAAGGCCAGGAGTTAGTATCAGGTGTCACCTTCTAAACCCCACCCCCAAACAACCTACTCCTTCCAACTGGGCCTACTTCTGAAAGTGGGAGACATTTATATCCAAACCACAGTACTCATTTGTCATCCTCTCAGCATTCTCTACCATCCGAGAGTTTATAAACTTACTTTGCCACTGTTTGTCCTCCCTCCGCACATTTTAAAGCCCACAAGCGGACTTCATCAGTTCCATTTACCACCACGATCCCATCACCTCCTGCAGCGCCCTGGTGCGTGGTAGGTACTCGGAAAATTAATTAACTGTTGAAAATTAAATTAAGTGTTGATAGACTTCTTGAACCACCAGATGATGGGAAACCTTCCTAGTTAACGGTTTGTGAGTATTTGTTGGCCTCAGCAGATTCCCCGCCTGTCTCTAAGCAGCAGACGCGGGTCCTGCAGCTGCCCAGACAGGTTCGCGAAGCTCCCAGAGCTAACCCAGATTACAGGGAGTGGCTGTGAACAAACCCGAAAGAGGTCAAAATACTGGGCTTTCAATTAAACGCTGCATTGAGCACATTTGTTGTGTATTACCCATAAAATGAAACAAAAAGGTTTTTTTTTGTTTTTTTTGTTTTTTGTTTTTTTTGCCAGTTCAGGAGTGTTGGAACAGAGTCTCTTGTAGCCAAGGCCGGTTTCAAAACTTGATGCGTGGACAAGGATGACCCTGAGTTCCCCATCCTCCTGAATGCTGAGGTCACAGGATAAAAGAGCTTTTAAAGACACAAAGCTACAAAAAAGAAAAAAGACAAAAAAAAAAAAAAAGAATAAGAAGGAACAGGGGAGCAGACAGCAGCCTTCAGGCGCCGTGGGAAGACAGACAGCACCTACAGGAGCTGCAGTCCAGAGATACAAACCAAGCACTTCCTTGGTGTGAGAAACCTGTGAGAGACACATCAATACAGCCAAACCCCAGAAACCTGGGCCCTGCAGACAGGAGATTGCTGACAACAGGGGAGAGGAGGTGGGGTGTAAAATGGGGGAAAGGTTACACACGTGGAAAATGAGCTTCCGCCCCAGGTCACTGCCCCTCAGCTGAGCAGCCAGCCCTTGCTGCAGGGTGAGCAAGCAGCCGACCCAGAAGGAAACCAGAGCCGGTGGGGCTTCAGGGCTTAGCCGAGTAGACCAGGCTGGTTTGAAATTTCCCAGACTGAATCGACACAAATTTATTTCACATTCAAGCAAAAGGGGACAAAATCACCACCACTGAGAGCCGGGTCAACAGTGAATTAGGAGAAAATGAAGAGTCGACTTGTGCAGGACAAGAACGTGGACCCGAGGATGCCGTGAACGCAGGGGTGGGAGCCATATTTGCTTTGAGACGCACAGACTTTGTGGGTTAGGGTTTTCCCAACGATATACAACAACTACTGGTATGGCATTTATCATATGAGGTCTTCTCTTCCTTATGTATTTACCTTTTTATTACGTTTATTTATTTTTGTCTGTGCACCATAGCCTGTGTGGAGGTCAGAGGACAACTTGTAGGGCTTGGTTCTTTTCTTCCATCATGTGGGGATAAAGTTTGATTCTCAGGCTTTATAGCAAGAACCCTTATGCCAGCTAAGCCCTCTTGGGGGCTACACACACACACACACACACACACACACACACACCCCTTCCTTATTTATTTGTTTCTTTGTTTATTTACTTTGGGTTTTTGAGACAGGGTTTTTCAGTGTAATAGCCCTGGCTGTCCTAGAACTCACTTTATAGACCGGGCTGACCTTGAACTCACAGGAATCCACCTGACTCTACCTCCTGACTGCTGGGATTAAAGGTGCGTGCCACCACCACCACCACCTGTTTTTTTTTTTTTTTTACACACGGTCTCACTGTGTATTCCCAGCTAGTCTGTAAGGTACTACAGACTGGGCTGTCTTCAAACTCAGAGATCCACCTGACTCTGCTTCCTAAGGTATCAAATTAAAGATATGTGCCACCACACCTAGGCTTTAAATTCTATTTGTTTATTTATTTTGGGTTTTCAAGACAGGGTTTTCTCTGTAACAGTCTTGGCTGTCCTGGAACCCACTCTGTAGACCAGGCTGGCCTAGAACTCATAGAGACTTGTCTGCCTCTGCCTCCAAAATGCTGGGAAAAAAGATGTATGGCTAAAAATCATTCATTTATTTATTTGTTTGCTTATTTATTTATTTGCTTATTTTGGGGGTGGTTTCAAGACAGGGTTTCTCTGTAGCTTTGGAGCCTGTCCTGGAACTAGCTCTTCTAGTCCAGGCTGGCCTCGAACTCACAGAGATCCACTTGCCTCTGCCTCCCGAGTGCTGAGATTAAGGTGTGCGCCACCACCTACTGCCTGGCCCTAAAAAAAATTTATTTTTAAGTTAGCAACCAGAGTCAGGGGTTTCACTGGGGCCTCTTCACGCACAATGTGACATAGTACTTTATCCTGCTATGTTCTCCCACCATGGCACCCCCATCTCCCTCTGTAGCTCCCTTTCCTCTCCCTGACAGATGCATCTCCACCCCTGCTTTCACACCACATCTGTTCAGTTAGCTTCTGTTCCCCCCAACCCTAAAGATGTAATCCTCCCCTCTCATGTCATCTAGGTGCAATTTAAAGTCCATGGAAAGGTCTGGGGTCATAGCTCAGTAGCCAGGTGACTGCCTACCACACAGGAGACCTTAAGTTTAGCCCCAAACACCATGACCTCAAAGAGAAAAAGATCTAGGACAATACACATTCATCATAGGCAACCAATAAATAAAATACACAGTTTTATAGAGGGGACTTGAGCATCATAGATGTTGGTATCCACGGGGTGCTTCTGGAGCCAATTCCCTGATAACAATGGGGTGCTGTGTAAACAAAGGGAAACTCTTCTACCCCATAAGGCTGGAGTGAAGAACAATTTCCCAGGAATAAGCAAATAAACACTAAATACTTTCTGATATAACAATGTGACATTATAGTGAGGCAACATTAAAAGAAAAGGAAGGGCGCTGGCTTACGGTAGGGATGCTAAGCTGCTGCCAACAGACAAGGAAGCCAGCAGAAAACAGCTTACTCTAGCATACGGAGCAATGCCATCGTAAGCACATCGCTGAACCAACGTCTCTCACTTTCGGTGAGAACAAAAGTGAGATCATTCGCCCTTTGTTTCACGTTTACACTGATGAGACAAAAGCCACAGTAAGTACAGGGAGCTCAGAGTGCTTAGGCCACATGAACTGAAGCCTGTCAGAGCCGGCTGTAGTGCTGGGCCCGCCATACCCACAAAGAGCAGACTTTGACAAAGCAACAAAAGTCATGGCTTTTTATCAGCTCTCCCCACCACCACCACTTTGGAGGCAGGGTCTCACTATTTATAGTCTGGGCTGGCCTAGAACTCACTATGTAGACCAGGTTACCCTCTGCCTCCCAGATGCTGGAGCGAAAGATGTGTACCACCGTATCCAGCAACTTTTTATGTCTTAACTTTGAGTCCACGATTTTTAACATCCTGCGTGGTGGAGTGGGATGGGGTCCAGGGCATTTCTGCGGCATGTCGGAAGGTCCCTGGGCTGTGCTTGAATTGAAGGTTAAACTGTTTCATGCATGGAGTGGTATTTTAGTTTGGAAGGATGACTGATAGACAGGTTATGGATACTCAGACGTGAGTACACCATGGGCATTTTCTTTTCTTTTCTTTTGCTTTTTCCCTTGAGACAGGGTTTCTCTGTAGCTTTTGGAGCCTGTCCTGGAACTAGCTCTTGGCTCTTGTAGACCAGGCTGGCCTTGAACTCGCAGAGATCTGCCTGCCTCTGCCTCCCGAGTGCTGGGATTAAAGGTGTGTGCCACGACCATCCATGGGCATTTTCTCACAAACGAAAGGAAACAAGTTGTCATCTCAAGTAAAACAACATTTGTTGTTAATGGATTAAAAAAAAATGTGTCTTCCAGGAGAAATTAGAAAACTTTTGTGTCTCCCACAGTGAGTTTAGGTTTCTTACTATCTTAAAGGGTTTTTTTTTTGTTTTTATTTTTCATGAAATCAACGATTTAACAAATGAATTCTGCTCTTTTTAATACCAGATGTGAAATATGTTACTTTTTGGAGATCTGTATTCATTTTCCAAAGGACAGATAGAAGATACTGTCCCTGAGGAGTTCAAAACGGCTCATTGGGTTTTAACACAGTGGAGGACAAAAGTTCTTTGGTAGGGTTCAGGTTTCCCACTGTGGCTAACCTTTGCCTGAAAAGTCTGCGAAACCCTTGCCTCCAGCTCCCTATCAATAGGAGATTCGGTGACGTCAGCCGAGAGTCAGCGTCTTCCTTTACGCTAGATACCAAAGACGGTTGTGAAAACATGTGCAACAGGGCTGGGTCGATGGCTTGGTTGTGAAAGAGTCTGTTGTGCAAACACGAGGACCTGAGTTTAGATCCCCAACACCACGCCCGCAATCCTGGTACTGGGGAAGTAGAGGTAGGTGAAACCCTGGAGCTCACCAGCCAGCCAGTCTAGCTAAATCTGTGAGCTCCAGGTTCAGTGAGAGATTCTGTCTCAGAAAATAAGAGAATCGAGTGAGGAAAAGAGCAAGTATCAACCTTTGGCCTCCACACGCATGCTTTCACACACGTGTGCACCAGCACACACCACATACATACATATGTATTATGCATACGTAGCATACAAACACAAACTAAAGTCATGCCACTCTACTAGCCTAACGTTTTTGATTTGGAAGACAGTTATTCTTCATTAAATTATTTGGAGGGACATATTTATTATTGTTATTTTTAAAATGAATATTTGAAACATTCTGTAGTTTTAATTTCTAACATGAGATGTAATTATAACTCATGCAAACAATATTTCCAGGCTGGAGACCATGGCTGGGTGACAGAGTGCTTGTTTAGCATGTTTGTTAACCCAAGCTCAATTCCTGCACAGGAAGGGGAGAGGGAGGGGGAGAGGAAGGGGAGGAGGAAAAGAGGAGGAAGGAGGGGGAGGAGACAATGAAACCCCTTCTTTTGGACCTCAGTGGTCTTTAAGATTATAAAGGGCAACTAAGAACAATCAGATTGAGAAGCACTGGTCCCCTGTGAGAAACTTAGAGGGGAATAAACAGGAAACAGGAAGGAGAGTTGAAAGCAGTCTTAGCTAGAATATTTGCATATCGGTTTTGGAGGTAATTTGTCACTGTATGACCCTGGTTAGCGTGGAACTCAATTTGTAAACAAGCTGGCCTCAGACTCAAAGACAACCATCTGCCTCTGCCTCTGCCTCTGCCTCTGGAGCACAGGCATCAAGGGGTTTGCCACCACACCTAGACCAGTATTTCAATTTTCATGTTTAAATTTTATGTGGATTGGTGTTTTGGTTGCATGTGTGTCTGCATACCATGAGAGTGCCTGGTACTCATGGAGGGTGATGGATCCCCTGAAAGGGGAGTTACAGAGGGTTGTCAGCTGCTAAGTGAGTGTTGGAAATTTAGCCTGGGTCTTCTAGAAGAGTTATAGTGCTCTGAGCTGCTTAACTATCTCTCTAGTGTCTGCATTTGAATTTTTAAGCAATGCATCACAGCTTTTTTTTTCTAAAACAAATATAAGCAGTTGTTTTAAAATAAATAAATGCCTTCCTCTATATAAACAATGTAAGATTGTCCAATCCTTTAGGTAAGATTTCTCCTCCTTACCAAAGGAGAGTGGAGTCATGTCTAATTCAATAGCCAGAGGGAGCTAACAGGGGTGGATTCGAATGCCTGAGCCCTTTGTCAGAAGTATTTGTCACTCTTACTCAGCCAGGGTGGCCTCCACCAGGGCCAAAGACCAGTCCCTTTATGTTCAACTTGAACACTGAGATCCACTCAGAAACCAGAGTGCTCAGGCTGCCTTCGGAAAGGCTGATAACCTCCGCAGCCACACTGAAGATGTCTGAGGGTGGGAGAGAGACTCGGAGCTACTTAGGTCAGCAAATGCTTTCGTAGAGACGCTCTCCCTGACTCCGGGTTTCCAGAAGGCCAATCCTTAGGACACTCACAGAATGGCAGGAGATGCCCAGCGTGATTCATGACTCAGAAGAAATGAGTCACTG
This sequence comes from Myodes glareolus, assembly GCF_982192425.1. Lineage (NCBI taxonomy): Eukaryota > Metazoa > Chordata > Mammalia > Rodentia > Cricetidae > Myodes > Myodes glareolus. The sequence continues at coordinate 49,265,975 of NC_142043.1, forward strand.
GGTTGGGGAAACAGGGCAGATCCAAACCTCCCTCTACATAATGGAGTCACCTGCCAAGCCTGCTGATCTGGCCAGCTATCAAGCCAGGAAGAAAGACATTCAAGAAATATGCTTTCCATATTTAACTAGTCCTCTCTCTCTCTCTCTCTCTCTCTCTCTCTCTCTCTCTCTCTCTCGCCTATCATTACCGACCGAGTACCATCTACCAGATTACTAGTGCAGCTAAAGCATGGCTTGGGTAAATATTGTGACTTGTCATCTTAGCACGTTAACAAGTTCTAAGTATAATTTGAGTGTGCCGTTCTGACTCACCAGTAATAGCGCTTGTTAAGGAGCGATTGCTCAGAGTCCTCTTTTAACCTCGCCCCAGTCCTTCCAAAGTCCCCATCTCACCTTCTATTATTTTGTTAGTCTGCTCCTTTTCCTCCCAAGAACCTACAGAGGCTCCATCATTACATATTTATTTGGAGATTTATGTGTCTAACACCTCTTTCCTTAATGGGATGTGAAAGCCACAAGAGCTATCAAGGACTAGAAGCTATGTTTATCGTAAAACAGCTTATGTTCTCCCTTTGAAACTGGACGTGTGTAGCTGGGCGGTGGTGATGCATACCTGCAAGGCCAGCACTCGGGAGGCAGAGACAGGCAGATCTCTGTGAGTTCGAGGCCAGCCTGGTCTACAGAGCGAGTTCCAGGACACGTTTCAAAAACTACAGAGAAATCCTGTCTCGAAGAAAACCAAAACCAAAACCCGTATAAGTGCATATGAGTGTGCGTGCATGCACATGTGTGAAAGTCGGAGGACAAGCCTTGGGTATCACCCATGGGAATGTCATCCACCTCCTTTGAGACAGGCTTTCACATAGGCCCGGAGTTCATCAATTAGGCCAGACTAGCTGATCAGTGAGTCTTCGGAATACTGTGTCTCCCCATTGTCTCAGCGCTGGGATTACAAAGGTGCCCTGCCAAACTTGGCATCTTTATGTACGTTCTGGAGGATGAACTCGGGTTCTCATGTTGGCACGGCAAGTACCTTGCTCACTAACCCGTCTTCCCAGCCTTTGTGCTCGATTTTGTGACCTAACTTGGTGTTTCCAATGTTTACTGTTTACTCCTAAATTTACAGGTTAAATCTCCCTTACCCACTGACTATAGGGCTTCTACTCTTGGCAAGCGGTGTGTCTGTGGGAGGACAGACCAGGCTTTAAGGTTATTTAAAATGTGTGAGTTAACTGGGTGTGTGGGTGTGCAGCTTTAATCCCAGTGCTCAAGGGGCAGAGACAGTCAGCCCTGAGCTCTGAGTGCGAGGCCAGCTCTGAGTTCGAGGCCAGCCTGATCTACATAGTGAGTTCCCGGACAGCCAGGGCTACAGAGAGAAATACTGTCTCAAAAAAAAAAAAAAAAAAGTATGAATTCTCCTGAGAGAATTCTTCCAGGTGGGAGTTGGTGACTCAAGAGAAGCCCAAATAAGCAGGTGTCTCATATGAAGACACTGAGCCCCGCCCTTCTCACTTAGCTAAATTTACATAGCACAAAGGAGATTGAAGAGAGGCGAGGAAAGTAATTCCCGAGCCTGGGAGGACCTTGGATTCGCAATTCTCAGTTCTCCGTCTCCTCCCACCAAATGCTGTGATTACGATGAACCTCACCACAGCTGGCCCCAGTATTTGTTATTGAGAGAGGTTTTCTAAATCTCAAGTTGGCCTCTTAACTCCCTACAGAGCTGAGGATGATACTGAGCTTCCGACCCTCCTGCCTGCATCTCCTGAGTTTATCTACTGTTGGGGATCCAAGCCAGGGAAACACTCTACCAGCTGAATTTCATATGTTTTATGAAAAGATAATATGTTTTAAAGACTAAGTTACTTTGGTCAGGGCACATTTGCCCAAAACTTTAATTTGCCCAAAACTTTCTTTCCTTCAACCCATTGCCTTTATGTCTAAATTGCTACACAATTTGCTTATTTCTTAAAGTTTATGGCTTATTAGCTGCTCTCCTTCACTGAATCCAGTATTTCAGTCCTTTCCTTAAAGGACTCTCGTGTCCCCGAAGCGTTTCCTGACACACAGTGAGTGCCTTGAATTGTTATTGAATGAACAGATGGATTTTCAGGCTTTGTTGCTATCAATTTGGTGTGCTGAAATCTTTCTGTGTTACTTGTTGTTGTTGTTTGGTTGGTTTTTTGTTTGGTTTTTTGCTTTTTCGAGACAGGGTTTCTCTGTGTAACAGTCCTGGCTGTCCTGGAACTTGCTCTGTAGACCAGGCTGACCTCGAACTCACTGAGATCCGCCTGCCTCTGCCTCCCAAGTGCGGGGATTAAAGGCGTGCGCCACCACCGCTGCCCAGCCTCTGTGTTACGTGTTTTAAAATGTAATTTAGTCCTTCGTTTTGTCTGCTATGTTGGGGGAGGGGGGCTGAGGAGAGGGTATATGTGTGCTTATATGTTTGCATAGGTGGAAGACAAAGATAAAATATTGAGAGTCTTCCTCAGTTACTCTCTCCCTACATGTCAGGGTTTCTCTGTAACTTTGGGATTACCTACATGTTTATTTATTTATTCAGGATAGGGTTTCCCATTGGCCTGAAGCTCACAGATTTGTTTTGGGTGGTCTGGCTGGCTAGCCTGCGTGCTGTGCTACGCACTGCTACGCACTGCTACGCACAGATGACAAAGGTCACCTTGTCTCACCTTCCCAGCACTGGGACCACAGCTCACTGCCACGCCTAGGTTGTTGCGTTGAGGAGCCAAACTCAAGCCCTCAGGTTTATGCAACAACCATTTCACCATATGAGCCGTCCCTGGACCCTGCTAGGCTACATCTTCTAAAATGAACTCTTCTGTTTGCTCCCCAGTGTGTGTGTGTGTGTGTGTATGGGGGCGGGGTGCTGCCTCTAACTTGATTTGCCTGAGCTCTTTGAAACCCTGGCCTGCTCAGGACTCAGCTCTGATTACAGGAGACAATGGTGATCGCTGGCGAGAGGCAGTTGAGATTTGAGATAGGCAGACACTGTGTACCAGAAGTGCCTCAATCCTCCTGGCTATTGTTAGCTATCTGGGCCACTGCCCGGGCCCCTCCAGAGCACACTAGCTGCTTTGGCTCCTGTATTCAGAGCTGTGCTTGGTGCTCAGCCCAGGCAGAGAGTGGGAAGCCCTGACCCACACAGATACTCTGAATGTCATTCCCAGGTTAATCGCGCTGACTACCAGGGTCCAATTCTAGTTTTTGGGTCTTTCCCCTCTGTGTCTGGAGAATGCCCAGAAGAGATTCTAGTACCTAGGCCATCTTTTCTATGATTTGGATATGATGTTTCCTGTCAGTCAGGGTCCATGTTGTCTAATATGTCAGTGGACTTTAGGTTTCCATGGGATCCTTCCAAGGCCTTAATACCGCATATTCAGGAGGTTGCACTATTATCTGAAGGAGGAAATGCTTCAGTTTGTTTATATACACACACCAAGACTCACAAAACCTGGCATCTGTCTTCTAAATGGGATTTCTACATAAAGTCACCATGCTGGTCAACAGGAAAGCAAGGAACGACAGGACAGAGGCAGAAAGAAAGACTATGTGAACAAAACCATAGCTAAATTCATGCATCCATTCAGCAATTGTGGAACAAGGGGAGTTTCCCCAGTGAGAACGTTTTGTGAAAGTCAACGGTATTTCTACACATGACAAACACAGCATGCCATTTTTTAAAATGATACCATTTATAGTTTCATTAAAAGAAATACCTCTGAATAAGGGTAACCTAAGATCTGGTAAGACCCACAGGAATGATTTTAAACCTTTGCCGAGATAACTACATGGGCCGGAGAGGCAGCTCTGTGGAGTGAGTGAGTGCGTTACATGCGGCTTAGATTCCATTCCCAGTAACACACTCGGTCCTGTAATCCCAGGACCCCAGATAGCAGAAGGCCAGCCCTGGGGGAGGAGCACAGGAGAAGGCCAGACTGGGAGCTCCTGGCCTGTGGGAACTGCAAAAGTCTGTTTCCAAAACAATCTAAAACCCAAATCAAACCAAACAGATTTATTAAAGGATACCTAAGGGAATGGGAAAATATACCACGTTTTTGACATTCTATGTTTTTGACATTAAGGCCCTCTTTTCTGAGACAGGGTTTAACTAAATAGCCCAGGCTTACCTGGAATGGCAGTATAGCTCAGGCGGATCTTGAACTCAGGATCCTTCACCCTCCCAAGTAGTTGGGATGACAATCCTGCTCCCCCAAGTACAGCTAATGTCCAGACTATTTTAAAAATCTTACAAAAAGAAAGGACTGGCCGGGCGGTGGTAGTGCATGCCTTTAATCCTATCACCTGGGAGGCAGAGGCAGGTGGGTCTTAGTGAGTTCGAGGCCAACCAGGACTGTTACTCAGAGGAACCCTGTCTCAAAAGAAAGAAAGAAAGAAAGAAAGAAAGAAAGAAAGAAAGAAAGAAAGGAAGGAAGGAAGGAAGGAAGGAAGGAAGGAAGGAAGAAAGGAAGAAAGAAAGAAAGAAAGAAAGAAAGAAAAAAAGAGAAAACTAAGCAATTCAATAGAAAAATAAGAACATCTAGGGCCCACAAGATAGCTACAGGGTAAAAGTACTTGCTGCCATGTCTGGTGCCTGAGTTCTATCCTGGGAACCCGCATGGTGGAAGGAGAGAACTGGCTCCTGCAAGTCACCCTCCAAACTCCATATTCACACGTGGCACACGCATACACCAAAGAAACTATGAATGACGAGCAGGAGGCCCCACTTCATGCCTGTTATAAGGATTAAACTGGTAATGTCGATATTAGCGGCCATGCAGAATAGCCAAAATCCTTACGTTATGTTGGTGAGATCATAGATCAGAACAATTTCTCGGGAAAATGACGTGCCACTATTATGAAGCTGAAGTTACACATGTACTGCCTACAATCCCATCCCTGCCCACGTTAACGTAACAGGTAAGACTCACTCACCGGGATACAGTGAACGTGCACACCATCACTCATGTGGGTAAATGCGTACAACTCAGATGTACGTGGGCAATACAGCGGTCTAGCCACGTGGTAATACCCTACACAGCAATGAAAGTGAGCGCATAGAGCCGTGTATACTTATGGAAGCAAAGTCACTCAGCAAAAGAATATGGACATTCTCGTTCCATTCATCCAAAATTTTTACACAACAGACTTACTAGATGCTTAATTTTTAAAAAGTTAATATTTATACATTATGTGTATGTGGTGATGGTGGGGGGGTGCGTGCCATACTGTGCATGTGGAGGTTGGAAGATAAACTGCCGAGTTAGCTCTCTCCCTCCACCGTGTGGGTTCTGCGGATCAGATTCGGGTTGTCATCCTTAGTGGCAAGCGCCCTCACCTGCCAAGCCATCTTGCTGGCCCCTAACTTTTTTTTTCTTCAACTATAGACAAAGTAGAGACACACGCATTGCTGAGGGTTGTCAGTTATCAACAAGTTACCAGCAGCTTGTTAAAATTCAGCGTCTGGCCTCATCTTCAGGCCCTGACTCGGCCAGGGGGCTGCTGGATGTAGCCTATGAAGTTGCCTATCTGTTTAGGTCCCAGGTGACACTCATACTACTGGTCCAGAGAGCAACTCTGTGTTCTGTGGAAGCTATCTGAAGCCACCCTCTCTGCTTACTTCAAGACCATCTCTGCCTCAGCCTTACTGTTCGACTCAAGGGCTTTGCATTTTCTGTTTCCTCACCCGACAACACTTTTCCTCACACTCTACTTGGGTTAACTCCTAGTCATTCTTTAGGCGTCAGCTCAATATCCCCAACCGATCATTAGGCTTGTCCCCTACTCTGTGTTCTCTCCTTTATAAAATTCACCACTATTAAAATTATGTATCATTTATAGTTTTTAATGATCTGATCCCTTCTAGGCTCTTAGCTTTCTGAAGGTGGAGATTTGTGAGTCTTGCTTGATTTAACCGTAGGCACAAGACACATAAATGGATGAATGAGTAAATGTGCATTTCCCAAAAGGTTAAAGAAGTCCTGAAGTGACAAAATATGAATTGCTTCTGTATTATTTAAGATATCCTTCCTTCCTTGCCTAGCAGTGGTGGCGCACACCTTTAATCCCAGCGCTTGGGAGGCAGAGGCAGACGGATCTCTGTGAGTTCGAGGTCAGCCTGGTCTATAAAACTGGTTCCAGGACAGCCAGGGCTGTTACTCAGAGAAACTTTGTCTCGAAAAACCAAAAAAGAAAAAAAGAGAAAAGCAGTTTGTGTATGAGCAAACCCAGAGTGACCCAGCCGACTCTGTACATTCCCGAGCAGAGTATGGTGTCAGGACACAGAGCCATTTGCTGTGAATTCCTGCAGACTCGTTTGTAGCTACCATACCCGTAGATTTCATTTGCTAAGTCCCAAAATGAAGCTTTAACAGGCTGTCGAGAATTGCTAAGTTCAGTGAGATAGGATCTCGCTTCTATTCAGAGATCTCAACATAATTAACTTGGAAACCCAGAATACGAGCACAAATGTGTTTTCAACCCGCTAAGCTGGAGTTGCATGAACATGGGTAAAATACCAGTTACACAGAGGAGCCCGGGGACAGTTGCCCAGCTCACTTCATCTTCTTCCTGACCATGATACTCCTATTTTCAAGATGAAATGACTCATTATTTTCCTTTTTTTTTTTTTTTTGAGATAAAGTCTTAGCATTCTGGTCAAAACAATGAGTTCCAGGGCAGCCTGAGCATTTGATCCTTCTCATCTCTGCCTCCTAAATTCTAGGATTACAGGTCTGCAGCCCCCATGCCTGGCTTATGCTAGGCTCTGGATTGAACTCGGGGCCTCACACACGTTAGACAAGCACTCTACCATCCCCAGCTCAACTGTGATGATGTATTGCAAGGAAAACCCTATAGGTCAGCAGGCTTTAGGTGTTCCTTGTTCAGCTCTTTAAGACTGACCATATTAATTTTTATCTTTAAAATGTGTGTGTGTGTGTGTGTGTGTGTGAGAGAGAGAGAGAGAGAGAGAGAGAGAGAGAGATAAAGGCAGAGAGAGAGGCAGTGTGTGTGTGTGTGTGTGTGTGTGTGTGTGTTTGAGAAAATTCTTTTTTTCTATTGAAGTAAACTATTGAAGTCTATTGAAGAGACTATTTTCCATTCTAGCACTGAATCGAGTCAGAAGCTGCTCTTCACTGTCCCTGTGTGACCAGTCCCTTGGTAAACATGAGGGAAACGCAAACACTCCCTCTGTCCTTTCAGGCTAGATCTACTTAGCTCTACATAAGGCACAGGAATGCTAAGGCAGACTTTTCCCAGTGTTCAGCTAACTCTTCAGATGTTCTAACTCCTTTGAGACAGAGTCTTGGGTTGTCTTCAATTCACGTGTAGCTAAGGATGACCTTGAATTCTGCATCTTCCTGCCTCCACCACTCCTGACTCTGCTTGCGTTTCTGACTGAGGACTGTGCTCTTTCCAGACCATCATACAACGTGTTTTGGTCAGAGAAGGCCTCCCAATTCCTTTACCATCCTTTCCAGACCACCTTCCCTGCCATATCCCCCCCCACACACTTGTTGTCTTCTTTTCACCCTCCCTGAGTCCTATCAGTGCCGCACGGGTATAGAGCCACTCACTGGAGCATAAGCATCCTTCTATCCACCAGGGAGCCCCAAGGATCACTCGCTGCCTCCCCAGCACATCACCCAGCCTTTTCAAAAGGAATAGTTTCTGAAATCCTCCCTCCTGTCTAGTCGGTCATAGAGTCCAGCCTCCTCCAAACACTGGTCTCTGTCATCCCTCCTCCATCTCCTGGCATGCACCCCGCCCCCTGGAGTATCTGATGCCTGGGACACCATCCATGACTTCACCAGAAGCCTCAGCACTCCACCCAGCCTTCCAGCAGCTTCCTCCGGAAACGTCCCCTTTCACCTGGCTCACACAACCTTAGACGGTTTACAGTCTCTTCTGGACTTTGCTTTCCAGGCGCTTCAAGATCACCTGACTCTGTTCTCCTTTCTGGTTAGGTCAGGCTCCTCCCTCTCCATGAAAATATTACAGCGCCTGCATCTGTACACAGGCCTCCGTGGTGGGACAGGACTCATCCTTTCCAACCACCTCTTCCGTGGAGCCTCTGCCCTCTGTGTTCCACCAGACAAGGACTTGTGATTCCTTGAGAGCACTTGATTTTTCTACCCCTACTCCAGGGTCCAGGCTTGCTTTATCCTGCACTCCGGGAATAGCAATGTCTCCTTTGAGCTGCGACTGCATCCTATATTTCCTTCTTTCTTTCTTTCTTTCTTTCTTTCTTTCTTTCTTTCTTTCTTTCTTTCTTTCTTTCCTTCCTTCCTTCCTTCCTTCCTTCCTTCCTTCTTTCTTTCTTTCTTTCTTTCTTCTTTCTTTCCTTCTTTCTTTCTTTTTTTTAAGGCAGGCAGGGTCTCATGGAGCCTAGCCTAGCCTCAAGCTTGCTGTGTAGCCTAGGATGACCTTAAACTTCTGACCCTCCTGCCTCTACCTTCCAAGTGCTAATTACAGGCCTGTGTCCACCACGTCTGGTTTTACGTGGGGCTGGGGGACCAAACTCAGGCGTCCCCAGCCCTACTCTTTGTATACCCCTTATTATACGATGCTGCCGCGTTCTGATTACACGTCTGATTTCTCTGCTAGATTATGAGTTGCCCTCTCAGAATGGTTTAGATGTGGTTTTAAAACAAGGTCGCTAACCTGCAACAGCTCACTGCTTTGAACTCCTGGGGAACAACTTTAGTGATTCAACAGGTGTTTGTTGAATAACAAATGAGTCCATTTCTAACTAGCGGCTGTTTGGTCTTCAAAGTTCAAGTAGAATGCTTCTCTGTCTCCACAGCCTTCGACTGTCCTATTTCTCAGCCTGAGAACATACAGGCTATTACTACAGAAATTAGGAAGACTTCTTTAATTGGATATGAACCTCCTGGAAGGCATAGGTACGCACTTATCATTTGTATGTGGGCCTTGACAATGGTGCCGAGCAAATTAAAAACTGAACAAATATTGCTTTCTAAGGAAAACCGTGGTGGCTGATAGCCAGCCAGGAAAACTGCAATTTTCTTCATACAATTTTAGTCTGAAAATTCAGAACAAGTTCCTGTAGAAACAAGTATTATGAGCTCCTATTAGGTTTCCTGACCTCAGAACAATTGTTGGTAGAGACATGAACTCTATCGGTAGAGAAATTCTTCCCAGGTAAAATTAGTATTGCTTCATAGAAGCCACATACGTGACTTTGACTTTGTGTGTGTATACATGTTTTGTGTGTGAGCATGTGTGTACGAGTGTGTGAGTTCCTATTCATGCACGGGGTCAGAAGGTTGAAGCCACACCAGATGTCTCCCTCCACTGCTGTCCACATTATTTACCGAGGCAAGGTCTCTTCTGAACCTGGAGCTCAGCCGTTCCGTCTGGTCTGGCTAACACCTGGGAACCTTGCACATGTGTGGGTTCTGGAGATCTGAACTCCAGTCCTCATATTTTCATTTTAATCCACTGAGCCACCTCTCAAGCTTGGAAATATATAGAATTGTAAACTTCTGCCTGGCTGCCAGTTTTGGGTGGCTATTGGATTACGTTGATGCGGGAAGGGGTACTTTATAATCCTGATTGAGTTTTTGGGGTGGTACACTGTATTGGTTCTTATAGCTGAGACTGTCACCAGGGAGGAATGGGAAGAATGTCTCCTTGAGTGATTTGGCTTTTTTTTTTTCCTTAAAAAAAAATCAGTCTGTGCCCAGAAACCAGCGAGTTGGACTGGACCGCCCAAAAATGTGTGTGTGCTGTACTCTAAGGGCTCATCAGCTTACTTAGGCTGACCAGAAGCCATGGAGCGGCATGTGTCACGTCACTAGAATGACACTTCACAAGCTTGCTGACCAGAGTCCCGGGCAGTGTCATCAGTCACATTTAAAGGAGACGATCGGACACCACCATTCCCACTCTTTCTGGTATCTTTGGCCAATTGTCTAACTCATGGTTTAAACGTAAGGTGAATCTCCTGCATTTCTGGTTTTGCTTGTTTGTTTGTTTTTAACACTCAGATGGTGTCCTCTGCCTTATACTCTCTCAGACGACGAGAACCAGTATTAACTGCTCACACCAAGTGCAGGGAACAACACCAGGAGTCAGCTTCACTCTGCACCTTCTCCTCAGGGTTCTCAATGCCCTGCACACTCCGAGGGGCTTCTCCGGTAATTAGCTAGGAGAATGTCCCTGAAAGTGAAGCCTTCCCCGCCCACTCTTTATTCAGGGGTTCACTCAACGTTCCTGAGTGACTAGCAGAGGTCAGAAGCGACGCTTGATGCTCCAGACTCAAAACCATCCAAACCCTGTTTGAAGGTCAGTTGGGGTAACCTGATAGTAAACGGTCTACATCACTGTGAAGATAATATTGGATATGCTTTAGGTTACCCTTGAAAGCAAAATTTGATATATGAATACGTCTTTGGGTCAGAATACCTTCCATTAGTATGTACATATAAAATACAATTATTCATATTAATATGATTGCTTTACAGTATGAATATTATGAAAGAAAAAGATGAAATACTGTTGCCTTACAGAAAACAAAGGTCATGTAGTAACAATATCATATTCTAGCAGTGATTAGGGGATTAACGAAGCATAGAAACTCTTCAAGGACTCTGAATACTGGCAAATCTCCACAAAAACAAGGTATTTAGCTTAGCGGCGCCATTCACGTTACCATATGGTAATAAGAGAGGTGGCAAATATCACCTGGGAAACTAAGGCTGGTTCCAGGTTCTGTGGGACCACAAACATAGAAGGGAAAACTTAAAAGTATAGAATAGCATTAGGACATCAAATTAGAAACAGCATCTGCAGGCCGGCCCTGAGGCTTCTGCCTGGAGACCTCCCAGAATAGCTAACTGTGGTGGGCACAGCAGGGGTGTCTTTAGGGCCGGGAAGACGGTGCAGGGGGTAAAGCACTTGACTTACAAGCATCAGAATAAAATCTGAGATACCCAGAAGCCATGTGAAAGCCAGGTGTGGTGGTATCCGTCTGCTCTTCCAGTGTCCCATTAGAGAGATGGGAGGTGAGGGCAGAGAGCTCCCAGAAACTCAGGACCAACTATGCGCACACACGCATACACACACACACACACACACACACACACACGCATACACACACACACACACACACACACACACACGTGTGCGCGCGCATGCCATAAACATTCCTATATTCATTAATTATACTAGGGAAAGACTCGGGAATTAGGGAGAACAGTGTTTTATATACATAGAATGAATTTTTAAAAACTGACCTTACCCGCCATGTTATTCTATCTCAAAAGCTATCAGCCATTATATTATTACTTGCCTCCCTGTTTGCTTTTAATTTTCTGAGACACGGTCACAAGTGGTCCAAACTGGCCCTAAACTCACTGTACGACTGAGATTGGCCTAGAACTCCAACCTGGCTTCCATCAGCATCCACACATATATACATATACATATGTTTTGTTTTGTTTTTTTAAATCTTAAAAATATACAGCTTTTAGAAGAAAAAAACTGAGAGAGTGTCTTATGTAGACCAGACAGTCTTGAACGCTATAGTAGTCAAAGATGGCCTGGGACAACTGATCCTCTGGCCTTTCCCTCCAGAGTGCTGGAGTTCAAGCTCATGCCTGTATATTTGGTTCTCTGTGGTGCTGAGGGAATCCAGGACTTCTGGCATGCTAACTAGATGAGCACTCTACCAGCCCAAGAATTTTATTTTATTTTATTTTATTTTTGCAATCTTGGGGTGAGAAGTAGAACTCAGGCCCTCACACATCCTGGACAAATATTCTCCCTGCACTAAGCTACAGCCTTAGCCCTAGAACAATCTGAGTTACTTACAGAGCCAACGTTAGGCTCCTGCCTTTCATCCTAGCTCCATGTCTCAAAGGAAGTGTGGGGTTTTCTGGAACAACAATCATGGTAGACGGAGAGCATTGTCAAACGCCTCTCTCTGGCTGTTTTTACCTTACTTGGGGCGGTGGAATTCCTACCACTATGCAATCCAACTGGACTCGGCTTCCTTCGGGAACTTCTCGGCTCCGTAACTTTTGTGTGAAGCGGGGAGGCTGCCCCAGAGGTTCTTCGTAGTACAGGGACGAAGGTGAAGACCCCGGGGTGCTGTCTCCAGCAGCAGCCTCACCCGCAGCCAACTCAGCCTCCCGCCTCTTAGCTTCCCGCTGTTCTATCGCGTGGTTCAGCTCGTTGTCCCTGCTGTCTGCAGGGATAGGGATGGGTACCGATGCTCTTTCCCGCCTCTCTGTCAGATCTGAGAAAGCGGGGCTGTTTTCCTGAAGGACTTTGTTTTGAGATTCCGGTTTGCTCTTGTGGTTTTTGCAGGTTCGAGGTCTGATCCTCTTGGAGCTGTGAGCCTTGAAAATGGAGGACAGCTCTTCGATGAAGTCGGCGGCCTTGTTTAGGAAGACTTTCTTAGACTGGCTTTCAGAACTGTACTGTGGCCTCTTTGTCTCCGGGGGACTGTCTTTAGAGCTGCCAGGACCTCGAGGGCTGTCTTGGCAGAAGGCAGGTTCGAAGCTTGGTTTGGGCGAAAGCTTCGTCTTGTCAGAAGACAGACGTTTCCTAGCTTGAGCTTCATCCACTCTCTCCAGAGGGTCGTGGTTGATGGCCAGCCTCGCCAGATTGACACTCTCATCCAGCTCTTCTTGGCTTAGGAAGGCCGACAGATCCGGAAGGTCCTCTTGCCCTCCTCCTTCGGCAGCCCCCGAAGGACTGCTGAAGTGGAAAGGGTTGGAGGAAGGCTCCGCTCGACTCCGCTCGTTGTCCCCGCGATGTCTGGTTTCAGCCAGATAGCTTTCTCTGAGAAGCTGAGAGATGGAAGTAGATGCTTCTATGCTGTCGTCCTGCATGCTGTAACAAAGTAATGGGCATAGCAAAATAAATAAATAAATAAGTAAGTAAATAAATAAATAAATACATAAATAAATAAAAAATTCCGACCACTGCCACGGAATAACAAGGCTGTATTCACTATAGCACAGACTTAAATTATGTAAGAAATGCTTAAATCACCTAATGTTGACATGTCCACAAAAGTAAGACTTAACAATGCCGCCTCATTGTAAAAGGAAGTGAAACCCAATGAAGTCTCCCTGAAATTAAAAGTAAAATTCTGCTGGGTGGTGGTGGTGCATGCCTTATTTAATCCCAGCACTAGGAAGGAAGAGGCGGGTGGATTTCTATGAGTTCTGGGCCAGCCTGGTTTTCGTAATCAGTTCCAGGACAACCAGGGCTATGTTAGAGAGACCCTGTCTCATAAATCCAAAACAAACAATGAAACAAACAAACAAAAATGCCTGGGGATTTCTATTTCAATACTTTCTTTACATTAAATTCAATTGTATGAGCTATGAGAGAACCATAGCAATTTTATACAGTGTCGGGGCTGGAGATGAAACTCAGAGGTAGAATGCTTACCAAAAATGTGAAGAAAGAAAATTCTAAGCCTAATTTATAAAATCACATTTATTTATCTATTTATCTATTCATTTATTCATTTATTTATTGCTGTGTAGGCCTACATGTGCCATGGAGGGTCCTTCTTCCACCATGTAGGCCCAGGAAGCACACTTGGGCTTGACTGCAAACACCTTTCCCCACCGAGCCATCTCGTCGACCTATCTGAGCCTGATTTTGCTAACAGTTGCAGTGGTCTTCGTGGTGATGGTGTGCAGATCTGTTCTGCATCCTTTCCTCGTTCTTGCCAATTTTGCTAACTTGAGGATAATAGGATTACAGAAAAATAAAAGAAGCTGACAACATTGTCCCATTTAATTGCTGAAAATGTAGTCTTGGTATCTATGGCTCATGAAAAGAAACGATGTTTGTGTTGTTTGACTAGAGACAAGCTGTTTAAAGCTAGTGTTGCTGCTGGGCTCAGTCTGCTCTTGAAAGCTAGGATAATCTGGCCTTCTTGTTGAGTCTATGCTGTGGGGATTTGTCTTTTTAGATTTAAAATAAAAAAAATCATTTGTATGTCTGTGTAGAGTCTGTCCACAAGTGCCATTACTGAAGAAGGCCAAAGGCAGCAGCTCCCAGTGTGGGCACTGAGAATAAAACTACGCCGTCTGCAAGAGCAGTGTGCTCTTAACGGCTGAGCCCTCTCTCCAGCCCCAAGTCTAGGTTTTTAAGAGTGTCTTAAATTAGCGCTAGTTAAGAGAAGACATGAGAGGTAGCAGAATATAATGCTTGGCAGGGAACTTAACATACCTGAGTGCCAGTCTTAGTTTGTAAATTATGAATATATGAATATATCACCTCTTGAAAATGAATACTTTTAAAACCTTTAGGAAATACATGAGGCTCATTGGTTAAGAGAGTACTTGTTCTTTCAAAGGACATGGATTTGATTCCCAGCACTCACATGGAGGTACTAAACATATGTGTGGGTACAGACATACATGCAGGCAAAGCACTCACATGGATAAAATTTTAAAAATCTAGAAAAAAATAGAAAAAGAAAGAAAGAAAATAGTACAGTGTGATTTGTACTGGTGATGTCACCCATGTATTGATTCAGCCACTGCCTAGAGAGAGGGCTAGCAAACTTGTCTCTTAATTCTCTCCCATCCTGAACAGATGCTACAACCTTCCCATTGACCTTGACTTACTTAGCATCCCACCCATTAGCTCCACCCACCCTCAGACGTGACGACTGAATGAAGACTACTTGCCACTCTTTGCTACTAGGTACTGGCCTTGTCCTGGAAAGATGAGGGTGTAAATAATACCCTAAGATTCACGACAAAGCCTATTTCAGTCCGTCCCTCTCTTCTGCCTGGCGCAGTAGTCCCTCACTTACATCACACTGAAGGCTTCCTAGGAACTCCCCTGGCTCCCAGACTTTCACAGTGTTATCCCAAACTAACCTCTCAACTGGCAAAGTAGGCAGTCACCTTGAGAGGGCAGTTAGAGAGGGCTGGAAAGATCGCATGCAGTGAATGGCTTTGCGTGCTCTTGCCAGAGCCTGGGATGGTTCCGACTGGAGTTACTTCAGTGAAGTCTGTTGTGTCTTCAAAGGTGATGAATTTAAAATTCGTGGGTGTTGGATGAAACCATTACCTTAGTCTAGAAAGATGGTCGTTATGATACAGGTGCTAATATGAAAACTGAAGCTATTTTCAGTAAGATTTAGTTAAGCAAATTATGATATGTTCACTTACTAGAATAGTTTTAAATTTTGTAGAATGATAATATGCAAGATAGCCCATGAAAGCAAAGCTAAAATGTTAGTTGAAAATTTTCATTTGTGCATGAACTCTGTGGAAGAACAGATGCAGGAAATAAGGCTCAAAATGCTATTTGAAAGCTTATTTAATATCCTGATTATCACCAATAATTCATTAATCAGTTCTTGTAATTACCCATTTGTTATCCATGACTTCTTTAGCTCTGCTTGAGTTTCTGAATATGCTGAAGTGCGAGGGTGAAAGCTAACACTGCTTAGACAGTGGGAGCCTTTCTGTTTGAGGGGTGTTATTGCTTGTGACAACGTCGTAATGTAACTTTGTCATTAGCTCTGTGTGTTTGCACTGACTTAGATCTGGAGTCAACACAGAAATGAGCATTGGCCTTCGAATTAGGGAGATCTGAGTTCAAATTACAACTTCCTCTCTTAGCAGGAATGTGACTGAGACTTCGCTGTGACTTTGAGTGCGCTTCCCTTATCTCCACGTAATCTCTCTCTCTCTCTCTCTCTCTCTCTCTCTCTCTCTCTCTCTCTCTCTCTGTCTCTCTCTGTCTCTCTCTGTCTCTCTCTCTCTCTGAGAGTCAAGAAGAACAAAGTCAAGAAGGCAAAGCCCTTCACACATGACCTGTGCTTATGAGGATGCAACTGATATCATTTATTTATTTATTTGTTTGTTTGTTTGTTTGTTTTAGTTTTTTCGAGACAGAGTTTCTCTGTAGCTTTTGGAGCCTGTCCTGGAACTAGCTCTTGTAGACCAGGCTGACCTCGAACTCACAGAGATCCACCTGCCTCTGCCTCCCGAGTGCTGGGATTAAAGGCATGCACCACCACTGCCCGGCTATCATTATTTTTAAAGACATTTCTTTTCCTTTCTAAAACATGGCACAGACATTGATGATTGATGTTGAAGACATTTCAGAAAATTCACATTAGGGTGGAAGTGGAAGAAGAGACTAGTCACTGATTTCTATATAAGGTTTTTTTTTTTAAGAAGCCAACTAAGATATGTGCGCTTGTTTTTATGTTTATGGTTCTGAAAACCATTCCAATAATAAGGCTTCCAAGTATTCAAAACATAGGATATCGGTAGTAGTTTAATGGTTTATGCCCCAAGATGTTGATGCTTGGTACTCAACATCTGTGGCTTCCTGGCCATCTTAAGTTGAGAAACCCTAACTTCTGGAAGCCTTCGTCTCAAGCTGTGAGACAGGGAAGGCAACAGTGGCCATCTCTGGGCTGCAGTGATGATTAAATGGTCTTGGCGTAAGGCATTTTTTAAACAACCAACAGAGGGTCGTTACTCTTGACTCATAACTGCCATGACCGCGCGTGGCCCCGTTTCGAGATGGAGCAATAGGAGCATTAGCGAAATAACTTCCTGGGAAGGACGTGGACCGTGCACTGGCCCCTAGCCTTGTCCTCACCCAGGCTGGGTGGATGTCTGTAATGTATGTCTGTATTCTGCTGAGATCTAAGCTCATGAATGAGCTGCCCTCACTTCAGAACACTGTAAATATTCTTTTCGATTGGCCTGCTCACTGTTCTCACATCTCCTTCCTCTCTTTAGACTAAATTCTGCATAGTTTGCAACTCTTAGGCAAGACATCACCACCCTCTCTCCAATATGCCTGAAAACCTCATGTTCTTATCGTCCAACACAGCTCTTAATGAAATCTACTGAATTTGTCTTTTTTCAATTGTCTCTTCTACACTGTTCTATATTCTCTCCACAGACAGAGAGCAGAAGGTTGTCAACAAATACCTGCTAATTGCTTTGTTCGCCAGAACTTCCCAACAGCTCTGTTTGTTATTTTTTTTTTAATTGCAGGGTTAGGTTGAAGAGATAAAATGACAAAAGAAGATGCATAGTCAAAAGAAAAACTAACTGATACAGAAAAAATGAAAAAAGGCTTTGTGCACTTTGGGCAAACGTTCTACCACTGGCTACAACCCTGCCACGTCCTCTAATAAGTATTAGTTGAGCATCTCCTATATGTCAGGTGCCATTCTAGGGATTGAGAATTCAGTGGCCAATAAAGGACAAAGCTTGCGTTTTTATGGAGCTGATTTCCTGGGGGAGGGGGGGGTGATTGATACCAATGTTATAAACAAAAATACTGTAGGCCAACTGTGGTGTGGTGGCCAACTGTAAAGTGGGGAGGGTAGGCAAGAAGGGTGAGTTACTGGGAAGGCCAAGATAACCTGTGATGGAGACATCAGTAATCTGACCACCTGAGGAAAATATTCTTTACCTAGGAAGGAATGTCAAGGTCAGAAAGAAAACACATTTGTGGCATTGGAACAAGCCCTATGTACCCAGGAAACAAAAAAAGAAGAATGGAAGACACAAGGCTGGGAAAGTACAAGGCCACAGCGTACATGTGGTGGCTCAGGCCTGTGATCCCAGCATTTGGAAGGCTGAAACAGGCACAGCGCCATGGGTTCCAGCCTGGACTATGCAGTGAGCTCCAGGACAGCCTGAACTATAGAGTAACACCCCGTCTCTAATAATAATAATAATGAGGAGGAGGAGGAGGAAGAGGAGGAAGAGAAGGAGAAGGAGGAGGAAGAGGAGGACGAGGAGGAGGGGGATTGAAGGAGGAGGGGGAGGAGAAGAAGAAGAAGAGGAGGAGGAAAAGGAGGAAGAGGAGGAGGAAGGGAGGGAAAGAAGGAAGGAAAGAAGGAAGGAAGGAAGGAAGGAAGGAAAGGGTAAAAGGTAAGATCATATTAGGCCTTGCAGACCATGGAAAAGGCTTCAAATTTTTTTACCTTATGAAGGGAGAAGATGAATAGGAATCAGTTGTGATGGGTGATGCAGGGGGGGGTGTGGGCCAGTGAGCGATAGCAGCAGGAGGTGGTGAGCAATAGTTGGACTTGAGATCCCTTTTGAAAGCAGAGGCCAACGATTTGCTCATAGGATGAGAATGAGAGATGAGAGAAAGGCCAGAGTATTTATGACCTGAGCAACTGGGTGGATGGCAGAATCAGAGGAATGGAAATGTCTAAGGGTTCTCTTAGACATTTCATCTGGAGTGTTCTGGGACATTTGTCCGTATTCTCATTTTTTTTTTCTCTTGTAAATTGAAATGTAGTTTTATGCCACCTTCAAAATAAGATGAATAGTTGCTTCTGAGAAGACGTTATGGTATCTGTGAACTGGACCAGGCTGGAAATGAAGCAGCCCCATCCGTTATCTGGATAGACCTGGCCATGGTCCTAGGTCAGTGGCCACACAGAGAACTTACTTAGTGGGATTTTTTTGTCTTTTCTTTTTCCTACGACTTTTCCTGAGGAGAATCTGCCCTGGGAACTTCTTTGCTTCATAAAAAACAAAACTTGATACTAATACCTTTAGTGAACCCTCTCTCCCTCTCTGTCTCTCGGCACAAGGCCTCACTGTGTAGTCCTAGCTGACCCAGAATTCACTATGCAGACCAGGATGGACTCAAACTCATAAAGACCCATCTGCCTCTTAAGTGCTGGGATTAAAGGTTTCTGCTGCTCTGCTTGCTTCCTCCCTCTGCTTGGGCTTGAACCCAGGACCTCCAGCACACTGGGCAAGCGTCTATTATTAAGCTCTATCCCCAGCCCGTGGGGCATATTTCTTGACTCATTATAACTCAGTGCTATGTTCTTCAGGCTCTAAAATGTCCCTGTTGTTGGAAAGATCACACACTACAAAGCCATCTTTCATTTACATTTAAATTGGCACTCTGGGGCCTTGGTTCAGTGGCAGAGCCTCTGTCTCCTATCCAGGAGGTTCAGGGTGGGCTCTCCAGCACTACGGAACACAACAAGCTGTGGTATCACCTGGAGAACTGGCAAAGCCCAATAGCAAATGACTCAAATTTAAACGTAAGTGCTAGAATTTTTCTGGTTATGAAATATTAATAATTGGTCTTTTTGGTGCTAGGGACTGAACATAGAGCCTTGCACTTGCTAAACATGTCAAGTATCATTACATATTTAATTGAGATTCTCTGTGCAGCATGGTGACTATAGCCAATACGACAGTGTAGGCCAAAATGTAAGTATGTAATTATTAGCTTGACTTAATCACTGTACAATACATATATATGACAAAACACTATGTTACTACCATCAACAAGCACCGCTTTTGTCAATTAACCTTAATAAAACTGTAAAATGGGAAATATCTTTTACACACAGCTCTTTAAATACGGCTGTACGTTCACTGCAGTGTGGGGAACACATTCATAAAACCACCACAGAAACAAAGCAAACCCATAAAATCCAAATCTAGTTTCTAGATTGATACAAAAAAAAACCAGGCTAATATTTAATAGTTATTGACGAAGAATGCTGGAATGGGAAAAGTTTAAGCTACTTACCTTCAACTGCAGACACACACACACACACACACACACACAAAACATCCCCCTGCTTACTTCCTAGGTTTGTCTCGAAAGCGCTTTAAAAATAGAGCAATGTACACATTTAAGATAACTATTTTCTGCCGATATGTAATTACTAGGCCTAGAATTTTCATTAGGCAAACGATGAGACAGTGTTCTCTTGGGGGCTTTGTTTGCGTCTTTCTGACAGGTTCTCTTGCAGACAACGCTATTCTCAAACTCAATTTGTAGTTGAGAATGATCTTGAGATTCTGATCCTCCTGCCTCTACCTCCTGAGTAACTGTTTAAACTGTTCTTTAAAAAAAATTACCTTTTATTCATTTAGAGAGAGAATGTGTGTGTGTGTGAGAGAGAGAGACAGAGAGAGAGAGAGAGAGAGAAACATGACAGCATACTCTTGTGTACCATTGTTTATCCGTGGACATCAGAGAACAACCTGTGGGAGCTGTTACTCTCCTTCCACCACGTAGGCCTCAGGCACTGAACTTAGGTCGCTGGGCTTGGCAGTAGACACGTTTGCTATAGAACTATTTCACTGGCCCCACTTTTCCCCCCTTAAGACAGAATTTCCCTATGTAGCTCAGACTAGCCTCCCTCAATGCTCCTGCCTCAGCTTTCTGAGTGCTGAGATTACAGATAGAATTTCCCAGAATTCCCCAGCAGAAGCGAGTCCTTTGGGAGGTACCCTTGCTTGGGGAACCTTTATGAATCACTGGACTGCCAGTGAGATGCACTTTGCACACCACTTCAATACCTATCCCTTGATCCCGCACTGATCATCTTGCCCTTTGTCTCCCTTCTAGTCTATCTGTAACGCAAATGGCGTCGGTCATTTAATGCATTAGTGTAGATAAATGTGGAGACGAGATACGGGAACGTGCCAAAGTCCAGAAATAATACGGCTCATTCTCTTGAAGAGCTTCTTGTCTGGAGGAAGAAAAACAGTAGACACAGACAAATCCAGACAACACCCAGGAAGAGAATACATTGCGGGTGAAGCCAGAGGCACACACATGTAATCCCAGCACCTAGAAGGCTGAGGGAGCAGGGTTGTGAGTTTGAGACCAGCCTGGGCTACACAGAAAGATCCTAGGTTTTAAAAAGTTGTTTGTCTGTTTTGTTTGTTTAAAGATGAAAACGTGTGTGTTGGAATTGAGGCAAAGCTGAGCCCACACAAGGAGAATTAGTGAGGGAGGGTCTCTTAATTAGACCCCTCCCGAAGGCCAGAGTCTGCTGGTGAAAGCACTTTGAGAAAACACGGCAAAGGCGAGCAGGCCATTCTCTCATTGTTCCCATAAACTGACAGAGGCCAGGAAGTAGGAAGGAAAGATTTCACTGATGCTCAAGAAAGGGAGAATGGCTATACAACATAGCAGTTTTATACACAGAAGGGGACCAATGTGAGAGAGCCTGTAAGAGACTAGTGTAGGAGAAACTGGCGCCAGAGCCCAGTCACTACTGAGTCTGAGACACAGCAGACAATGGATGACCAGAAATCCCAGGGCCTGTCGAAAGGCTAATGGATGGGATCTAGGACTAGAAAGATGTTTGCAGGTTGGAGTAGTTCCATGGGATAGCATCTACTTAGCATGTACAGCGTGTGTGTGTGTGTGTGTGTGTGTGTGTGTGTGTGTGTGTGTGTGAGAGAGAGAGAGAGAGAGAGAGAGAGAGAGAGAGAGAGAGACAGAGGGAGAGGGAGAGGGAGAGGGAGAGGGAGAGAAAAGAAGAGCATTTGTTGCTCTTGCCATGGACCCAGAGAGGTTCAACCCCCCCCCCCCTGCCAGTGCTTCAGTTCCAGGGGCTCCATTGCTGTCTTCTGATCTCTGAGGGTCCCAGGCATGCATGTGACACACATACATACAGGGAGGTTGTTCCCTTGAAGGACATGTGTGACACTCTAGAAATGTTTTAAAATGTTCTGTAGACAATGGTAGAAACTCACAAAAGCATGCCTGTAGTGCTTCATTAGCTTTTCATCTAAAAAGGCTGTTTTTTCTTTAAAAAAAAAATCTTTCTAGGCCGTTTCTTTTCAAAACTTCTTTTGTAAAAACTATTTCCATGAATTCCAAAACTGACCTGCATGATAATCCCCTATTGCGTTCATAAACTGTATCTCTGAGTGGCTACCTTTTAACAACACTATTATTGCCATATTGTGTGTGTGTGCCACCGCATAGTGTGGAAGTCAGAAGAGAACCTTCGAGAGTCTGTTCCCTCCTTCCGTGATGCGGGTCTTGCGGAGGGACCTCAGGTCAGACACTTGGCAGTGTGTGCCTTACCCGTCACACCATCTCTCCATCCCCGTGGGTGTGTGTGGTGGCTGCTTGCTGTAAGAAGAGCATGTGAGGAGCCTCTGCAGCAAATTATAGACGTGTGAACGAGTTGGTGCCTCCCTCACAGAAGTGTAAGTTTCCTTAACCACACAGTATCAGTGGGGACACAGACGACATTCCAGAATCGTCTAGTGTCCAGTTGTTTCAGAGTCCACTCATTCGCTCAAGTTCTGAGAGTGTACTCCCCCTGTGTCTCAGATTTCCTGCGGTGGCCTTGATTTTAAAGATTTTGCTTGTTGTCCAACAGAATGTCAGAGATAGTATCTATACATATAGGCATTCTTGACTTCCTAGAAAAACACTTTAGATTTTTAAGTGAATCTGAGAGTATCACTAAGGAGAAACTGTAAAGTTATGACAAAAGTTCATTCATAGTATTGTTCTTTAAAAAAGCGGGTATGTCCCCTGGCAGGATCGCAGAGCAGCCGCTAGTTCGACAAGGATGGCTGTGGGTCCCTGCAAGATCTTCAGGGTGGCAGTGCCATGTGGCTGGGCGAGTCAGGCGAGCAGGTACAGCGGATAAAAGGCTCACAGGACACAGTAAATAAACATAAGGGTAAACATTTATTACTTAAAAAGAAACAGAGAGACAGAGATAGACAAACATAAAGACATAAAAACATAGAGACAGAGAGAAACACGTGTGCACATGCTGAGAGAGAAAGACCAAAGAGAGAGAGTTAAGATGGCGGCGACGTCAGAAGTGGCTGGGAGTGGGCGTGGTTAGCTCTTAAAGGGATCAGACCCAAAGGAATAACACATAGCCTATACAATTCATTTTCTCATTACTAAATTATTACTAATGTGAAAATGATAAAATTACCTTAACGATTTGAGAGAGAGAAAAATCTAGACTAGCAGTTTCGTCTCTCGCAAATGGCGTGATGAGAGCAACTCTAGTGCGCACACGAAGATCTGTGGATAAGGGGATGCCATCTCTTCACGTCACGCACCCCTTTCGACTGGAAACACCGAGTCATCTGCCTTTTCTCTTTGCTTGGATAGTTTTAAAAATATTCAAGCTATGCCTCTAATTACTGCTAAGAGCTAAGAGTACAGTGTACCGGGCCAAACATTTGCCAGTGACCGTCAAGTATCTGATGCAGCTGGAGAGAGAGAAAGGGTTAGAGGGAGGGAGAGAGCGAGAGTGAGAGCGAGCGAGCGAGAGAGAGAGAGAGAGAGAGAGAGAGAGAGAGAGGTAAAAAGAGAGGAGAGAGAGAAAGGAGAGAGAGAAAGAAAGAGAGAGAGCGGTGTCTCTTGAGCAGGGCTTTCTGCAGCTGTTGTGTGCATTAATCCAGGGAGCAGATCTCCCAACACTAAATATAGCAAGCAGATCCTTTTACAGGATAAAAAAAAGTTTTAAATGAAAGTCTTCAACCATGGAGTCAAACTATTTCAGATTCGATTCCTTTAAGAGGGAAACAGGCATTGCACACATATTCTCTATGTCGACCACATTAGTATAACCGGTGCATATGCAGAAAATGTCAGTAATATTTGCCACCACTTCCGCTCTTGAAGTATTTTTCCTTAGAACCCAAACAGGGACTCAAACGGGATACATCTCCGTGAGTCTCATCCCGGTCCAAAAGCTTTGGAATAGAAAATCTTATTTTCCATTTAATTGTGTGTCTCATCAGACATAATTAGAAAGTTCTCCTAGGCTTCGCTCTAAGGAGCAGTAATTACTTCTCTGAAATGTCCCTTTCCCCATTGTCAGCAACCCACTGCCGGAACACACTTTCTGAACTTAAATCTGGATATTACCTTGCTCTTTTTTAGGTGACCCAGATGAGGATGTCCAACTCAGGCTCACTTCTTCCAAGACGACAATTATCCAAGGAGAAGTTTTGGGTGAAAACACGGGAGAAAGAGGAGATTCTTCACGCCCTTGGGAAGAGAAAGTAGCCGTCCATAGAGCACTCCGAGTTAACCTTAGTGTCGTTGAAGATGGCAGTTAGAAGCTGGGCAACCTGTCACCACCGCGGCCAAGAGCATTTGTCAGCTCACGGGTCCCAAGTTATTTTGAGCTGTATAAACCATGTGCCTGTGAAACATTCCACCTGATTGGACAGGAGAAAACTGAGCAAAGGGATTCCATTGCGGGACAGCACCTACGGGAGCCTGGATCAGTGTTATTTTTCTACCTACAGAATTTCATTTACAGCTGGAAGCCCAACATGTTTATTGATTGACATTTTGAATAGTATATGAGCTATATCACACTCCACCTGTCAAAGAAAATGGCATTACTTTAAAGGCTCATCAGAATTTGTCATTTTTGCCGTTATTGATTTTAAAAAATAGGTATGTTTATCTTGATGAGTTTGTGTGTGTGGTGCAGGTGGTGGGGGGTGCACGGGCACCACCGTGTATCTGTGGAGATGAAGGGCTGGCTTCAGGAGCTTGCTGGCTTCTTCCACCTTATGGGATGTGGGGATCAAATGGAGATTATCAAGTTTGTCAGAAGCACCTTCGCCTCTAAGCCATCCCATTGGCCCAGTATCTTTAATTTTAGTCAATAGAAACCTGTCTTCCATTTAACTGCTAAGACACTGAGAAACCTGTCTACAGAAAGGAAATACAAAGCAGAAACTGACAACTTGAAGCAAAGAGCTTTTTAAAACTGTCCACAGGGAGCTAATTCCAAAGCACAGACAAAAAAATAAATAAATAGAGGAAAACTCCATTAGCTTGAGAATCAGTACAGGAACAACACATTTGAATGACTGTCTTCACAACCTCGAGACAGTCCGGCGCACACCTTTAATTTTAGCACTTGGGAGGCAGAGGCAGGTGGACCTCTGTGAGTTCAAGGCCAGCCTGGTCTACAAGAGCTAGTTCCAGGACAGGCTCCAAAGCTACAGAGAAACCCTGTCTCAAAAAACAAACAAACCAAAACCAAAACAATTAGGTCAGATGTGGTGGCACATGCCTTTAGTCCCAGCCCTCAGGAGACAGACGCAGGTGGATCTCTGTGAGTTCTAGGCTAATCTAGTCTACCTAGCAAGTTCCAGGCCAGCCAGGGCTACATAGTGAGACCCTATAAAAATAAACAAATAAAATTAAATTAAGTTAAAATTCCACAAATTGGATAAGCTTAAAAGTTAAAATGAGGGCTAGCAAAATGACCCAGTGGGAAAGACTTTTGCCACCAAGCTGGTGACCTGAATTCAATGCCTGGGACCCAGTGATGAAAAAAAATAAACTTTTGTGTACACACACACACACACACACACACACACACAAATGTAACTTTAAAATTAAAAAACCTTTCAAAAAGGGAACTAGAAGGACGGTTCACAGTTGAGAGCACTGACTGCTCTTACTGAAGACCTGAATTTGGTTACCAGAACCCGTGTCAGGAAGCTCACAACCACCTGTAACTCCAGCTCCAAGGTGATATGTCTGGCTCCCTCCAGCACTGCACTCACACACATGTGTACGCACATGCACCACACGCGTGAGTACACACACCACACACGCTTGCACGCACACACGCATACAACCATGCGCACATGTGAGCGTACACACACACGTACACACACACGCATATATATCACACACGCATACATGTCACACACATGCATACATACCACACACATGCACACACATATCACACACATACATGTCACACACATGCATATACACCACACATGCACACATATCACACACATCCATGTCACACACATGCATACACACCACACACATGCACACATATCACACACACATACATGTCACACACATGCACACACATATCACACACACACCACACGCTTGCACGCACACACGCATACAACCATGCACACATGTGAGCGTGCACACACACATCACATGCGTGCACGCACACGTACACACACACATGTCACACACATGCATACATACCACACACATGCACACATATCACACACATCCATGTCACACACATGCATACATACCACACACATGCACACACACATCCATGTCACACACATGCATACATACCACACACATGCGCGCGCACACACACACACACACACAATTGGTCAAGTGAAAATGACTACTGAAACAACTCTTATTATTAGAACCCAGAGATAACTTCTTGTATTTTATTTTCAGAAAAAAAAATCACTGCTAGCTGTCTTCTTTAATAAACATAATCAGTGAGAAAAAGGAAACAATCCTTAACTGACTCCATCCACTCAGACAGTAGTCTTGTAAAAGTGCAGGTTCTTTGATGATAATTTCATGTATTTTTAGAATATGAGTTTTGAAAAGCATTAGCTCCATTAGTACAGACTAAAGGTTGGTTTCACATTGCTGTCTGGTCGGAAGATTACATGCTGAAATTCAGTCTTGAATGCCAGGAATTTTCATCCTTCCTTCCTTCCTTTTTTTTTTCTTTTTCTTTTTTTCCCTATGTGTAGCCCTGGCTGTCCAGGAACTCACTCTGCAGACCAGGCTGGCCTCAGACTCAGAGATCTGCCTACTTCTGCCTCCTGAGTGCTGGGATTAAAGGCAGGAATGATTTTTCCCAAGGATCATTTTCACATTCTTGGGCCATAAAATATGAAATAGATTGGTTTAAAATTTAGTTTTATTACTAAATCACATAACTGTTTGTAAGTTTCTTTACATCCATTTGTTCGATAAACATTTACCTAATTCTGATCCTGTGCCAGTCAACATGTATAAAGAAGTGTGCAAAATGCACACATCTTCCTGCCCTCGTGGAACTCACTAAGAGATCTTTATCCTCTTCAGTCTATAGCTCATTGGAGAAAGATGAAATCTGTTTACTGAGTCACACCGGAGGAGTCACTGTACCTTTTGTTACCAGGTCTTATGGGAGGAGAAAAAAATTATTATTAAGGAAAGACAGGAACACAGGAAGAGCTGAGTTATCTGGTTAGATTACTTTTAGAAATTTCCAATTGAAGCCAGGTGGTGGTAGCGCACGCCTTTAATCCCAGCACTCGGGAGGCAGAGGCAGGCGGATCTCTGTGAGTCCGAGGCCAGCCTGGTCTACAAGAGCTAGTTCCAGGACAGGCTCCAGAGCTACAGAGAAACTCTGTCTGGAGGGGTGCGGGGGGAGGAGAAAAGAAAAAAGAAAAAGAAAAAAAGGAAAGACATTTCTAATTGAATTTTAAAATTGGCATACAAAATATCAGATTTCTGCATGGCATTTTAATACCTACTTAATTTGGTTGTTCTTCTCCCTCCCCTGCTCCTCACTGCTGTCTCTCAGCTGCCCCCATCACTGCCTATGTCCTCCCATCCCCACAGCTTCCACTCAAAGACTGACCAGAGTCGGTAGCACAGTGAAACTGGGAATACGTCCTAGATGTTAGAATTTGCTTAAATATAAAAGAACTACAGGAGAAGCCAAGAATTTCTGCCCTTTGACATTTTCAAAAACAAATACTGTACACATTTTTGACTCTTTTAAAAAGCTAAGTATTAAGTATCTAAGTATTACTCAGCATTTACAAGGTGTTTTGCTTATCGTAGCTCAAACTCTTATTCTAGATTTTGTCTTAGTCCTTCCCTCGCTTATTAGTAACAATTAAGCAAATATTGTACCATAAACCTCTTAGTTTCTTTTTCTTTACCAGAGTTTATTAATATGGAGAAAAAAAATTAAAGCTTTTAAAAACCTAACATAGTCATAGATTAACTTCCTCGTGACAAGCCAATATAAAGTTACATGTCTTCAGCCTTCCCCATAACCCAGGGCAGCCCTGCTACGCATGTTGTTGAGTTTTGAGCCGGGTTCTCTGCTTGCTTTCAGCTGTTCCTGTAATACAGCTTAGTGACACTGGGATGAGCCATGGGGACACCAAGGAATCCAGGAGTCTACGACGGAGCTGTCTCCACTTGGAGGAGAGACATGAGTCAGCGTGCTAGGAGATTCGCATAACATTTTGGTTTACTATTTTCTATATTGCCATAAACTCTGATGGCGGAAAGGAACTGCTCCCACATGCAAAGTTTGAAGCAATTTGGCTTAAAGTTGCTAATTTTATTTTGAGGTTCCCCCTCTGGTGTCATATTTAAAGACCAACAATATAAACTCTTCTTCCAGGTTTTTGTAATGAAAATCATTTTCACCCCAGAGACAAGTTCTTAACCATTTCAAATAAAAGGAATTGGTAGAGCACAAGCTATTTTACAACCCTCTTATACAATTGAGAAATACAATGAAATGCTTAAGAAGTTTCTTTTTTACCCTAAGAGCATTCACCTACGATAACTGGAAAAAAAAAATCTAAAAACTATCAATTCAAAACGCATTGGTTATAAGACCTTTCAGCAATTCTTTTTCCAAGCCAAACAGGACCTGTTTACATGCATGGGCCTATAAAGGAGAGTTGCCATTACCTGTATCAGGAGAGGCGCCATCCCTAGATCCAGCTAGGATCACCTAAAGTCCTGCTCGCACTGCCTAGCTTGTACCGGGCACAAGAGTCGCATGGAGGAAATGTGATAAAGCCCAGCCTGAGTAATGAAGGGTATTCACGGGGTTCCGTTGCAGATCCAGGGACAGTCGCTGAGAACACATTGCTCCTTCAGATCGACTTTAGTAACCCAGTCTGTAATGATGTTTTTAGCCGGCAGCAGTGGCAGGGGTGGATAATAACGGAGACACAATGGGCAGAGAACACCCTCCACCTCTCAGACCAGAAGGGAGGACTCGAGAAGAGGTCCACACTGAGTGTCTGTAACAACACCGTGATGAAACTCATGGTCTTTTATGCTAACTAAAGCATAAAATACACTTAAAATAAACCAAGAAATTCTGAAAAACAAAATTTAAGGCCTTTGTAAGACACAGGACACAGAGAGGCTTTAAATTGTACAAAATAGAGTCTATGGGTAATGGATTTAGTTAAGTAAATGTAGGGTACACTCAATTACTGTTACTAAGCACTTCCTGTTTGTGCCCCCAGTTTTAGGGTAGTTGGAGGCTGCAGTGTGGTTTATAGTTAACACACAGCAATGCTTACTTTATTGTGCTGTCGGTATGAACAGTGGAAATATAGTCTATTTCCAAACATATCAAAGCTTATATAGTATCGAAAGTATTACTTCCAAGAAACAAAATCGGTTCCCAGAACTTTTAATTTTTATTTTTAATTATGTGTATGTGTGTATCTGTGAGAGTGTATGTCACATGTGTGTGGGCCAGAAGAGGGTGCTAAATGCCCGAGAGCTAGAGTTATGGACAGTAATTATGAGCCCCATAACAAGGGTGCTGGAAACCAAAACCATATGGATTCTGGGAATTGAACCCAGATCCTCTGCCAGAGCAGCCAGCATTGTTAACGGCCATCTCTCTAGTTCCTGTTCCCAGATCTTTGTGAAGGTATGTCCTGAGAACGGGTGAGCAGCTCAGTGGGAAACTGTGTGTATAGAATGCATGGGCCCCTGGGTTCAATCTGCAGAACGTGTGTGTGTGTGTGTGTGTGCGCGCGCGCGCGCGTGCGCGCACACGCGCGTGCAAATATACACAAAGATAAGTGATTAGGTAAGCTTCCTGTTTATGAAACACAAGCCCATGTACAATAGATATACATAATGAAAACAAGTTAAGTATCTATTTGGGGGATGACCTCAGTTGTTCACAGTTGATATGAGAGGGGGATAAAGTACAAATCAGCTGATTGATTCTGGGATTTTCACATTTCTGAACTTGGTATGTGCCCTACAATTTTGCCAAACTTTCTGGTTTAAAAAAGAAAAAACAAAAACAAAAAGAAAGAGGGGGTGCTGGAGAGATGTGTCAGCAGTTAGGAGCACTTGCCGCTCTTGCAAAGGACCTAGGTTCAATTCCCAGCACCCACATGGTGGTTCACAAATGTCTGTAACTTCAGTTCTAGGGGATCTGCTGTCCTCTTCTGGCTTCCACAAGCATTAGGCATGTAAATGCTGCATAGACAAACATGCAGGCAAAACACTCGTACACGTAAAATAAAATTAAAACCACAACAAAACGAAGAGTGATGGAGTTCAACTCAGGACTCCAGGGTAGGGCATCTCTCATGCCTCACGAGAGAAGCTTTTCCTTGTGGTAGATGCCAGTTAACACAGCCGGCCCACGCACAGAGAGTAAGAGACAGTGGGATGCCAGGCCTAAAGGAGACCCCTTTAGGACCCCTCCCCGCGAGCCTTCAGAATCCTTGTGAAAGGAGACGGAGAGGTTGTCAGAAGTGGGAGGTAGCATCAAGGGAACGGTGTTTGTCTTGTTCCGGTTTTTGGTTTTGGACGCGGCAGCGCAGTTGCACGCTGGGACTCACAGCAACTGCGACAGCACGCACAGGGCCTGTGTAAGCTCGAGCCAGACAAAATCTCACCCTGGAGGTGGGGAGGTGGCACGAAATCCCACCACTAGCTGAGGTGTGACTGAAATTTGATAGCTGCGGGGAGAGAAGAGACAGTTTTCTATAAGGATGTGGGACCCCCGGTAGGTAAACTGCTCTCCAGGGCAAACCTCTCTCCTAAGAACGGTTGAGCGACACAAACTGAACTCCATAGTGGGAAAAAGACGAAAACTCAAAGTCAGATGGGTAGGAAAGTGGGGGGGGGGGGTGGGGGCGGGCGGGGAATAGGGTAGATCTAGGAGGAGCTAGGCAAGGGGGTGAACGATCATACTATGTTGTATGTAATTCTCAAGGAATAAACATATTTTTAAAATATTCTGTGAGCAACGCTAAGTTACAAAACTTTAAAATAATTAATATCAGATATGTAACCTCAAAGATATTAACTCGCCATTTTGGTAAAAACGAGCTAGTGTTCCTGTGCCGTGCACTAGAAACTTCGCCGAGAGCTTCGTTTAGGCTGCGCTTCACTTTATGCGTTCTTTCAGCACTGAGATTCTGGGGTCTCAAAAGAGGCTAAAAGCGTGGTCTAAGTGTTTGAAATTTAACATTTGTGAACAAAAGTAAATACATGCTCATGATTACTGCAAACGATTAAATGCCCCCACTTCCAACATTTTTGCTAAAAGACTAAGGGTTAACAGAATATAAAACATGCCTTTTCTTCTAGTATATACCCTAAAGAGATTCTATCTAAACTTAAGTTGTTTGTTTCTGATCGACATGTACTCTGGAATCCTTCGGTATGATTAGACCAACGAGATGAAGGAAAAAATTTAGGGAGCGGGGAATGGAGATGCTTTCGAATATTCGCTACTGCCAGATTTTAGCCTGTGCTGTGACTTGCTTTGCAGACAAGCCCAGAACGATGCTCAGCAGAAGGGCACTGACAGGCAGGCAGGGGACCTTCCAGGACTTTTTTTTTCAGGTTTCTATTCATTACGGCAATTTGCCGAAATAATTTAAGAGCATTGTTCATTTGAAACGACATTTAAATGCTTTAAATGTTATATCTGAGCACATTCACACAAGTCAATAATTTTCTATTTTTGCACACAAGAGGTAGGTTTGAGTTCTCCCTGTAGAATGTTAGCGTAGAATGTGCTGGTATGTCAGGCTCTGGGTGATCCCACTCAGAGGCTATTTTTGGGCTAAGGTCGTCTCAGAATCAAAGTTCAGTGCTCTTCTTCGAGATATATGAGTAACACATTAACACCGACAGCAGGAGGGGAGAAACGGGAACCAGTGTTTCAAACTCCAAGAGTTACTCTCCTTTAATTTCCAGCAGTCTCAAGGCTTAACATCCTATGTGTATACTGGGACAATGAAGGGCAATTAAAAAGTGTGCCTTTCCAAAGTAACCCGACAGGGGCATGCACAGCTGGGAGCGTTCAAACACTGGTCTTCTAGGTTAGAATGTATCCTCTTCTCCTTGGTTCCCACTGCCTACTCATGAAGGATAATTATGCAGGTTAGTAAAAGCCAAAAGAGGTTGTTCATCTTGATTTCTACGTTTTGATAAGCAAAGAAGTTGTGAAAAACATTACTCTTAGGGGCTTGGTATCTATTTTGCAGAAATAGGAAGAGAACAGAAAGATAGTTTAAGACACACATGTGCATGCACACACACATGCACGCACACACACACACACCTTAATAAAATTGGCTGAAATGGCAAAGAATCAGACACATTCTGAGAAATTATCATCGTGTTACATGTAGCTTATCATGGAATTAGTAAATATGTCAAATGGGATGAGTTTGTTGCCAAAAATGGAAGAGTATAAGGAGAGAGGGCGGAGAATGTTAGCTGTGAAGAATGCAAAA
This sequence comes from Myodes glareolus, assembly GCF_982192425.1. Classification (NCBI taxonomy): domain Eukaryota; kingdom Metazoa; phylum Chordata; class Mammalia; order Rodentia; family Cricetidae; genus Myodes; species Myodes glareolus. The sequence goes on from NC_142043.1 coordinate 49,298,092, forward strand.
GGAGTCTGTATTTTATCTTTATCTAACCAGTGGTTCCCATCTGCCCTGACGCCGCAACCCTTTAATACAGCTCCTTGTGTTGTGGTGGCCCCAACTGTAAAATTACTCCGTAGCTACTTCTTAATTGTGATTTTGTTACTGTTATAATCTATTACAAATTGTAATGTCAATATCTGATATGCAGGATATCTGACATACAACCCCCATGAAAGGGTCATTCAACTCCCAAAAGGGTCACAACCCACGGGCTGAGTGAGGACCACTGGTCTAAGTTCACATTTTATCTGCATCTGGTTCTATCCATCTGGCGTTTTCTTTATTCTTTCCCTCCCTCCCTCCCTCCCTCCCTCCCTCCCTCCCTCCCTCCCTCTCTCCCTCCCTCCTTCCTTTTGTTTTGTTTTCCGAGACGGGGTTTCTCTGTGTAACTGCCCTGGTTGTCCTGGAACTCTCTTTGTAGACAAGGCTGGCATCAAACTCACTGAGATCTGTATGAAGGCTGGGATTAAAGGCGGACGCCACCACCCACTGCCCGACTCCATTTGGTGTTGTCCAGACGTGACAAACTCCCTGTCAAGTAAGGATTGCATACCTGAATGGAGAAGGACCTAAAAAGAAAATCACGTTTTTCTGCTTTTCATCCACCCTGCTCATCTCCAAACTGCTCTTCGTGTATTCTGATTCAAGGCTGGGTTATTTAAAACCCCAGTCAAAACAGTCTCCAGGGCCACGGTAATCACCACGTGTGTTCTGTCATTTGGAGCTCCTTGCCTTCATCTTCTAGCCGAGGCAGTAAACCTCAATTCAAAATGTGGCCACTGACAGTGTCATTAGTGTCACCAACAGGGACACGCAAACAGATGATGTCATAGGGATCTTTAAACTCAAAAACTGAGGACAGTGTTCAGCGAGCTAGAGACAAATCTATTTGTCAGCTGCCCGACAATACTGTAGATTTCTGGTCAAGAGTAAGAAGAAAACACATATTGAAATAGCCACACTGTGTCCCACGTGCACGGGCAATTGTTACGTGCTGAAAGGCCTTGGTATAATTAGAAACGTGATCCTCCTGGCCCTATGTCAATAGGTCTCTCCAAGCGCTCTTCTGCACAAATCCTGTCTTCAACCAAAACCTCCACCAGCTTTTCCCTGCCTCCTCTCCTTGTTTCTTTTCTCAGTGTTTCTTTTACTTAGGACGCAATGAAACAGCTAGCGGCTGCCGGTTGCTTTGAACCCCTCATCTCCCTGCCTCCAGCTCCTAAGCACCATACGAGCCTGTGTCGCCATGCCCTGCTCTTCGTATGTAGCTGAGTTACACTTTCATTTACGTACCCAGGTAAATTCCTTGAGAATCAGACATATAACAATGTTTTTAAAAAAGATTTGTGGGTGTTCGTGTGTGTATACATATGTCTGAAAGACTGGAAGAGGGCATTGGATTCCCCTGAAGCTGGAGTTTTGTGTGACTTTAAGTCATTCACTGTGGATACTGGGGCCAGTCCTCTGGTTCTCTGAAACAGCGGTTAATCCTCTTAACGACTGAGCCATGTTTCTAGCTCTCTCCCCACACCTATTTTTTTTTTTTTTTGGCATGGTCTCACTATGTAGCCCTAGCTGTCCTGGAACTCACTATGTAAGACGAGGCTGGCCCCCAATCCAGAGATCTGCCTGGCTCTGCCTCACAAATCCTGGGATTAAAGGTGTGTGCCGCTACACCTGGCTTCCCCTTAAAAATTTTTAACCATACAATTAAATTGTCAAGGCATAGCACAAAGGAGCCAGGTGACAAATATTTGCCTGTGGCATATCATGAAAATGAAGTATACATTATTAAGTTGTCCTAATTATTAGGAATTTGTCCTAAATTATTCTCTTAATTCAATACATATTTGCTTACCATTTTCTATGTGTTACAAGAGATCAAATGGCCTTAAATCTCCTCAATGGTGGCTAAGTTATCACTCATAGTTATATTTAATCCATAAACACTAGAAAAAATGAAGTCAAATGTAGTAGAGAACTAGAAATGATTGGATATTTGCTATATACAGGCCACAAAGTGGGGAGCCATATGTGCCCTTACCTCAGTGATTGCTCAGTTTCCGGCATAACTTGAGGAGAAGAACCCTTGTTTTTGGGAACGGTTTGGCGCTGTTAGATGTCCATCATGCCCAAGGATCCATGCAAAGGACGCCTCCCAGGAGGTCCTTCCCATGTTTGCAGTCTCCCCCAGGGCTATCGGTTTTCCTGAACCTGCCCACAACCTTTATTTGCCCTTGACTTCATTCTACCCCACAAAGAGAAGCCTGGTTTTCTGTTGGTTTCCTGTTTGATTCTCTCTTCCACACTCTGCTTCTCTGGGGTGATTGCACTTCCTGACCCTAAGAGAGCAACTCTGTCCTTTTCCATGTCTCAGTTTTGGGGAGCCCAGCTCTGGGTTCCAGCCATGCTTTCTATTTGTCCAGAAGTAAAGAATATATTTAAAACTCTCGGCAGCGGTGGTGCACACCTTTAATCCCAGCACTCGGGAGACAGAAGCAGGCAAATCTCTGTGTGTTCAAGGCCAGCCTGGTCTACAGAGTAAGTTCCGGGACAGCCAGGGATACACAGAGAAACCCTGTCTCAAAAAACCAAAACCAAACCAAAACAAAAGAATATATTTAAAACATATAATATACACTAATTTATATCAAGATCTCAGTGTTTGTTTTTGACTCCCGATTGTATTTACTCTTTAAAATGCAGAGAAAAAGAATGTGTTTCTTAGCTCCGTGAGCGAGGCTGTGATCCCAGCGCAACAGCCAAGCTTTGTTTTTGTTGCCTTAGTTAATATAATGGCTTTAATACAACTCGGGAAGTACAGGTCATTATTCCTATTTTATAGAAGATGAACCTGAGAAACAAATTACATGCCTCTATGTTTTCTGCAGATTCAAGGGTCTGAAAAAGATCACTTAAGATGCACTATGCCATTATTATTTTTTTTTTTTATAGAGGAAGAAGCAAAAGATCAGAGAAGAACTCTGTACAAAGCCACGCAGGGCTGTGATTCACACCCAAGTCTGTTCGACGCCAAAGCCCAAGCTCTTCTTTACCCCAGCAAGCCGCCTTGCTGGCTTCAGAGGCATCCACACTGGTTAGGAATACAATTAGGAGTCAGTTCGGGCTTGGGGGAGCCTTGGCAGAGTAGAATGACAAGGAAGCATCTGGTGATGTTGGATCATGATGGTTACCAGCTCCCTCCAAAGTTCTCCCGACTCCTTTGAAATCCAGATGCTTCAGCCGCTCTTGCCCGTCAAAGAAACAACTTGAATGAGTTGAAGCAACAACAGCAATCAACGCCTCTCCGTATCTGTCTGCAGATTCGGAGGCACAGGACACGCAAGTACGGGACGCTGTTAACTCTTCCTCCAGTCTTTCAAGTACACAGGGCCTTAGCATTTTACCCTTCTAAGTCATTTCCAATCATAACATTTCCATTCTAACAAGGAGCTGGGTGCCGTGCACCACCTTTTGTAGCCCCAATTATTTGGGAGGCTGAGGCAGGAGGAGCGCTTGGGGCCAGGGTTGGAAAGCAGCTCGGGCAATACGGTCAGGTTTATCCTATAAACAAATGAATACAAACACAAGTAGCCGAAGTGCCCTGTCCTTGATGTTGGTCTTCACGTGATTACTAGGAAAGTTGTGACGACCAGGGCCGTGTGTGAGGACACGCCAGCAGTGGAACACCGAGTCCCGTGGTTACTGCTCATCCGACTAGGGAGAGTGTCTCTGGGGGAACGCCCGGGACCTGACCTAGACCAGAACCGAGCGATAAAGGAGAGCCCGAGAGATCTGGAGCGACACTGGCGAGGACAAGCAACTGAAAGAAACATTGAAAGATTATTCCATATCTCTAGATAAGAATTGCTATAAGCATTATTTTACAGAGCTATGAAAACGGCGAGAATTAGACTGCTTTATTTTATCCATTGAAATAAACCAAACTGCTTCATGAACTGTACTTTAAAGACCATTTATCCCATCAAAAATATATTCCCTAGCTACTATGGGTAAGTCCCATCTCTAAATATAGAATTAGATTTGTTTACTTATTTTTAAAATCTATTTATTTCCTTTTTTCCCCTTTTCTTTTCTTGTTTTCTTGGGACAGGATCTTGCTATGTAGCCTTTGCTTGTTTGGAACTCACTAGGCAGACTCGCCATGTCCAGCTTGTTAATTCTGGAGATCAGTCGTGGTGGCTCACATGAAGACCGAGGCAGAGAGTTCAAGGTTTCAAGGCCAGCCTGGGCTACATAGTGGGTTCCAGGCCAGCTTGAGTTATATTGTAAGACCATTTCTTAAGCAATAGACTAAATGAAAACAGAAAATTAAAAGCAGACGGTAAGTGGAAAGAATTAAGTTACTATGACAACAGAAAGAAGGGCCTGGGACACCTGCCTGATGGCTACTCACTGTACTTGTGTCAGGATGGAGTAGAAGAAAGTTCTTATTTTACTAATGCTAAGAAAGTGAAGAGCAAAGACTGTTTCTAAGCTTGGGTAATATATTAAATTTGGTTTTTCAAGACAGGGTTTCCCTATGTAACAGTTCTGGCTTTCCTGGAACTCTCTTTGTAGAGCAGGCTGGCCTCGAACTCACTGAGATCTGCCTGCCTCTGCCCCCCAAGTGCTGGGATTAAAGGCGTGAGCCACCACCGCCGGAGTGAGGTTATGTATATTTCTTACATTTAATTCATGTTCATCATTCTAGACTTTTAGGTTCTTAAAGGTCTTTGTTTTAAGCCATGTGCAGAGGTGCACACTTGTAAACCCAGTGCTTAGGAAGAAAAACAGAGAAAAAAAACCCACAATAGATAAGATAAATATCATTGTAAAAATCTAGAGTTTTCCGTTGCTGTTTTAGGGACAGCGTCTCACTAGACAGTCCAGGCTGATATGGAACAATCAATCTTTGTGTTTCTGCTTCCTAAGCACTTGGAAGGCAGAGGCAGGAGTAACTCAGTGAGTTTCAGGCCAGCCTGGTCTATAAAGAGAGTTCCAGGACAGCCAAGACTGTTACATAGAGAAACCCTGTCTTCAAAAAAATAAAACAAACAAACAAAAATAAAAAACAAAAAGGGAACACCACCTGAAGTTGTCTACTGACCTCCACAAGAACATGCACACACACAAACTTATGCCTGCACACAGTCATGCATCCCACACATACACACGGAGATATCAGGTACACAGAAGATGGTAAGAGAAGAAATCAAGTCAGCACTGTAACTAGGCAGAATGTAATTGAATTTAGAGTCGGAGTCTAACTCCATTATTTATTGTCTGAGAAACCCCTAGCAAGTTATGAAGTCTCTTTATGTTATGAATCTGTTTGCTCATTTCTAAAAATGGGAAGCCAAGTTCTGTGGTTGGCCCCTAAAGTCCCAACATTCTGGAAGCTGAGGTGGCTCAAGCATTTGAACCCAGAGTTTGAGACCAGTCTGGGCAACACATTAAGGCCCTCTAGAAACAAATAAGTGAGTAAAGAAGTTAATAAATAGATAAATAAACTTTAAAGGAGAAGTAGTGAGAACTACCACCATAGGAATTCTGTGCAAATTATTAGCACTCAGATCAATGCCTGGTCCCTCACATGAGAACAACGTTAAGCATTACTACTATTATAAAAGTGTCTCTTAAGACAGGCCTTAGCAGCACATGTCTATAATCCCAGTACCCTGGAAGCAGAAGCAAGAGGATTGTCGCAAGTGCTGGAGCAGTCTGGGCCACAGTGTGAGTTTCAGGCTAACCGTGACTCTATAGCAGGGCTCTATCACTAAAATTATTAAAGTAAAAACAGAAACAAAGAATGAGATAAACATCATCTGGCCTGCTTTGTAAAGTCACAGGTGGGAAGTTTGCACAGCCGTGCTGAGCCATAAACTTAAAGAAAGGCCAAAGGCTGAATGGGCCTCCTAGACCGATGACTCAGGCCCTGCCGCAGTTCAGGTTTCCCGACTGATTCAGGCCTTGGCGTCGTTCCTGAGGCTGACAACAAGAATGCCAATTAGTGCCCAGAGTGATGAGTTTCTGTAACGTGGGGAGCCGTTTATGAAACAAGTGAGTCAGGTCACTAAAACCTCGCGCGGGACCGATCGTGGTCAGCGGAGCTCAGACTCATGCCAGAGATACACAGAAAAATGCTCCTCTCTAGTAACTGTGCTCTGGAAACATCTGCTTCTGAATTCTGGATTGTCAACTGATCCACAGCCAAGGGGCTAAACATAGCTAAAGCCTTTAAATTATAATTTGATCTGACAGGCCAGGTATCAAACAAGATCTGTGCAGCCAAATAGACTGGCGACAAATATCAGAGCAGTCTATCAGTCTGTGGCATGCGCTTTATGACAAGAAAGTAACCGACAGTATTAGTGAGTATCTTAGTCCTCATTCAACCTAAATAAAAGATGTCTGTCTAAGGGTAGCAGTCAACACAGGCTCACAAAACTATTCTTAAGTTTAAATGATTTCTAGGGGAGAAACCTGGGAGAGTGGGGGGCTATCTTAATTTTTTCGTGGTCCTGAATTGTCCAAAAGACTAAGGTTGACCAGCACTCAGGAGGCAGAGGCATGGTGTAGACCATCCTGGCCTACAGAGTGAGTGCCAGGACAGGCTCCAAAGCTACAGAGAAACCCTGTCTCGAAAAAGAAAACGAAACAAAACAAAAGACTAAGGTTGATACATATTAATGCCTCCCAAACAAGGGGCCCCAAAAGACAATTGCAGTCAACTGGCACAGATGTCCAATCCAGTACAGTAGAGTTTTAAGACTATTACCAGATCAGCAAGATGGTAAACACTTGCAAAGCAAGCCTGACCACCTGGTTTCATCCCAGCACCCAGAGCCCACGTATAAAGGTCAAGTTTGCTGACACCAACCTGTAATCCCAGCACTGCCACATCAGAATGGGAGGTGAGGATGGGAGAACCATCTGGAAGATGACAAGCCCACTAGCCTGCTAAATATCCAGCAGAGCAAAAGCAAGAGACACCCCCTAGAAAGGCAGAAGAACGCTGGTGCTGAGAGTTGTCTTCTGACCTCTACATGTGTGTACATGTGTGTGCGTTTGCCCACACACTAATGATAAAAAATAAACAGCAAAAGAAGCAGAGGGACCCTGCTTCAAAAAGGCGGGAGGCAAGAATTTACTCCTGAGAGCTGTCCTCTGACTTCCATAGTGTACCACAGTCTTCGTGTGCATACACGCATGCACGTGTACAAAAGTAAGAAACAAAAACAGAGAAATTAAGAAGACCCATTATTTAAAGGCTGAAGTGATAGCACTATGTTTATTGTTTGCTTACTTGTGATACGGGGGATAGAAACCAAGGGACTAGCGTACGCTAGGCAAGGACTGTATCACTGAGACATAGCCTCAATCCCAATAAAACATTTTATTTACCCGGTGGTAGTGGCACACGCCTTTAATTCCAGGAGTTGGGAGGCAGAGTCAGGTGGATCTCTGATGTGGGATTTCCCTCTGTATGCTATGAATATGTTTTACTGCCATTGGTTAAAAAAAAAAAAAAGTTGCTTTGGCCTATGGCAGAGCAGAATATAGCTAGGTGGGAAAACTAAACTGAATACAGGGAGAAAGAAGGTAGAGTCAGGCAGATGCCATGTAGCCGCCCAAGAAACAAGATGTGAAGTAACAAACCACGAACCTCGTAGTAAAAATATAAAATAATAGAAATGGGTTAATTTGAGATGTAAAAGCTAGCTAGGAATATACCTAAGCGATTGGCCAAACAGTGTTGTGCTTAATATAGTTTCTGTGTGATTATTTGGGTCTGAGCAGACGGGAAATGAAAGAGTAACCTCTGTTTACAGATCTATGAGTTCGAGGCCAGCCTGGTCAGAATGTTCTAGGACAGCCAGGCTACAAAGAGAAACTGTGTCTCAAAAAACCGAAATGAAAATGTTTTATTTGAAAAATGATTCCTTTTTTCTGATCTATTTCTCATCCAAATCCTGACAATAGATTTGCTTTAATGCACATGTTTTACCATGACAAACTGTCACATAGACATGGCATCTCAGTACCAGAAATCATTTGAGTTTGAAGTGATTTGCATAGGCCATTATTTATCTTCAAGTTTCAGTGAACTGTGTTCACATGCATTCAGGGACATGCTTGACTGGACATATTGTTTTATCTGTGGACAGTATTTATCCATCTCTGAACCAAGTTCACGGCCATACTCACTGGGTTTCAGGGACTATGCTATGTCTGGCTTTTTATATAGTTGTATCATCTAGGTGGCTGTTTATGTGGTTTTTACGTAGCTGTGATTCAGAACTCAAGTCTTCATGTTTGTACAACAAGCACTTTATCAAGCCCTCTCCTCAATCTAACTGTACTTTTTAAAGGTTTCTAAAGCCAGGAGTGGTGGCAATTACCTGTATTCATGAAACTTAGAAGGCTAAGACAGGAGAATTTTCCAGTTCAAGACAGGCTGAGCTATATCATAAATACATATTTATATTAAATTATTTATTTATTAACAATGCTTCTTATATGAGTATAGGATTTTTATTTTTGTTTGGTTTGGTTTTTCGTTTTTGGAGTCAGGTTTTCTCAGCGTAACAGAACTGTAGACCAGGCTGGCCTGGAACTCAGAGATCTTCCTGCCTCTGCCTCCCGAGTGCTGGGACTAAAGGCATGTGCCACCACACTCAACTGTGGGTGTAGAATTTTTATAAAGACAGTAAAAAAGAATCATCCTAATCCTCTCCCCAAAGTCTCAAGGACACAAGGAGGGAAGAGAATGATGTTTGGGTTGTAGCCTGATTGGTGGGATAGATATCCATTCATTTAATTGTGCAGATATCCTCAGCTCTGTGCTGCTATATCATAAGGGTCTGCTCCAGACAGAGGAGCTGAGAGTCCAAAACCAGCAGCGCTGCTCCATAGGCCGTGATCAGCGATTCGTCTTTGTCTGCCCAGCAGCAGCCCGGCTTTGGGTTTCTTTATGAAGAAAAAAAAAATAAGTTGGTAAGAAAACCTGCTGTTTGTTTTCCTTTAAAACCTTTTTGTCTCTTTGTGAATCAAAAAATTGGAGAGGCACTTTCATTTAGTTCTAGCATTCAGGAGGCAGAGGCAGAGGCAGGAGAATCTCTTGTGAATTCAAGGCCTGCCTGGTCTACCTAATGAGTTCATATCAATCAAGGATGCATAGTGAGATCCTGTCTCCAAAAACAAACAAACAAACAAATGGAAAAGTAAATTAACAAATTACAACTCTGGCTGGTGGAATACACATGCATAAGGCCCTGGGTTCAGTCTTCAGTAACGAAAAGAAATAACTTTGAGATTTTTTTTGGGTGGGGGGGAGCGTTGATGAGTCTGAGCTCGGAAAGCTGAATGCCAGACAGTGGAACCTGCTAATTTCATCAAGGTAATTATAAGATACGAGATCGATGACAGTCAACTAAGTGGACTGCCCTAAAACCCAGCCCTGTGATTCAGCGTGTCATATTTAGCATGATATGAACACCTCCAAGGCAGGTGCATATGGGAAATCTTGCCGTAAAATAATTCTGTAGTATAAACAATGGACATAGCATTTTGCCTACAAGTCTAATGATTCCGTGTGTGTGTGTGTGTGTGTGTGTGTGTGTTGTACGTGCAGCTGTGTGTGAGGATGTGCATGACTATGCCCAACATGTGTAAAAGCCAGAGGAGGACGCTGGGTGCCCTGCTCTATCTCTCTTTACCTTATCCCCTTGGAAAAGGGTCTCTTGCTGAACCATCCTCCTGTCTCCACCCTCCCAGTGCTAGGGTTGCAGACACTCAGACGCAGCCTTTTCCAGGTTCTGGGGTCTACATTTGTGCCCTCACACCTGTGCCCTCATACCTGTACAGTAAGCACGCTTACTCCTAGAACCCTCTCTGCAGCCCCCACACTATTAATAGTCCTAATCTAGACCTGCTGATAAATTGGGAACCAAAGAAAGTAAGCCATTTACACCAGGTGGTAGTTGATGGTAGTTCAAACTTGATATTACAATTGGTGCTTCTGGTCCAGAACACGAAACTGCTTCCACAGATTTTGATGAAACAATGTCATAGCTGTATTAAGTGCTGCGTATCTACAACTCTATCTCCCTGTCCTGTTTTAATAAACACTTACTTACCGAGTAGTCTGTTTAAAGCACCCTGCTATGTTAATGCTGCCTTCTAATCTGCTTTGTAGGTTTTATATTATGATTAGATGTCTAGTATTGAAAGGAGAAGCTGGTTGGTGGTGGTAGCATACGTCTTTAACCCCAGCACTGGGGAGGCAGAGGCAGGCAGATCTCTGTGATTTCCAGGCCAGCCTGGTCTACAGAGCGAGTTCCCAGACAGTCAGGGCTACACAGAGAAACCCTGTCTTGAGCAACAAACAGAATGCATAACCTTAGAATGTACGCCTGTGTGCTCTCCCGTGTTGTCCTAAAGAGACACATGCCATTCTATCAGGTCTTACCTGAGACCTTTAAATGCCAATTTAAATTAAATACCAATCAACATTGGGCCTGGAAGATGACTCAGCAGCTAAGAGCACTGACTGTTCTTCCAAAGGCCCTGGGTTTGATTCCCCGCACCCGCAAGACAACTAACACCCTTTTGTAACTCCAGTTTAAATGTGACATACATGCTGGCAAAACACCTATATCATAAATATCATAAATAAAAATCGTCATGACTGCAGTCAGCCAGTGGGGGTGCATGCTTTTAATCCCAGCACTTGGAAGGCAGAGGCAGGTGGATCTCTCTGAGTTCGAGGCCAGCCTGGTCAACAGAGTGTGTGCCAGGGCAGGCTTCAAAGCTACACAGAGAAACCCTGTCTCGAAATAAATAAATAAATAAATAAATAAAGTCATCATCACTACATAACACTGGTGAAAACCATACAACATTAGACCGTCTTCACAGTGAGTAATCTCAGACGGATGACTGCAGATAGATGATCACTGTCAGCAGACAGTGGGGGTGACGGCGGAACCAACAGCTAACACTTCAATGGCAGAGGATTATCTTAAAAAAGAAAACACGAAAGACTATCTATATCAGGAGTTCACTTACATGAAATGCCAGAATAATCAAATTTACATAAGCAAAGAGGAAGTCAGTGGCTGCCTGGGCTGCACATCACAGGTTTGCAGAGGGAAAGGGGCTGGGGGGACAGGTGAAATGTTTCAAAACTGATCAACAGTGGTTGCAGGCTGCACAATCCTGCAAATACACCCGAACCCATTGAGATGAATACACTATGTGGGTGGTTGGATGCTAGGTGCGCTATATCCCCAAAAAGTTATTACTGTTTTAGTTCTGAATGTCTGTTATTCCTTTGTACAACTCCTTCAGGTTAAACATGGGAAGATCCTTTCCACTTTCCCTTGAAAGTTTTAACATCAGGGAAGATTTTTAACTTTTAAAAAAGAAGTAAGACATATGAAAATGAATTCCAGAAGAGGAGACAGAAAGCTATGGATCAATGGAGAGGAACTGGGGGGCAGCGGTGGAAGACCGTCTGCCTAACGTGCTTGAGATCTGGGCTACAGCTCTACCACCATCACCGCGGCTGGAGTAATAGAGTGGAAACTGGGTGTGGAGGCCGATTTGCTCCCGGGGCTCGACAGGCTGGGGCAGAAGGAGCAAGAGTTTGAAGCCAACATGAGCCACACAGTGAAACCCTGTCTCTAAACCAATCAATCAGTCAACGGAGAGTGACTGGCTAGGGTCTTGACTGAGAATTGTTTGCTCTTTTCCTTCCTTCTTTTCTTCCCTTCCTCCCTTCTTCCCTTCTTCCCTCCCTCTTTCTTTTCTTCCTTCCCTCCCTCCTTCCTTCCCTTTCTTCCTTGACAGGGTCTCATGTAGCCCAGGCTGACTTGAACTCCTGATCCTTCTATGCCCACCTCCCAAGTGCTGGAGCTACCAATGACAGCAGCTACCAAGGCCTGACTGCTAATCCTTTATGAAATAAAAGCCGATAAAATCCTAGCTCTTCCCAGGATCCTGTCACCTGTTCTCAGTCAGCTCAACTAGTCTGTATTTCAACCATGGAAAAAGCCCCCATTGCTGCCCGATTGGTCTTGTCTACATCATGTTAATCTTTCTGGCTTTGCATTAGATCATCCCTTCCTCTGATCCATCAACGGCACCTTCCTCAGTCCTCTTTCCGCAGGCTTTGCTAATTTCCTAAGGCATCTAAAGCAGTGTACCATAGGCTAGAGAGACCCAATTCAAACAGTGGAAGTTAGTTTGGGTGAATATAATGGGTAAGGATGGATATGAGATTTCTATTATAGAGTTCTTAATAGCTAGATTATTGGAAGCATCCTTCATTGCTAATAGCGAATCTTTCAATTCTCTGGATGGCCTCCTAAGAAACCTCTCTCTCTCTCTCTCGCTCTCTCTGGGTATGACAGCCCACATCTGTAATCCCACCATTTAGGAGGCTGAGGCAAGCAGATGACAAGTTTGAGGTCAGTCTGAGCTACATAGTGAGACCCTGTCTCAGAAACAAAACCTGAAAACCACAATAGGAAGGAAGAGTGGAGGGGGGAGGGGGGAAGGGAGAGATTGCTGTCCCCCCGCCCCCCCCCCCCCCGCAATGGGGGCCCTACCTGTCATCAGCAGAGGCCAAGGGGGTTCCTTTGGGAACTCCTCACTAGTTGAAGGCGGAGAAGTCTGCCTGGCTTTCCCTTCTGGGCTTGCCCATCCTGCTAATTTTAGGCTGCTTCCTCATGCGGCTGCCTTGGGTATCAAAGCATGTGGCTCCCCTCGGAGGAGCTATTTTCTCCTGTGAGCCTCACTTGTTTGTTTCCAGCTTGTCTCCCTTCTCCTCCCCCACCCCATATCTGGGGAATTGAGTTGTATCACTGTAATATCAATGTATATATATATAAAACGTCTTGAGATAAGTCTTTCAGGGGCTTGGTAGCAAATGCCAAGCCCTGGGTTCAAGTCCAGCACTAAAAACTAAAACAAAACAAAAACAAAGTAACAACAAAAACCAAGCAAAAACCCTTTCAGAATAATGCTCATTTTGATCTGAATTTGATCCTGATCTCTACAGATGAAAGCAACCTTTTCCTACTGAATTTTTGCTGTACCTGCCAGTAGTCAGGTTTCTGCGTCATGTTTGTCAAATAAATATTTACTAGACCGCCCAGGGTCACTGAAAGACACCAATGAAGGAAGCAGACCTGTGTTAACTGGTGAAATCCTGGCAACCGGGCATTTCTCAAGCTTCCACTCTGTTCTGCGGCAGCAAGTGAGACCCCGTTCCTCAGAAGGCATGCTGGTATCTCAATACATACAGACCTGAAGGCAAACCTAAGAAATTCCGGCTTAGACTTGGATTTTAGATAATGAAAGGATTTGCTTACTCAGTGAAAAGGTGCGTGAATACAATTTTCTGTTGGGCACTAGAGGTACTAATTGTGGCCGCCATCAATCTCTCCAATCAAAAAGGTTGCAATCTAAACAGGAAACACTGCTCAGATGACAACACATAAAACACTGATTATGTTCAGTCTTCTCTGAGGTCTTATCTTTTCCGCTAAAGATATTATGTCAAAACATCTTCAAGGACTTGATAAAGTTTTCTAACAATTTATTTCTCTTTTTAAAAATGATAAATGGGGAGGGGGCTGGAGAGATGGTTCAGCGGTTAAGAGCATTGCCTGCTCTTCCAAAGGTCCTGAGTTCAATTCCCATCAACCACATGGTGGCTCACAACCATCTGTAATGAAGCCTGGTGTCCTCTTCTGGCCTGCAGACAGAATACTGTATACATAATAAACAAATAAATAAATATTAAAAAAAATTTTTTTAAAAAAATGATAAATGGAAGCCGGGCAGTGGTGGCGCACACCTTTAATCCCAGCACTTGGGAGGCAGAGGCAGGTGGATCTCTGTGAGTTCGAGGCCAGTCTGGTCTACAGACCTAGTTCCAGGACAGTTTACAAAGTTACACAGAGAAACCCTGTCTCAAAAAAAACAAAAAAAACAAAAACAAAAACAAAAACCAAAAAAACAAAACAAAACAAAACAAAAAAACCCAAAAGATAAATGGTTTGGTCCAGTGAGGTGGCTCAGCAGTTAAAGGTGCTTGTCGCCAAGTCTGATGACCCAGGTTTGATTCTCAGAACCCTCTCAGTGGAAGGAGGAAATGAACTTCCCAGAGCTGTCCTCGGACCTCCACATGCACACAGTGGGCATCTATGCACACCCATATGACGGGAACTGTGAGTCAGAAGTCAGCAGGGTCTACATAGAGAGTTCCAGCCCAGCCCCTGCTGGCCCCTGCCCCGCTCAAAAAAGTTGAACAGATGAAGTTGGTTGTAGAGGAACACACAGCATCTTGATTTGCTTTCACGTTTAATGATAAATTTTTGTTTGATTTCTTAGTCTGTACATAGATTTTTGACAAAGCAACGTGGAGAGCATTGCATTTTTCTTGGTCTAACATTTTCATTATTTTAATATGTTATTTAATGTGGCAACTATAATTTATCCCCTAGAACACCATGGCCTTCTGCTCTCTACAGCTTAGTCCCTATCAGTTCTATATTACGTTTGTAAGAATTCAGTTTTCAAACTCCAATCAATATCTGTCCATAAAAATAATGATGCTGTGTTATGAGATGGCTCAGTGGAGAAAGACCCCGGCTGCTAAAGACCCAAGATCAGTCCCTGGTCCTACATGGTAGAAGGAGAGAACCAATTCCTGAAAATTGTCCTCTGATTTCTACACACAGGGTGTACTCCCTCACCACCCACTTTTCCTGACACTAAATAAACATGATTTCAAGCTTAAAAGAATGTCAGTGAATTATTTCTGGATATTAGTCTTTTCATCCTTTTCCTTTCTTTTCCTTCCTTTCTTTCTTCTTTCTTTTTCTTTTCTTTTTTATTTTTTTGGAAATAGGATCTTATTATGTATCCCTGGCTGAGAACTCTTTACAATGAAGCTGGTCTCAAATGCATCTACACCTGCCTCATGTTCTGTCATGCCCTCCTCTCTCCTAACACATGCTTTCGGACAAACCTTTCTGTAGGAGCCAGCCATGATAGACTAAATATGAAGAGATCACCCAAAGGAAGTTCTTTACTTCCAACCATTATCACCTGCCAGAGTAGGACTCAGTTATCAACAAGTTTAATGGAGGCCTGAGTCTCAGTAGTTTACCCTGAAGCAATTCCTGGTTGCAGGAAGGACCATAAACTGAGATTACCTGAACACCACCCAAGAATAGAGCATCCAAAGGAAATGCCTAATGTTCCAACCACTGTAGATAGGATCACCTGCCAGCACACGCACCAGGACACCCCTAGACAAATGTCAGCCAATCAGGGGTCCTGAACCTCAGAAACCCCTCACCCCCACCTTTACTACAATAAAAACCCAACTCTAACGGAGCTCAGGGCTCTCTGTTTATTCCAATACGTTGGACATGTGGAGAGACCGAATTTGCAAACTTGCATAAAATAAAGGCTCTTTGCTTTTACATACAGGACTCGGTCTCCTTGTTGGTTTTTTAGGAACTTTGTGGATTTGGGCATAACACCTTCTACTTTTCCAAAAGAAGCTATACTGGGTCTGTTAGTACAAGTTTATAATCCTAGGACTCAGGAAGCTACAGCTAAGGGACTTCGTCAACCTTAGCTACATAGCAATTTTGAGGCCAGTTTGGACTACACAAGACCTTGTCTCAAAAAAATTTAAAAGATTAAACTAAGCAAAACACAAACTCAGCCAACCAATCAACCACCACCAACTACAAAAATAAAAAGTATCAATAGATGTTGAAAATAATTTCCAGTCCATTATCTCTCTCTCTGTGTGTGTGTGTGTGTGTGTGTGTGTGTGTGTGTATGTCTGTGGATGCATACACACCACAGTCATGAACGTGGGAGTCAGGGGACAACTTTTTGCAGCCAGGTCTCTCCTTCTACCGTGTGGGTCCTGAGTACTCGAACCAGGTTCTTGGTCTTAACTGAAAGCACCTTTGGCCGTTGAACCACTTCACACCTACCGGGATCCCACACTCGTTCTACTTCGTGATGTTCATTACTTAAACTCCCAGAGCGTCCATCTTGTGACTACTGGGAGATAAAACCAAGTTAAAATGTGGTGTATCGTGCAGTCGAGTCTTAAGTTTGCTGTTGTTTTTAACAGTTGTGAAAAACAAAGTAAAAAAAAAAAAAAAACCAAACCAACATGGCAATTTGAGAATGTCCTCTGGGAAGAGAGGAGAGT